>NC_055988.1:108297455-108606803 GCF_018446385.1 Zingiber officinale
ACGGGGAACTTGATCCTCTGGTGGAAGGTTGAGACGACCGCTCGGAATTCGCTGAGCGCCGGTCGTCCCAGAATGACGTTGTAGGACGAGGGAGAGTCGACCACCACAAAGTTTGTTGTCCTTGTCCTCCTGAGCGGCTCTTCTCCCAACGAGGTAGCCAGCCGGATCTGTCCGACCGGCTGCACTTCGTTACCCGTAAACCCGTAGAGCGGAGTTGTCATGGGTAACAGCTCGGCTCGATCAATTTGCAGCTGATCGAACGCCTTCTTGAAGATGATGTTGACCGAGCTTCCTGTATTTACAAAAACGCGGTGGATAGTATAATTCGCTATTACCGCTTTGATGAGCAGAGCATCGTCGTGGGGTACTTCAACTCCTTCCAAGTCCCCTGGCCCGAAACTGATTCCCGGTCCGTTCGCCCGTTCTTGGCTGCAGCCAACGGCATGGATTTGGAGCTGTCGGACGCTCACCTTTCTTGCTCTGTTGGAGTCTCCTCCGGTCGGCCCGCCAGCAATAACGTTGATTTCGCCTCGGGAGATATTGCTTTTATTTTCCTCTTCCCGAGCGGACGGTCGAGACCGTTCTCTGGACGCTCAGCGATTCTCCTGCCTTGGGGAACGGTGCCGATCGGGCGTTTGTTGCTGTCGCCTATCAGCTCGCGTCCGATCGGTTTCTTGAATTCTCTGTCGCCTGTCGACTGAGGGAGACCGTCGTCCGGCATTCCGGGGTACGGGATGAGACACGAAGGGAAGACTTCGACAATCCCTTGTGTTGTACGTATCCGTCCGGTGGAAGGAGCAGAACATCGGGGTCCATTTCTTTTTTGGCTTGGGCCGGGCGGCGGCTACCTCTTGCACGTGGGACCTGGCATGGGGGGATCGGATTGCTTCGGCCCTTGGTCCTCTGGGCGGCTGATGAGCGACGTGTTGCTTCCGCTCGGCTGGAGGAGCCCGCTCGGTTGGGGTTTCTTTTTTCCTAGCCGCTTGTGCCTCTTCCACGTTGATGTATTCGTTCGCCCGGTTAACATGTAATCATAGTCTCGGGGCGGCTTTCGGATGAGCGATCGAAAGAAATCCCCATCCACCAGGCCTTGTGTGAAGACATTCATCATGGTTTCTGAGGTGGCCGTTGGAATGTCCATCGCCACTTAGTTGAACCGCTGGATGTAAGCTCGAAGCGATTCACGGGCTTCTTGCTTGATGGCGAACAGGCTCACGCTCGTTTTCTGGTAGCGTCGACTGCTCGCAAAATGGTGGAGGAAGGCCATTCGGAAATCTTTGAAGCTCGTGATGGATCCGTCCGGCAGCCTCCGAAACCACCGTTGAGCCGAGCCCAAGAGGGTGGTAAGAAAAACTCGGCACTTTACTCCATCTGTGTATTGATGGAGAGTAGCCGTGTTATCGAACTTACCCAGATGATCATCCGGGTCAGTTGTCCCATTGTACTCGCTTATTATCGGAGGCGCATAGTGCTTTGGCAGAGGGTCTCGTAGGATAGCCTCTGAAAATTGGCGATTGATCCGCTCGGGCGATGAGTCCGCTCGGGGGGCTTTCCCCTTCCTGTCATCTCGCCTAGGCATTTCATCCGAAGAAGATCCCCTATCCCGGTGGGTTGCCCCGGCTTCAGGGGTGCGGAACAGAGCCCGATGAAAGGCGACGGTGGCAGGTGGTGCTTCCGCTCGACCGCCGGACGCAGAAGTTGCTTGCTGCTCCGGCCCCTCGGATGCTGCCTTCTGTTTTTGTTCCACAAGCTTGGCGGCCCTTATCTCAATCAGAGCGTCGAGTTCCTCAGTTGAAAGTGTCACCGCGTGCTGTCGTCCAGCCTCGTCCATTGTTTCCACTCGGATACAGGAGCGTTCCCACAGACGGCGCCAAATTGATCCTGTCCGAATCGCCGAACCAAAGGACACTGGGCACGTGGCGCTCTCCTAGTCGATGACGCAGGCCTCCGAAGCTCCGGCGATCCTGCACAGAAGTCGGGCCGGGAAGGAGTTCCCGGCGGCGACCCTCCGACGCTCAAGTCAGGTAAGTGACGGAAAAGGGAGCTCCCAAGCTTGTAGAATGCGTACCTCCGGCGAAGTCTACGGTTCTTTATATAGGGTGATGAAAATGCTCCTACACGCCTATCGAGGTGCGTGCATGTCCGCAACCCATGCCTCGGTGTGTACCTGTCAGAGAGCTTACCTGACGCCATACTACGACAGTCCCATTGCGCCTTCGATGGGACAACAGGACACCCCGTTGTCAGACTAGGAGTATGGCCTAGCCATATGATTCGACGGCTGCCAGAAGATGTTCCCCCCTCTTTACTGTTCATAATCCGGGGCGTCCGACCAGCTGGACAGGGAGTCCGTCCGGTCGGCCCTTCCTCCTTTTAGGCGTTGGCCGGGCGGCACTCACCTCGCGTCCGGCCCGCCGTTGACATTGGTGTGCTGGGAAAATTTCCAGTAGGTGCTATGTAGAGACTGTTAGCAGTGTCATTGTTTCCTGGTTCTTCCGCTCGGGTCTTAACTACTGTTTCGACAGAGCGTCGGAACCCCGACCCGGTCAGGGCGCCTTTTACTACCGAATGTCCCTTAGTCAGCCGATTGGTCTGGTCCATTTCTTCCAAGTCCGGTCGGCTCACCCTTCTTCGGCGGGTTGCTTGGCCATTTGACCTCTACGTGGCGTTGACCCCTCGTTAGGGGGTCCCGGGCTCTTACCACCGGATCAACTAAAATAAATTTTGGACGGCCCCAATATTTTTTTATTAGTTTTATTTTTTTCGTTAAAAAAACAAAATCAATAAAAAATAAACAAAACTAAAAAAAAATTGGCCAGCCCCAACAATTTTTTTATTGATTTTGTTTTTTTTTTAATAAACAAACAAAACCAAAAAAAAAGAAATGACAAAGGGTATAAGTGTAAATTTTGGAATGGAGGCCGGGAAGGAAATGTGTGATGTGTCAGAAGGGTGCGAAAAGTAAGGGGGTGTTTGGTTAAATAATGAGATTTACTATGAGTATGAGTTTGATAGTAGGGTGAAATGGGAATAGGAATGAAAATGAAATTCATCATCTTATATGGGTTTGGTTGATTCTCATAAATCTAGTAATCATTCCCAAAATGTCATTTCCAAATCCACAATCTAAACATTATTTTTTATCATCATTACATTTCCTCATTCTCAAATCCATCAATCAAACACTCCCTAACTCTCAAAAATAAATGATGAAATTTTGTCAAGTTTAGATGAAACGATTTACTCCCCAGATTTAATGTCGTTGTTATATGACACGTAGCTTATATTATAGAAAGCTTTAAGTGAAAATATAAATGTAAAGATTGAACAATGAGAATTATCATTTTAGCAGTAGATTATTGTTCCGTCCACCATTTAGTTCATCCATAAATTTATTTAAAATTACATATATATACATTGGAGATAGAAAAATGATCCTTAATTTTATCCCTATCTTTTTTTATCCTTATTCAAGGTCTACACAATCTTCATGCACTGTCTCGCGATCTTCATAGTACACCACAAAAGTCCTCCTCTTGCCCCTCCTACCGCCATCTCCATCCCCCCTTCTTCCCACAATTCGTATCACCTCCATCCCTCCGCCGAACGGCAGCACCACCGACGACGATCTCCCCCTCATCTGCACCCTCGTCCTTCCTCCCGCAGGAGCCGCCCCCGGCGGCGACCTCCTCCCGCCATCGAACAGGATGCTCACCACCACCACCGCCCCGCGCGGGCCCGCGTCCACGGCCGCCACCGCCTCCTCGCAGTCCTCCTCCCCCATCCCTCGGTCCACCACCGCGAAGTCCACTCCCCTTAGCCGCTCCACCGCCTCCCCCGGCCGCCCCGCCACCCGGCACTCCACCACGTCCGCTATGCCCAACCCCTCGGCCTGCCTCCTCAGCAGCTCCCCGGCCTCCTGCTCGCGGCGCAAGCAGACGACCCGCCCGCCCGTCTGCCGCGCCGCCGCAGCCAGCGCGATTACGGACGGCGACATGCCGCCGGGTTCCACGTCCACCATGACCCTGGCGCGGTTGCCGGCCGCCAGGGCGGAGATGTACTCCACGCACATGGGCTCGATGCCCACTTCCTCTTCCTCGTAGTACTCGTAGAATTCCTCGCACTGTACAATTCATCGCATGCAACATCCAATTAATCCATCAATTGCTAGCTCTTCAATTCCAATTATCAAAAACAAAATCTACATACAAAATTAGAAACCGACCAATTGAAGAGTGCGTAGGTAAGCTTTCATGGCGTCCACCGGCGACCAGCAACCCATTGTCCGACAATGGAGACGACGACGATGACGATGACGATGACGAGGAGCGAAGGCCTCCAGCTGCCTCTTTATAAACTGCAGAGCAGAAAAGGAGGTGGGGCCATCATGTTAGCATGCATGTCATGGGCCGTTCGTTGGCCGGACGACGCCGCGAAAGCGAAGCGGACGGCTGTCGAGGGTCGGCCTTGCGCGACGGACACATGTCAGCATTCTCCGCGCGCTCATGTGAGTGAGGAAAGGTGACACCCAGACTCGGGAACATCTCCTGAGAGTCGAGCTGCCGTCATCGCGCTCGTGGCTGATCAACTAGAAACCGACGCTTTAAATGGGCAGTTGAGTAATGTCAGCGCGCGCGAGCGAGCGCGCCTTCTTTCTCGTGATTAATTGACTTTCTTTTTATGGTGTGTGAGAGATCTCGTGTTATGTCGACTTTGACTTGTGTGTAATTTGCAATCACGTGAAGTCGTACTTGCTCGTGGTGATCGAGAGACGAACGCCTAAAACATGAGAACCGGCTCATCGAACTTTCTCGAACAATTTCATGTATCATAGCATTAATTACTGGGTTTTAATTCTATCTATGAATTTTCAGTTTTTTAATCTAAATAAATCATGTATCCAATTTTGATAACATTTAAATCATGAACTATATTCTCAAAAAACCTCACTCTTTCTCTATAGTCCAACAATTAATTTCTGAATTATTTTAAATTAAAACTGATCATGTACTTTTGAAAACCTTTAAATTTATTTATGTCTTCGGAGCTAAATTTGATAGTATAAATTGAAATCATTTTTTAAATTTTTTATTCTATTAATTCAAAATTTTACTATTCTCATTCTACGCTATTAAATTCAGATATGAAACATAGATATATCACGGATATTTTCAAAAGTATATTAATTTTCATTTAAAGTGATTCGGAGTTCTCTAAATTTATCAGTTTCATCCAAACTGATTTATTGATTACCCTGTTTAAAAATTTAAAAGTTTGATGTTTTCAGAAATAAGTGTTCTAAAATTCATTATCGAATTTAGATCTAAGGTCATGAATACATCCAGGAAGTTCTCAAGAGTATATTGATTTTGATTTGAATTGATTCGAAGTTTTCTTAGTTTATTAGTATTTTGGATCAAATACCAAAACTTACATGGTTCAGAAAACCACTAAATTTTTATATATATTTAATTACTCAATTTCAATTTTAAAAAAAATCTAGAAATGATTGAGGAGGCATTGCCAAACTGTGAGCAAAGAAATAGGAGTAAGTGTTCAGTTAAAATTGAATTGAACCAAATCAAATTAATCGAAATTA
The DNA here is from genome assembly GCF_018446385.1 of Zingiber officinale. Lineage (NCBI taxonomy): Eukaryota > Viridiplantae > Streptophyta > Magnoliopsida > Zingiberales > Zingiberaceae > Zingiber > Zingiber officinale. The sequence continues at coordinate 108,303,055 of NC_055988.1, forward strand.
AATTATCAATTTTTTTTCGAACTAATTAAGCAGATCAAATTATCCAATAAAAATTAAACAAACTGAACCGATAAATAACTATTAATTTTGTTGAAAATCGAATTAACCAAATTTTTTAGAATAATGAAAGATTTAATCGAAATCTAAACTAATTTTTTTAAATAATAATGGAATCATAAGGATATATAATTTTTTTTTATTTTGATTTATTTAGTATATCTGAATTAGAAATTTTTAAATCAACATTAAACCAAATTAATCAAAAAAAACTTTAAAAAAAAAAACAACTGAAATACTGAATTGACTAAATTGAATTTTAAAATGCAATTTATCCAATTTAACCGAATTATGGATATAAAAAACCTTAAATGTATTTTATTAGTCAAATTAAATAAAAATTTGAAACTTTATATATATTTTGAAAAGTTTGGAAGCCGATGAGCGGAGATATTAGCAGTCGATTGTAGTGGCTTCTCCTTCTCGTCCCGATCTCTCTACATTTGATCATTGGTTCGTTTTTTGTTTCGCTATCCCTAATCCCAAGTGCTTGTCGCTCCTGATTTCCTATGATATATTCAAGTCTTTATTGGCAATCCTAGTTTTTTTTTTGGATCAGCATTTTTGTGTTCCTATTCTGTTAGGTTTCTAGGTTATTGGCATTTTGATTCATTCATAGAATCTACTTATTGTTTCCAAATTGCCTGGTCATTTCAATTGTGTTTGAAGAGGAATGTGTCTAGTCTTTGGAGTTTGTTCGATAGGTTGCTTTTAGACCAGATCTTGAATTTCCCCTCGTATTGAAATCAAGTCATCGATTAGGTATATGCCAATTAAAAGTGTCCAAGCCATTAAGAGTTAAAATGTTCTATAACTTAGGGTGACATGGAATGGAATAGGAATGAGAACTGAATGAAGATATTCAGTGGAATATTCTAATTCTTTGTTGAATGCATTAATAGAATGGTATCACAAGCGCAATGACTCATTCTATATGTTTAGGTCATCTAACCAATTTAACATGCTTGATCCACCCAGACTTAGCAAATTTGGCCTAGTCTATCAAATGTAACTAGCCTTATCCAATTTGCTTGGTTTATCCGCCTGACTTGTGTCGTTATCCAATTCGTTCAGTTGCTTAGCCAACCTAATCAGTCTCCTCAGTCCACCTAACCTATATAATTCTCTAATCACATGTCAACCTAGACATCCTATGCATTCAACAAGTTCAATTCATCTTAATCCACCAAACATGCCTATACAATCTATCTAATTTGATCCGCTCGAGACGGTTTAGTGGCTAGCGCATGAAATGTTGTCATCATGAAGTATGAGGTTCAAATCTCGATAAAGTCGATGTAAATATCTCCTTTATATGCTAGTCACTATTCCAAAGACTAGTAGTTGTCCGTGATTTACCTCCTCCGTGTTGGCCCTGAGACAGGTTGACGGAGATACTGGGAGGCAAGCGTATTCTCCTTTTACCACCACAATCTATTTAATTTGGCCCAATTGTCCGCCACACCCGATTTATTCTAATTCATCAAATTCACCTTAGCATGTCCAGCTTAGGCTATCTTGTCAAGATAGTTCAATTTGCTCGACTCATTTAGCTGACTCGACCACTCATATTGCTCGTCCCGTCAAGCAAACTAACCTTGCTTGTCAGAATCACTTCATCTATTTGACTCACCTAACTCGCTTGACCTATATGGATTGGTAATGATTATAACATCATCCTAGTATTTGTTCATTGTAAATTAATGTTAATTTCTCCAACTTAAATCACAAGGCTTGTCAATGTCACCTAGCCATGGACAACATGTTTTTTTTCAAATATATAAAATTCAATTTAGGTAAAATTCAAATGGAACAGGACAATAAATAATTAAATTGGGTATATATGTTCCTCATCTTTTCAAAATAAAAATTTTTAGTCATTTTCTTTAGTAGCATATTCATTGCTAAAATGTAGTATAGTATTGAAAGAAAATCTAAAATCAAAGAAATTTTAATATCCGTGAGCAACAAGGCATAGCTTTATTGATGATAACAATGTTAGAAAATAAATTTAGATGATACTGGCATGTTCAAAATAACTTTATTGATAGATGAGTAGAATATTTTTGGAGTGGAAGCAGTAAGGGAATAAGAAAGATTAAAGAAAAACTAGTTAATCTAATAACAAATAACTTGACTAATTGGAATAACATTAAGAATATGCATAGAGCATAATGGAGTATAAAATCTATGAATCTGACTCCATTGATGATAAGGAATTGTTGATGATCTTGTCTGAGAAGCTTGACAAAATGGAAAGCTGGGAAGAGAACTTACTGTTGATGAAGAAGAACACCTGAGAACTCCCAATCCGAGAAAACTAAAGAGGATCCGGAAGAATAAAGTCACCGAACACCCTCCTTATACGAAGACTCAAGGACGAAAGGAGGGATCCACTGAAGAACACCAAGATCTGGAGCTTCCTCGGCTTCTTGCGCACAAGCGATCAACCAACACTATTGTCAGTGACCTAAGACCGGGGTGTGAATCCCTGGCTAGGCCCTACGACACTCAAGTCAGTGATCTCTCTTAGTGTGGAAGGAAGAAAGAAGATTAACAGTGATTGAAATTAAGGTTTGTAATGGATAGTTGTGAGTGTGGTGAGCGTAAGCATACCTGGCCAATGGAGAGGATTCCCCCTTTATACTACTTCATATAACCTCCGTAGTTATGAAGTGGATCCCGGTTTGTTAGAGTTTGTTATGAGATGATGTAAGTCATGTACTTGCAGAAAATAACTTTTAAGAAATCTTTTTTTACCCCAGATGTACCTTCTTTGTCTTCTAGTGCCTGTAGAAGAGTCTAGAAACATTCTTCCCGCCAAATTAGCAAACATGTTATACAATCACATACTACAGAAATCTTCATTAAGCTATTTATGAATATTCTTGAAATATTTGTTCTCGCCCTATCTTATAAGCTATATGGAGATATATTTATCGTCCCTACCTGCTTATCCTATTTTTATTATGCTATAGACAGTCCGATCTTATACTATGATTTGTATCAGACGGAATTGAACCTAAATTATATCTGGACGAGTTACTACTATTGTTCAACATATGTCCTAATCGTTCGATAATATACTATAGATCTTGTAAGGCCTTGTATCTTTTCACACCTAGACGATCATATAAGCCCGCCCCATGCTAATATACATCCAGATGTACTAATCCAAACAATTTTGGTTTATCTATCTTAAATGTGTAAACCTGGCCAATATTTGATTCATCTTTCTTTAAGCATATTATCCCGACCGATATTGGCCTATCTTTCTTTAAGCATATTATCCCAGCCGATATTAGCCTATCTTTCCTTAAGCATATTTCCCTGGTCGATATTGGTCTACTTTCCTTTAAACCTATTATCCTGGTCAATATTAGCCTATTTTCCTTAAGCATGTTACCCCGGACAATATTCACGTTTGTTTAATTCTGTTATCTCCTCTCCCCTCTTCACCAGGGACCTACTAAACCTAACCCATATCAGTTGATATTATACTATATTAAATTTTTTGATATTTGTATGACATTTATATCGAAATTTTTAATATACCGTACAATACCAAAATTTTACTATAGTTGGTATGAAATTTATATAATACCATCATTCAACAATTTGGGGACATATTACATGAATTTCTTATTTCTCACATAGTTGAAACAATTTTACAATTTCTTCCATTTGGGCTTAGAGCCTAAGGCCTGGCAATTTTAAGATCAAATTGCATTTTTTTTTTTGGGAGAAATTTTACATATTTATTGTTGTAGTTTTAATGTGATATGTGTTAGGATCTCTTCGTACGGCTAGAGAGGGGGGTGTGAATAGCTGACCCCAAATCACTCGTTTCTTCCTACAATTCGTTAGCGCAGCGGAAAAATAAACTAGAAACGAAAGGAAGAATATCAAACCTTAACACAGCGATGTACGAGGTTCGGAGATGATGCTCCTACTCCTCGGCGTGTCCGTAAGGTGGACGAACCCAATCAATCCGTCGGTGGATGAGTCCCCGGAAAATCGGCTAATAAAAACTCCTTCTGGGTGGAGAAACCTCGCCACACTTGTTTGCAACAACAAACAGGAGTACAAGTACAAAAATAAGCAAGAAATACAATAAGAATACACAAGCACTCTACCAATCTTGCTTTTTCGTCGACTGGAGTTCGGATGAAGCAACAGCTTCAAAAACCCTAACAGCAACAGCTGTTCCAGTCGGGGAAGCTCACGCGAAGCTTTCGGAAGGAACTCAACAGAGCTCTTATCGCAGCCCACAAATCTTCAGCAGAAGAGAGGAAAGAAAGAAGAAGAGTTCCCAGTACAGCAGCAGCCCTCGACCCCTTTATACCTGCGAAGAAGAAACAGCGAAACAGCGAAGAAACTAGCCGTTGCGTCGCAACGGCTAGAACCCTGATCGGTCTGTGGACCGATCAGGCAATATCCTGATCGGGGAAGAAGCCTCGCTTCTGTTCCGTCCCTGATCGGTCCATGGACCGATCAGGAAACCTCCTGATCGGTCCACAGACCGATCAGGAAACCTTCTGATCGACTCCTGATCGGTCACCAGACCGATCAGTTAACACACAGTATGCTACTGATGTGTTACTGATCGGTCACCAGACCGATCAGAATATTCTCGGTATCACTGGATCGATCACCAGATCGATCCAGCTCATGGTTTTCGCCCAAACCAAGTCCAAACCAACATCCGGTCAATCTTGATCTGTTGGTACATTGCGCCTAGCATCCGGTCACTCCCTTGACCTGCTAGGACTCCCCGCTAAGTGTCCGGTCAATCCCTTTGACCCACTTAGACTTTTCTCTCTGTATCAAGTATCCGGTCACTCCTATGACCTACTTGGACTTCCCATCACCAGATGTCCGATCACCCTTGATCCATCTGGATTTTCCCTTACCCGGCTTCACTCACCAGGACTTTCACCTAGCTTCACTCACTAGGGTTTTCACCTGGCTTCACTCACCAAGATTTCCACAACTGCCTGGCTTCACTCACCAGGACTTTCCAACTGCCTAACATCCCAGTTAGGACTTTCTCATTCACCTAGCTTCACTCACTAGGATTTTCACCTGGCTTCACTCACCAGGATTTTCCCGAATGTCTGGCTTCACTCACCAGGACTTTCACCTTCACCTAGCTTCACTCACTAGGATTTTCACCTAGATTCACTCACCAGGATTTCCCGACTGCCTGGCTTCACTCACCAGGACTTTTCCCCGTGCCAAACTCCCTGTTTGGACTTTCCCCGTACCAAGCCTCCATACTTGGACTTTCCGCGTGCCAAGCTCCTGCTTGGACTTTTCCCCGTGCCAAGTCTCCGTACTTGGACTTTTCCAGTGCCAAGTCTCTATACTTGGACTTTTCGCGTGCCAAGCTCCTGCTTGGACTTTTCCCCGTGCCAAGTCTCCGTACTTGGACTTTTCCAGTGCCAAGTCTCCATACTTGGACTTTTCGCGTGCCAAGCTCCCTGCTTGGACTTTTCCCGAATCAGGTCAACCAAGTCAACCTTGACTTACGGTTGCACCAATAATCTCCCAAACATCTATTCTTGTCCCATATCAAGAATAGAACTCTCTCACGAGTGTCAAACATCAACATGCAACTCAACTAGGTCAACCTTGACCTAAGGTTGCACCAACAATCTTCCCAAGTCAAACATCAAAATACAACTCGAGTCAAGTCACCTCGAGTCGGGTCAACCAGGTCAACCTTGACCTAAGGTTGCACCAACAATCTCCCCCTTTTTGATGTTTGACAAAACCCATAATCAAGTTAGGTTAACCTGATAACCTAACTTAGGTTTTCCAACCATCTTCCAATGTCCAATGTTCTTTCCTTGAACATTCTCTGGACATTCTCCCCTTAGGTTAACCCGATAACCTAACTTGGGTTCTCCAATAATTCTCCCCCTTTTTGACACACATCAAAAAGAATTCCAATGTTCTTCCTCGAACATTCCTTGACATTCTTCCCCTAGCTTAGGTTAACCCGATAACCTAACTTGGGTTCTCCAATAATTCTCCCCCTTTTTGACACATATCAAAAAGAAAAAGGAGAGTATCAAGGTCAAGAGTTTCTTCCTAATGAAAGTCCCATACCTTTCATTGAAACTCTTAATTTCCCCCTTGATACTAAACTTAACAATCAACTTAGTGATAATCCCATATCACTAATCCTCAAAAGTCTTAAGGAGTAAAAACTCCCCCTAAAAGTCAACTCCCCCTTGACAATTAGTTAAGACTCCCCCTAAAGGCCAACTCCCCCTTGACCATTGCACCAACAATGTCTTTGAGAGTTCCAAACCTTTAGAAATCCAAAAAACACCACTTCCATAACTGAAATTTCAGACAACAGCTGAAAAATCAGAAATTTGGCACGCCTTGATTGGTCCCCAGACCGATCAGCCCTTCACCAGATCACACTCGTGCTACTGGAACTCACTGGATCGGTCTGCAGACCGATCCACAATACTCTGGATCGGTCCGCAGACCGATCAGATCTTCCCCGGACCGATCCAGCCACTGAAATCAGAACTTCTGATTTCCCCTTCCGGAAAATCAGAAACTCCTAATAAATTCAAGAAAATTCCAAAAATTACGAAACTTTGAGGATACATTCCTCATATCATACACTATCATGGAAAAATAGTTTTCTATGAAAATAACTTCCATTTTTCAATCTTGATACAAAGTTCAAAAATTTTGAAATAGTTCAAGTTTAACTAAACTTTGTATCACAATGTTCAATGATGAATGCTATCACTAGAAAAGCTTCATCAAGGTTTTTCAAATCAATTTTGAAATGATTTTAAACCCTTTAATTTAGGATCATAATCTTAGGACTATATGTACATGACTTGTACACAAGTTTTCCCTATGATCCTCCATTTCTTGAATTAGGCTCATCTAGGTACAAGAACTATGCACCTTGATCCTAACTCATGATCCTAATATCTCACACACATTTAAAGTGTATCAAACACATCCATGTCAATTTTGATGTGAGATATGGGTTTAGGTATCTTAGACTAAGGTCTCATGCATTTTCTAAACACAAATTTGATCTCAATATCAAAATGTGTTTTTCATCCTTAAATCAATTCAATTGATTACTAATGCAAGAGATGATGACATGGCATAAAATGGTATCATAAATGAAAACATGTGCCAATGTCATGATGTCATGGCATAAAGTTTGAAACTTAAATAAACATGACATAAAAACTAGCCTAAACATTATCATGACATTTCAAATGATAATAAAACTAAACATGATGTCATGACATGTGAGGGCAAACAATCATGGCAAGATTTAGCATAAATAAATATACCTAGATTACCTATCTAAGTATCCTTAACCACTTGGCTAACTTCAAATTTAATCCTAGATTGCCCCAAGATGCCAAAATCCTAATTTTGACACTTCTTGAAGTCTAGATTAATTCATGCCACTTAAAGATCAAATTTATCCTCAAAACTTGGCATGTTTCATTTTTCCTCGAGAGTTCTCTAGATTTTCCCAAATTGTGCCAATTGAGATTAAAAATGAAATTTCCAATCTTTAGGCACATTTAACTCTTCAAAGGAGTAAATGATAATTTCATTTCATTTTCAAAAGTTCTCAAAACCTTGAAAATGCTCCTTGAGTGTCAATTTCCTCAAAGTTGGGTTAACTACCCTTCTAATCGGAGTTGACACTCTCTAACCCATCTATGGGGTAGAGAAGATGCTCCTAGGAACCCAATACCTATTTGAGCTCATTGGGTTCACTAAATATTCACTAGGGATAACTTCCCTAGCAACCCTCCTAATGACCCTCTTAGGCTTTGAAGCCTTGGTCATTTGGGACTCATCAAGATCAACTCTAGGGGTGACTTCCATTGTGACCTTGGTGGTGGTCTTCCTAGCCCTAGGTTTTGTTCCATAATCGAATGGAACATTATGATAAGTGGGCTTGACCATTTGGGACTTAGGTTTGTGACCCAAACCTTTCTTGTCCTTGGACTTTGGTTTTTGACTCTTAAACCCTAGAGATGACTTCTCCATGTTTTTAAGAGCCTTTTCTAAATTATCAAGTCTTGACCTCAAGACTTGATTTTCCTTCTCTAATACCTCAAGCTTTAATTTATCATTATTCCTTGAGGTATTTCTAGGCATATGTCTAGATGATTTGGGATTTCTACCTAGGTTCTCCTTAACCTTAGATGAGTTAATCCTAGTGTTATCATTTCTAGCATTGTCCTTACCTAGACTAACATGCTTGGCACCTAAGCACATATATCGATTTCTATGATTATCATGCTTATCATTCTTGACAATTGCAATAAGACTACTAGCATGTATCTTATTAGAAGTGCAAGAATGAACCTTAGAGAATACCTTAGGGTTTGCCTTTGCTCCCCCTTTACACATGCTTGGTCTTTTGTCCTTGTGAGATTGCCTCCCCCTTGGACATTGACTCCTATAATGTCCCCGTTGCTTGCATTGGAAGCACACCACGTGCTCCTTGCCCTTGCGTTTTGGGACTCCGACTTCCTTGATCTTTGGCGCCGGTGGAGTCTTCTTAGTCTTCTTTGGACATTTACTCTTGTAATGTCCAAATTCCCTACACTCAAAACACATTATATGCAATTTACTTGAAACTAAATGGCTTGAGTTACCTAGAGTTAAGGATGGATGAACGCTCTCTCCTTCATCCCTTCCGAAGGTAGAAGCTTCTTCTCCTTGCTCCGAACTTGAAGAGGAACACTCCTCCTCTTCTTCTTTCGATGTTGAGTGACCCTCAACTTCTAATTCCTCTCCTCCATGATGTGAGCTCCTTGGCTCACTTGACTCCTCTTCATGGCTTGAAGTGGAGTTCCCCTCATGGAACTTAGCCAAGTTGTTCCACAACTCCTTGGCATTGTTGTATCCACCTATCTTACATAGAACATCATTAGGTAAAGAAAATTCAAAAATTTTCAATACCTCATCGTTGACTAGGGATTGGTGGACTTGTTCCTTGGTCCACTCCTTCTTCTCTAGGGTTTCTCCTTTCTTGTCCATCGGAGGCTTGAAACCTAATTGTACACAACTCCAATTTTCAATGTTAGTCATAAGGAAATATTTCATCCTTACCTTCCAATACGCGAAGTCGTCGCGATCGTAGAAGGGTGGAATTGTGATGTCTTCTCCGAGTTGATCCATCTCTAGCTCGTGCTCCCCCGGGTGTTGATCCAACGAAGAGCAACCTCGCTCTGATACCACTTGTTAGGATCTCTTCGTACGGCTAGAGAGGGGGGTGTGAATAGCCGACCCCAAATCACTCGTTTCTTCCTACAATTCATTAGCGCAGCGGAAAAATAAACTAGAAACGAAAGGAAGAATATCAAACCTTAACACAGCGATGTACGAGGTTCGGAGATGATGCTCCTACTCCTCGGCGTGTCCGTAAGGTGGACGAACCCAATCAATCCGTCGGTGGATGAGTCCCCGGAAAATCGGCTAATAAAAACTCCTTCTGGGTGGAGAAACCTCGCCACACTTGTTTGCAACAACAAACAGGAGTACAAGTACAAAGAATAAGCAAGAAATACAATAAGAATACACAAGCACTCTACCAATCTTGCTTTTTCGTCGACTGGAGTCCGGATGAAGCAGCAGCTTCAAAAACCCTAACAGCAGCAGCTGTTCCAGTCGGGGAAGCTCACGCGAAGCTTTCGGAAGGAACTCAACAGAGCTCTTATCGCAGCCCACAAATCTTCAGCAGAAGAGAGGAAAGAAAGAAGAAGAGTTCCCAGTACAGCAGCAGCCCTCGACCCCTTTATACCTGCGAAGAAGAAACAGCGAAACAGCGAAGAAACTAGCCGTTGCGTCGCAACGGCTAGAACCCTGATCGGTCTGTGGACCGATCAGGCAACATCCTGATCGGTCTGCAGACCGATCAGGAAAGAAGCCTTCGCTTCTGTTCCGTCCCTGATCGGTCCATGGACCGATCAGGAAACCTCCTGATCGGTCCACAGACCGATCAGGAAACCTTCTGATCGACTCCTGATCGGTCACCAGACCGATCAGTTAACACACAGTATGCTACTGATGTGTTACTGATCGGTCACCAGACCGATCAGAATATTCTCGGTATCACTGGATCGATCACCAGATCGATCCAGCTCATGGTTTTCGCCCAAACCAAGTCCAAACCAACATCCGGTCAATCTTGACCTGTTGGTACATTGCGCCTAGCATCCGGTCACTCCCTTGACCTGCTAGGACTCCCCGCTAAGTGTCCGGTCAATCCCTTTGACCCACTTAGACTTTTCTCTCTGTACCAAGTATCCGGTCACTCCTATGACCTACTTGGACTTCCCATCACCAGATGTCCGATCACCCTTGATCCATCTGGATTTTCCCTTGCCCGGCTTCACTCACCAGGACTTTCACCTAGCTTCACTCACTAGGGTTTTCACCTGGCTTCACTCACCAGGATTTCCACCTGGCTTCACTCACCAGGACTTTCCAACTGCCTAACATCCCAGTTAGGACTTTCTCATTCACCTAGCTTCACTCACTAGGATTTTCACCTGGCTTCACTCACCAGGATTTTCCCGAATGTCTGGCTTCACTCACCAGGACTTTCACCTTCACCTAGCTTCACTCACTAGGATTTTCACCTAGATTCACTCACCAGGATTTCCCGACTGCCTGGCTTCACTCACCAGGACTTTTCCCCGTGCCAAACTCCCTGTTTGGACTTTCCCCGTGCCAAGCCTCCATACTTGGACTTTCCGCGTGCCAAGCTCCTGCTTGGACTTTTCCCCGTGCCAAGTCTCCGTACTTGGACTTTTCCAGTGCCAAGTTTCCATACTTGGACTTTTCGCGTGCCAAGCTCCTGCTTGGACTTTTCCCCGTGCCAAGTCTCCGTACTTGGACTTTTCCAGTGCCAAGTTTCCATACTTGGACTTTTCGCGTGCCAAGCTCCCTGCTTGGACTTTTCCCGAATCAGGTCAACCAAGTCAACCTTGACTTACGGTTGCACCAATAATCTCCCAAACATCTATTCTTGTCCCATATCAAGAATAGAACTCTCTCACGAGTGTCAAACATCAACATGCAACTCAACTAGGTCAACCTTGACCTAAGGTTGCACCAACAATCTTCCCAAGTCAAACATCAAAATACAACTCGAGTCAAGTCACCTCGAGTCGGGTCAACCAGGTCAACCTTGACCTAAGGTTGCACCAACAATATGGTTATGCCAGATTGTGATGATAACAATACAATTTATACTTTATATGTAGGCTATTTTACACCTAATGCATTTTCAAGTCTAAACCAATAAAGCTATTGTAAGGATTTTTCAAATACTTAAAAAAAATCATTTCATGTTTAGAAATGTTTTTAGCACAAAATTCTTATGCTCACTCCATCTTGAGTGTCTTATCTTCCTCGTTTCATGCTTGTGAGATACTAAATGCTTTGTTCTTTAGGTTTGGCTAATGGTCCATCAAAATCAAAGAATGTAGCTAATGCTCTTGTTAAGAAGACGTTTGATTTAGAGGTTTAGGAATGAAAGAATGAATTTATTCTCAAGTCTTGTGTTTGGTTGATGGGAATAGAATCAAGATTTTGGAAATGAAATCTAAAAATTTAGGTGTGGATGAAACCCACCCCCTCCCTTGAGTTTTGATGGAATGAGAATAAAAATTAAGTTTTGGACGAAAATACCCTTAGTATATTTGTTCAATTTTACTTTCATTTCACTCTCTCTCCTTGTTCTCTCTCATCATACTTTTTCTCTCCTTATTCTATCATCACATCTTTTCTCTCAACATACTTTCTCACTCCTTATTCTCTCTCATCACACATTCTCTACCATTTTCTTTCTGTATTCTCTCTCATCACACACACACTCTCATATTTTCTCTCTCTTCATTTTTTCATCATACTTTCTCTCTCATCATTCTTTCTCTCTCTTCAATCTCTCTTACCATACTCTAAGGGTGTCAATTCGGGTGGGTCGGGTCGGGTTGGGTCGGGTTAAATTTTTTTTTTTTTATAACCCAACCCGAACCCGACCCGAACCCGAATTCAACCCGAAACTCCTAAACCCGAACCCGAACCCGCCCAACCCGCCCAACCCGAACCCAACCCGTGTAATCCGAAAATTCGATTCAAAATGACTTTTTGGAGCTATTTTCCCTATAATTCTTCACTTTTATCTCAATATTTCATCATTATCATACTAACTTGATATTAATATACATAAAACATCTTAATTTTCAAAATAAAATTTGATTTAACCCTAAAAAAACCCCACTAAACCCTATATTTGGGTCAACCCAGGTCAACCCGAACCCGACCCGACCCAACCCGAAAATCTTCAACCCGAATACCCTCCAACCCGAACCCGACCCGAACCCGAAAATGTCCAACCCGAACCTAATTTTTTCGGGTCGATTCGGGTTGGGTCGTCGGGTCGGGTTCATTTTTGACACCCCTACCATACTCTCTCTCCATATTTTATTTCATCACACTTTTTCTCTCTTCATTTTCTTCCATCACACTCTCTCTTCTCATTCTCTCTCATCACACATTCTCTACCATTTTTTTCTACATTCTCTCTCATCACACACACTCTCTCTCATTATTTCTTCTCTCCTTATTTTCTCATCATACTTTCTCTCTCCTCACTCTCTCTTACTATACTCTCTCTCCCCATATTTTTCCTCATCACACTTTCTCTCTCTTCATTCTCTTCCATCACTTTCTCTCTCCTCATTTTCTCTTATCACACTTTCCCCTCTTCATTTTTTCCTATCACACTTTCTCTCTCATCATACTTTATTTTCTCAATCTCTCATTTTCTCTTATCACACTTTCTCTCTCTTTATTTTTTCCTATCACTCTTTCTCTCTCAACACACTTTCTCTCTCATCATACTTTTTCTCTTCTCAATCTCTCTTATCACGCTCTCTCTTCTCATTTTCTCTCATCAAACTTTTCCTCGCTTCATTTTTCCCCATCATACTTTTTCTCTCATCATATGTTTTTCGCACATTCAACTTTATCTTCCATCTAATTTTTTCTCTTATTTTCCTCTAAGGATAAAAAAGAAAATTTAAGTTCATTCCGATTGAAAATATTCAACTAACCAAATATTATTTTTAGGAATGATACCCAAGCTCATATTCATTCCCATTTTCATTCCGATTCCTAGGAGATAACCAAACACCACCTAATACTTCTAATTCTGGCACTCCGACAAAACCCGAATGTTATGTGTATGTGTAGTTCTCACGGGCGTCTGCTCTTGGTCTTGGCAGTTTTTCTTTTCAAACTTTGGCAAAAAAAAACGAAGTGAGAGGGGTTGCACGCCCGTCTACTGAGATTATTCCAAAAGGATAATGATCTGGAGAGCTTGAGTTTGGTCTTCGATATTAAGAAATATTTCATGCAATTTGCCTATTATTTTTTCGGGTAGTGTTGAATTGTTTTTTTTTAATGATGGACATAATGCTCTGGTTCAAACTTTTATATTCCTAAGAAACTTCATTTTTCTACTTTATCATTTTGTATTTTTCATGTTCACTCCCGGCAGCACTAGCAAGATAATCTCCACAATAAAGTTTGCATCACCGTCTTAGTGAAGATTTCTATATCATGATATATGCTATGGATATTATTGATATATGTTGGTCCTGGTAGGGGATCAATAGTCTAAAATAAAATTTAACCATTTCTGTCTCTTTCGACTTTGATTAGAAAATACAATTAATTTATCAAAATAATTAATAAAAAAATAACAACTTATAAAAGAAACGCATAAGAACATGGTTACAATTTACGTGATTGTTAATCTAAGATAGATAAAAGTACTAGAAAGATCTCCTTCATTGAAGACGGAGAAGTCTCTTACATTTTTTGATAACTCAGAAAGTTGCTAGGAAATGAATACAAAAGTTGTTGTCTATTTCCTAACTTCAGGAGTTTTTTTTATAGCTCCAGGAAAACTCTATCCGAAATTGGAAAATGCCTTCAATTGGTTTTAAGGTGCTTTCAATCAGATAAATTTTATCGTCGAAGATAAAATCTTATCTTCAGTTAACGGTCATCTGAAGGCACCTTCAATAGGCTGGAAGACGCCTTTGACACTGTTCATGGAAGGCGCCTTCCAAGCCATTGAAAGCGCTTTCCCTGTAGGAGATTAACTCCTTAGTTGATCTTTATTGGGTGATGCTCCTGCCTTCCAAAGTTGAGCTCATCCGAACTTAAATTCGGCCTTCTCTTCAATCAATCTTCTGCTCCAGCTTCTCATCCCTCGGAAATACCATGTGTTTTCTTTTCGTTCGCACAATAATATATGAAATAATAAATTATTTTGACAATTTCCGGACTGTCCAGTTCTGACTTTGAGTTTTGCTGAAATTCTAGGTCGAACTGACGCCTACTGTTCCCTCTGCGGGGAACACGTCCTTACCTACTTCTCTCATAAGAGTTTACCTGTTGCCAGACCGGTTCTCCAAACTGACTAGACTTTTGCTTAGCGTTCGAGTCTTCAGGGCTTTACCGCTGGGCGTCCGATCTCCGACCAGTCTAGTCTTCTACCTGGTTTGTGACGACCAGGATTTTCAACTAGAGTCCCCGACTCTAGGATTTCGCCCAAAGTGCTTGACCCGCCAAGACTTTCCGCTTAGGGTTACCACCCCTTACGGTTTTCCACTTGCTTAGAATCACTAGGACTTTTGCCTAAGTACACTTAGGACTTTCCTGCACACTTGGTTCAACACTTGTTAGATCACAAGACAACTTAACTTTGAACTCTTTGCCATTATCAAAATACAAGTTTGATCATCTGATGTTACCCACAACAGCATACTCAATTGAATCTTTCTAGCTGGCTTGCTAAGTTCTATGTCTTGTTTGATCTATTAAAGTTAACTTGTGGCACAAGCACTTGATCAAGGATTTCCCATATAGGCAAGTATTCAAATGTTTTGATAGGATTGTGTTGGTGCAAGTTGCACTAATAATCAAATTTTGATGTATGATAAATAGGTTAAAGTTTAGATGTGATGTTTGTCTAACCTCTTTACCAAGTGTGCATGAGTTAGCAAGTCTGAAGGACCTGACACCAGGCTAAAATCCAGCTAGATCTGAGGACCTGATAGTTGGTACGAAGCTCAGATAGGTTAAAGGGCCGACCTGATATCTAGCAGAAAGTTCGGTTGGATCCGCGGACTTAACAACCGGTAGAAATCAAGTTGGGTCTACGGACCTGACAACTGGCATGAAGACTGGCGGGTCAAGAGGTTGTTAACTGACTACAAGTTGGCAAGTGAAGGTAAGTCACTGGAGGGAAATGACTCAATGAGGACGCGTTCCAGTTGAGGGGACAATAGGCATCAGTCCAATTTAGGTTCATTTCAAAAACCTAAATTGAGACACTGACTAGATTCTAGTCTTGGGAGGACAGGATCTATCTCATAAATCTTTATAAACTATTCATGTATATATTTGTCTAACTCTATGTTGTAGAGACAAACATAGGCCTTTGAATTCTACACGGGTGGCAACTGATAGAGCTTAATTATGAGTTTGGAGTCAAAAGTTATGGCTTTCGGAAGATTACTGTGTCAAAACAGCAGTTGGAGGCGCCTTGAGCTTGCTGGAAGGCGCCTTGAAGAGCTTTGAAGGCGTCTTCCAGAGGATAAAACTTGAAGTTTGCATATTTTATCATCATCGATGATTGGGGGATAAACTTTACTTGCGGAGGCACCTTGGAAGAGGTTGAAGACACCTTCCACAACCTACATATGCCCTGTTTGAGCAGTATTCAAGACACAACTTACATACAAGTTTCTACGCGTCCGATTGAGGTTCTGACTACTCTGGCTTCATACTACGACTTTGTTATGACTGCTATGATGCTGCTATGCTTGTCTATCATTAAGAAGCCGCCTAAACACCGAGCTCAAGCCGACCATCTCCGAAAGAGTGTTTGGTAACTTTCATTTGTGTACTTAATTATTGCAAAAGGACAAGTGCAGTGTGTTGTACCTGTTCTGAATTTTTTTATACTTGATTCTTTCTTCCGAAGGTACCGGAAGAGGTATTTAGTGGATTACCTATTGATAGGTCCGCAGGACCTAGATCTTGGAGTAGGAGTCGCTGAAGGTTTTGAACCAAATAAAACTGACGATGTCTATTTCTATCTTCTTATTTGCTCTGTTTAATTTCTATGTTTTTTCACTGCACACTTTGTTTTAAAAACAAAAAAGATTTATTTTTCAAAACCATATGATCCACTCATTCTCACGTACGTACGACTCAATCTAACATATTATAACATATTATAGTGCTATTGACACACGTCGTGCCATAATTTGCTAATTGCAATTAAACTTGTAATGTACTCTCTTCATAGTATTTATTTTCTGATTTTTAAAATTAATACTTCATCTAGGTTCGGTGAAAGTTTTAAGCATTTGTGTGGCCGAATGATTGCAAGGGATTTGCTATACTTACAATCTAGGCATTTGCAGATGCACTAACATGTATTTCAGTTTATATTATTTTTTCCTAGCTAGTGAATGTTTTTTACAATGGATCATTATTTTCTCTGTTGAAAGATATTTTTGTTTCACATATGCATACTCTCATCTGACTCTCTCATACTATGTAAACGGGTGTAGCTTAGAATTACTATCTTTATTTAAATGCAACAATGGATTTCAAGGATAAAAACCATTTAATCTAGAATTATTACCACAACACCAAGGCTGTGTTTACTATCTTAAGGGAAAATAAACAAAAAGAAAGGTCCTCAACAAGGCTGTGTTTACTATCTTAGGGGGAAATAAACAAAAAGAAAGGTAATGAAAAGAAATCACTTCCACTTTCCTTAGTTTATATGGCTCTGTTTACTAAATTTCATTAGTTTATATTCACATTTCAATTCCTTTTTTTAAGTTCTCTAGTAGCATTGAGATCCCATTTAGTGGTGTGTAAAAATTCAATTAAATCGAATAAACTCATCAAACTTGAAATTTTGATTCGGTTATTTCGGTATTTCAATTTTTTTTTCAAAAAAAATAATTTATCCGCTTAATTCAATTCATCTCGTTTCGATTTTTAAATTCCTTACTCAGTTAAATCGAATAAACCAAAGTGAACCGGTAAATCTCTCATGATTCGATAATTGTTAACAAAATTCTATTTCAATTTTGATTAAATTCATCATTATTAAAAAAAATCGGTTAATTTGATTTTCATCGAATTAATCAATATTTTATTAGTTTAATTTATTCAATTTTTATTAAAAATTTTAGTCGTTCAGTTGATTCAAAATATCTTAATTTATTTGATTTCAATTAATTCAATTCTATTTGATTTTAATCGTAGGATTGAATGCATATAGCAATGGTAGAATAATGTGGAACTCCGATTATAATTTACGTTCGAGTCATATTTAAATTTGGTCTGTCCAAATTGGAACTCCGATTCAACTCAGCACTTGCTGTAGTGTTGATCATCCATGAATGTGGTTGTTGAAGCGTTGATCACCAAACGACTATCTTTCGGTAAAGAAAAGAAGAGATGTAACTTTTAAAATAAGAGTTATCGTTTCACTTTCTATTAACCGATTGCAACACCAAGGCAAACCATTTAATTATTTTTTACTCTTTTTATTATTTATTTTTCCGTTCATATTTTCATCTTCTTCTTTAAGATCTGTCTTAGCATCAAAAGTACTTTGCCAAGACTCGTCTTGTCCTCTTCTAACATTTTCCTTAAATCTTTCCATACCTTTGTCTGAAGATTCTTTTGCCTTGGCAGTTGGAAGCCGATCACATGAAGAATATCGATCTCCCAACCTATTGAGTAGAGCTGATCTCCCGACCTATCTGGTAGGGCTAACTTCTCGACTGGAAGAGAGTCAACCCCAAAGAGTATCTAGCTGGTTGAAAGTACTCAATCGTTGTTACTTTATTGAGTCATTCCATCTCTAGATCTCAGACCGAATCAATTAGAAACAAGAAACTGCAAATTATGGTAGAATATTCTAGTGAAACAAAATATGTTTTAATTGGCAAAACATTCTATATTTATTTACCAAAATATGGTAGAATATTCCAATGTATAGTTATTAATTAATCGTGTTACCAGAAGTCCAAAATTATGCCTAAACTGCTAGAATATTTGCTAGTTACGTTGCGTAGTAAGAACAAAGACATAGAGAGCATTACAATCAATATTTTGTGTTTTACACGTGATTTGTTTGTTAATGTTGTACTAAATCTCGTGCAATATTAGATAATCGTGTTAGTTATATTTCTATAAACATAAGTATAATAATACGAGTATAAACAATGGTGGAGTCAAAATGGCTGATCGAAAATTTTTTTGCTGATAATCTATGTATTTTTCCTTTCTCCTCTTTTTCAACTCATCGGGCCCCCACAATACATGGCTCCGCTCTTAAGTATAAACAGAGACTCAATCATTCCAAAATCTACTACCTACAACCAGCTTTAGTTAAGGTTGTAGCAGTTCCACTCGAGGTGTTTGGATTTGTCGAAAGTGTTATAGAACTCAGCTCGACTCGATTTAAAGGGTTCCTGATACGATGGTTAGGATGGACCCCCTGAATCCATGTCAAAATCTAAGAGGTCGGTTGACGAGTCAACCTTCTAAGCCACCAACAAGACTAGGAGCTCATCTGACCGGACTCTATAGCTAATCAGACCCTATGCCGACCGGGCCTTGGACTCCGATCTCCTATCTCCTTACACATAGGTGACGTTTAAGACGGATCGAGAAGTCACCCAACCCGATATTCTTGCCAAGTAGGTTTCATGTCTTGATCTTTGGCACAGGGACAAGGCCTGAAACCAAGTATTAACTAGCTCGATCGATTGTTCTAGCGATTGAACTTATAGACGGATCTGGCACATTGTGCGCTTGAGCCAAATGAGGTGGCCAAGTGAAAATCGAATCACCAACTATGATGCTCAACAAGGTCGAGCTGGTGATTCCCACAAGTGGTTGCCGGTCGGACTATATCAAGGACTCGACCGCTGGGCCAGGAGAGCCTATGTGGGTCCAGTGGGCCAACGATCTCGCATCCCTTTTTAACATTTTGTGTTATGAAGAACAAAAAATATTCTGTAAGCAAAATGTGCTTTTGAAACTTCTAACATGTCAAATCGTAGAGATTGTATGCTTATTTTAGGAAAGGTTTCAGAGTCTTTTTATGACTTATCATTTTTTGAAAATGCTTTGAAATTCGTGCATGGGCACAACAATGACACTATAAAAAGGATTCTCCATCTACAGGCACATGTACATGACGGTACAAAATTTTACGCACTCGTTGTCACTGTTTGTTTCACTATTCCTCTTAAAAAAATCGATCACTGATTCAAACGTTGGAGGGTCAATATTGGAAACCTCTTCCCTAGTCTGACATTAACACTCTTTGTGATACGCAAAATCCCAAGGAGTCCTCATTTAGTAAGCATCTAAGCCACGTTCCCAACCATCCACATTCATCGCTTTTGACAGGATCTATTCTTATGTTAAATATATTGCTCGATGGAACGATTTCGAACATGACAGTTTCCTTTGAACTTAGATGAAGAAGAAGGATATGGAGCGATTTTTTGGACGGATTAAATATCCAATTAAATTATTTTTACAGGATAATAGGTTGGGATAAATTATTTTAATATTTTATTATATTATTTCTTCTACTAATTTTTTTTTATTTTTTTGTTCTTAAGAATTTGATAAATCAAAATAATTCATTTTTTTTTTAAAAAAAAATACAACAGTAGTTAGCGTAATAGAATACATGTATACGTGATGAGCATGAATATATAATAATAATAAGATAAAAATGAAGGATATAAAATAGATCAATTGTCATCCCTATCGAAATCCTCACGTCTCTCTCACACTCCCATCGTTCATGTTCACACTTCCGTCCATCCAACGGTCGTACATTCCCTCCGGTCATCAGAAGCTTTAATCCGGACATTAATTAATTTCCCCACATATATCAGGTTTTCAAACTTGTCCCTGTCCCAGCTGTTGCGTTGGCACATCTCATGGACGGAGAAGGCCTGATATATCTAACACCTCGGAACATTGTCAAACGTACGCGCTCCACGTTTCAAACGAAATCCAAACCCCCCGTTAATTTTAAATCATTTCCAGTATGCCGCAGTAGTGGTAAAACCCCACCGGTCCACTATTTGACTTAAGTTGCTTTAACGTGCCCCGCGTTGACCTTAACGCTACCTCCACATCATCAGACGTCGTCGTCGCCGAGTCGGATATAGCAAAAAAATTCTCCCAGTCGAGATGTCATCACACTCAGACGGAAGGAAGGAAGGACGGAAAAGATATACGGCATTTATTTCAATCATGTTAGTGGTCCTTTTGGACAGTCCCACGCCCTCAGATAGATATATAATATATTCTACCGACCAATTAGGCGAGACAAGTTAATTAAAAACTACAACGAAAAAAAAAAAGAAACAAAGTATGGATGTGACGCGAAAGTCAACGCTTATTTCCGTAAACGAGTTTGACGAACGCCGAAACCGCGTTCACCTATAAATACGACGCGATCTCCGACTGCTCTCCTCAACCGACCCACGGACCGACCGACCGTTCGACCCATGGCGTCGCGCCTTCCGGCATCCAATTCCTGTGCCGCAATCACTGAGTGCCGGCGGGGGCGAGTCTCGGCCGCCGCCGCCACGGCCCAGTCGATCATGACGGCGGAGCTAGCCGCGTCGGTCGCGGCAGTGCCCAGGATCTCTGTGCAGCACGCGCCGGCGCCGGTTCCGGCTAAGGCGAACATGAGGAAGGAGATGGAGGAGGATAATTGGGAGGCTCTGGTGGCGCCACTGCATCCGGTTCTCAGAGATGAGATCGTCCGGTACGGCGAGCTGGTTGCCGCCTGTTACAAGGCCTTCGACCTCGATCCTTCCTCCGACCGTTACCTCAACTGTAAGTACGGCAAGAAGAACATGCTCCGGGGGGTGGGAATGCCGGACGCCGGCTACGAGGTCACCAAGTACGTGTATGCCACCCCGGACATCAGCCTCCCCATCCCGACCCAGAGCGGCAGCACCTGCTGCGGCCGCTGGATCGGCTACGTCGCCGTCTCTTCTTCCGACGTCGGCCGCCGCGACATCGTCGTCTCCTTCCGCGGCACCGTCACTAGCACCGAGTGGATCGCTAACCTGATGAGCTCCCTGGAGGTGGCGCGGTTCGATCCGCACGACCCCCGCCCGGACGTCAAGGTCGCCTCGGGCTTCCTCAACCTCTACACCTCCGGCGACAGCTCCACCAAGTTCGGCAGCGGCAGCTGCCGGGAGCAGCTCCTGGCCGAGGTGTCCCGCCTCCTCCACAAGTACAAGGGCGAGGAGGTGAGCATCACGCTGGCCGGCCACAGCATGGGGAGCGCCCTCGCGCTGCTCCTCGGCTACGACATCGCCGAGCTCGGCCTCAACCAGGGGGCGCCCGTCATGGTCTACTCCTACGGCGGGCCGCGCGTCGGCAACGCCGGGTTCAAGCGACGGTGCGAGGAGCTCGGCGTCAAGGTGCTGCGCGTGGCGAACGTGAACGACCCGGTGACGAAGTTGCCGGGGGTCATTTTCAATGAGAATTTCAGGAATCCGATGGGCGGCGGCCTGAGCAGCTACGCCCACGTCGGGGTGGAGCTGGCCCTGGACTTCTTCAAGGTGCAGGACCCGGTTTGTGTGCATGACTTGGACGCCTACATCCGGCTCTTGAAATGCCATCCCAAGAACGGCGCCGCCGTCCGAGCGAAGAGGAACAGGGACGCCGCCGGCGACATCGCGAGGAAGGCCAGGGAGCTGCTGAGCAGCGTCCAAGTGGCAGAGGCATGGACGTGGCAAGACGCCGCCATGCAGCTGGGCAATTGGATGCAGCTACTAAATATCTAACCCTCCGGCGACCGGCCGGCGCCGATCGATGAACAAAGTGGTTTAAAAAAAATCACTTCATTTTTTTATTATTAAAGAGACATGTATTTTTTAAGAATCATGTCCATTCGACAACATTTTTTGATTATTTATTAATTTTTTTATCTCAAACTATATACAAAGAAATTGAAGGCGTTATATACAAAATAATAGATACTCCTGACATCCCCCCTCTATAATCCAGATAGAGAAAGACCTCTAGAATATTCTTTTAGGATTTGAACTCTAATTGTTCTCCTAATTTTTTACCACTACATCACATCATTGGCGCAAAAAATGCACCCTACTTGGGTTTTTATGAAAGGACATATTTTTTTAAGACTATTATTCTTTCTGTCTATTTCAACTCTAAATTAAAATAAATAATAACTTTTCTAATTTAAATCGAACCAAACTGCCCGAGGCAAAAACTAAAAACTTAATTATTTCATCAATCATATAAAAGACATTAATGATCTGAAGAGTTTAATTGTTTAAAAAAAGAATTACATCATTAAATACATAATGGCCCTCAAAATTTATCTGTATTTTAAATTTTAAAACTCAATAAAAAATTTTTAAAAATAACTTTCATATAAATCATTAAATTTTTTAAAAATCTAAAATTTACCTATACACCCCATGGACGACTACCGTGGGCACCCCTCACAATCAAATTGACCAAGATGCTTGGAAGTGATTCAGGTGTCTCGACCTATGAGAGTCGCCCATGCCTACCGCCCATAGGGGGTGTGCATACTATCACGCATGTGCATATATATTTGCGTGGGCGCTTGTGTAGTGGGGTACTCAAAAGTGTACCGAGTGCTCATTTTTTAGCACCCCGCATGTACTCAGGTGCCCACCTATAGCGTCCACAAGAGGTGTACAGCATAACACTCCATATGTATATAGTTTTAACAAAAAGTTATGGTCCTAATCTCAATTTTATTCTAAATTTAGATCATTGCACTCATAATGGTTCTCTAAATTTATCCATATTTTTATTTTTAATTTTGAAACCTTAAAATATATTAAAACATTTATAAAATTACAAAAGAATGCTAATAAAAGTAAATAAAATAATTTTTCCTTCTATTTTTTAATAATTAATTAGAAGAGAAAGAATAAAACAAACTAAAAAGAAAAATGCAAAAAAAAAAAAAAAATACCTTGGCGTTGTTGGGGTTAAAGCAGCACCACCTTTGGAGCACCAAAGGCGGAATGAGTTTCACATGCCTAAAAACTTTTGACTTATAAGGCTGTCGGTATGAAGAAATTATTCAAAAAAAATTCAGTTTTATTTCTTTTACATGATATCATAGAGATAAACCTTTTTTATTTACAGTAGAATAACATCAATATTCAATTCCTTGTATTCTCTCGATCTTGTCTGTGCTAAAGTTTTAAGATTTCGAAAGCATTAAGTCTTTAATGAATTTTCATCAAAACTCATTTGATGAACCTAAACGCATTAGATTGACCAAATCAAATTTAATAAATCCCTTCCACTCTACTGAGTCTCACCGTATCCCAAAATTGGTAACTCACGACCCTATTGGTCTAGAGAAATTAGACAAAAAAAGGTTTCAAGATTTCTCTATTGAATATAATATCGAACATAGACAACACCAATAGCTTCTTGCACTCTCCTTATTTAAAATTTTAAGATTTAACATTTAAATTATCAATGAACTTATTAATAAATTTAGATAAGTCAAATTTAGTCTAAACCTCATCTAATAGATTTTTTTTTTAATCTCACCCTGTCCAACTACTTTGGATTCGACTTTATCAATTTAGAGAAATTATTTAAAAAGTTCAATCTTTTTTACTTTTAATAGGACACCATACTTAAACTTAGACATTTCTGATCTATTAGAACATCACCAATAACTTCCTTATACTCTCATAATTTTATATGGGCTAAAGTTTTAAGAGTAACCAAAATGTAAAATTATGGTAAAAAAAAATATTTTATTAAATTTAAATATTTATTTTTCAATATACCATATATCAATTTCAGTCCTCAATGAATTTTATTCAAAACTGATTGATGAACCCAAATAAATCAAATTTAGTCCCAACCGTATCTGATACGTTTCTTTCACTCTCTTGAATCTCATCATGTCCAAAAACTCTTGATTCATACCATACCTTCTATCAATTTAAAATAAAAAAATAAAAAAT
Source organism: Zingiber officinale (assembly GCF_018446385.1). NCBI lineage: Eukaryota > Viridiplantae > Streptophyta > Magnoliopsida > Zingiberales > Zingiberaceae > Zingiber > Zingiber officinale. The sequence continues at coordinate 108,327,294 of NC_055988.1, forward strand.
TATAGTGTCATATGTATTTAGATATTTTTTGTTTATTCTAGAACACCAATAACTTTTTTACACTTGCATAATCTTGTTAAATAATCCCGACCCCACAATCGAGCCATGGTCGTGCCTATATCTAGCCAATTGACACCTCTAGATGTAGACCATAAGATACAATCAAATGTTGACCATCTCGCCCGTGGAAAACGGTAAGAAATCTTGTCAGAATATCAAGAACTTGAGCAAGGCATCTGCATAAACTGTGAAAAGCCTTGTTATCAAAATTCTTTTTCCATCTCAGTTGAGGTTGAGGAAGCATCAACATCAAATTCAGTTCAACCATTTCAATAATACAACGTGGAGAAAAAGAAATGATTTAAAGTTGCACCACAACCAAATCAAAGGGAAAAAAAACACAAAAAACGTGCCACTAGTAGTCTGACTTAACAATCTTTAAATATTCGATTAATTTTTCTTAACGACGTAAGAAATTAAAGGTTGGATAGTTCTGTACGCCTTTACATGGAGAAGAGCAACATATTTGCCATTTTATCTCCATTTCTCAATCTCTCTAGAAGTTGCTTTTATCAGCTTTCTTGTACTTTCTACAAGTTCATCAAACAGAGCCTCAACATAATTCCTACAAAAAAATATAAGAAAACAAGTGTGAATTTGATGATTAGTTTGAGACAATTCTCGAGTAGCTTAAGGAAATTTAATTTCCATAATTCCCAATTACTAGCAGAAAAGGTTCCGAAAGAAAGTATAGATCCTGAAGCAACTAAGGATGCGAGCTGAAGGGACAGTATGATTAAGCAAATAAAGTAGCATGAGGTTTGAGCATGTTTTAAGATCCACCTAATATTTTAACTAGTTTCAATCGTATACATCTACTTTTGTTTCGATTCAATTATGGTTAAAGTTTCATCTATTTCTAATGTAACTTGAATGGCATGGAATCAAACAGGTGACATGAGGTGCCTTGGGAGCATTCTGCCATTGAGATGACGGGAAACATGTTTGACGTGTCTGATTATCGGTTTAGCCCGTGTTAATGATAGGGTTAGACATGTGGCGCGACATTGGCGAACATGCCTATTTCCATGTATCATGATTGTAATCAGTAACAGCTGGTGCATACAATCCAAACAAATTAAAATTTCAGCTAGAATCCAAGGAACTGCTTAAGTTCATGCTATTTCCAAGTATTATCCCATAAAAACATGAAATCACCTATAAAGCCTCAATTGCCAATCACTTGTCGTCCCAAATCTGCCCACCAACTGCGATCTACCCATCGCTTTCTGTAAAAGTATTTAAAAGTACTCTACTTCATGTGGTAGATCGCTTTATGTAAAAGTATTTAACAGTACTCTACTTCACGTCCACTTTCTCGATTCCTATCATATGATTTGTTATAACCCAAATATTCTACCTTTGTCTTCCTAGATTCACAGTTAATTTCATGCAATGTTTAAGAGGCTCTTTCAACCCCCAACTGGCGGCAAGCAATATTCAAGGAAATGAATGCCCACCACTCTAACGACATTTAGGAACTAATTACACCTATCAACTCAACTATGGAGGCTGGACTGATAGACTTTTTCTCCAATGGTCAAAATTACTACTATCTGACTATTCTTCACATTAGCAATTATTTTTCACTGGCCTCTTCACCAACTAGATACTAAGAGTATTTTTCTTTCTAACGATATTACTAAGGAAGTACATATGAAGCAACCTTAAGATGTGTTGCTTAAGAGAAATCAACTTTGTGTGCAAACTAAAGAAATTGATCTACAAGCTGAAGAAATAGAGCTTGGTTTGGCAATTTTAATTCAGCTCTTCTCCTTAATTTCATAATGATAAGTGCAACAGATGACTAGATTTTTCACCTTACCTCTCAGTCAAGTAGATGCATTCTTCTTCTTGTTTGTGGACCACATTATCATTAGCAAGGATGATGCAGTTGGGATTGCATAACTGAAAGATTATCTCCGCCAGCATTTTCAAAATAAGAACTTAGGCGATCTCAAGTATTTTGTTGGTATAGAGGTGACACGTATAGGGGAGATATCTACAACTCTCATGGAAAGCATGCTTGAGGAGACTAGCAGATTAGGTACCAGACCAGCAAATACTCCTATGAATCCAAACTTCAAAATGGTGATTAGATAGGGGGAGTCACTAATTTATCATGGAAAATTTAAAACATAAATGGGAAAACTAAATTATCTTATAGTTACAAAAGTCAAAAACTTGAGGATTCAGTCACCTTGTAGAGGCTCCATGTTCTGATCATTAAAGAGCAACTTCTTAATAGTCCTGGAAAAGGGCTCTTATTCCACAATCAAAGTCACCTACATGTTGTAGGATACATTGATGTAGAATGAGAACCTCATCTACAGATAGCTGATCTACTCCAGCCTATTGTGTTCTCCTACCTAGCAACTTAATTTCCAATTTAAAACGAGAAGCAAGATATAGTAGCTCAATCAAATGATGAGGCAGAATATAGAGCAATGGTGGTAGCAACATATGAACTTATTTAGATCATTATTGACTGAGTTATGCCGTGGACCTGTGGCTTTGATGAAATTTTTCATAATAACCAAATTGCTATGCACAAACCTTCTAATCTAGTGTTTCATGAGAGAACAAGCTTGATTCTCACTTCATCATTGAGAAAGAGAAATCCATTGAGATTTTCCCTACATGAATTAGCTTCAATAAACAATTAACAAATTTACTCACTTGGCCTTTAAGAGGTCCCAAGATTGACTATATTTATAACAAGCTAAGTTGTCACATTATATTTGAACCAACGTGAAAGGGAGTATTAGACACCCACCCATATATAAATAGTAAAGGAAGTATAATGTAAATACTACAATAGTCAAGAATCTATTTGTAATATGGAATTGTGAATAGTGCAAGGAAAAAGAAGAAACGGGAATCCTTAATGAGTTTTTCCAGTAACACTCACACATCCCAAATAATTCCTTCTTACTGTAACTATCACAAAGACCCACCTTCCGTATCGGTACTTTTTTTCTACTTAGGCTATTAGAGAATTGGGAATCTAGGATTAACATGAAAAATGAAAGGATTTGCATTATCCAAGGTCAAGTGCCAACAGGTGCAAATTGTAAACTAAAATTTCTTCAAGCTCTCTTACACTATTGAATTTGGTACTGAACTATTTTAAAATATAGATATTATAGAACTATTATACAAACAACAATGATCCATCGTCCAATCTTCTCAATCTCAAATATGAAAAATCTACGATAACATTTTATTTGCAATGTAAATAAAATTTATTTGCAATGCAAATAAAATCTTCTAAATAAATTTATTTACGTATTTTTTATCTGCAATGCAAAATCTATGGTAACATTTTATTTGAATTCATGTAGCTTGTCGATGGAAATATGGTAAAACCATATATTCTGCATTGTAGATAAAAAATAGATAAATAAATTTATTAATATGTCAATTATTTTTTTATTAAAATTTATTAATCTATTTTTTGTTTTGTTTATTTAAAAAGGGATATTAGAGTCCAAAGTAGTCACACATGCCCGGCAACGAGCCTGGACCCATTGGGTGAACCCGACAATGACTCCAACCTCGTAGTGGCGATGGCAGCTGTAGCTACGGCGATTTAAGGTGAAAAGAGGTGAGTTTTTTTAAATTAACCTATATTGTTGGATCACCTTAAAGTTTCCAACAAAAGCGGGGAGGATAAAGTCTGCCTAGGCAGCTACCTCAAACGTCATTTAGAACACTATTTTCTCCAAACTCTCTAGTCACAGTTCTCTTCGAAAACATCCCATAAAATCATAAGGATTAACCCTCTCTAATCAACCAGGGAAAACTAAATCGCCAACATGGTGACCATCCAATCATATCATTTAATAAAAAGAGAGAAAATATGGAAAGAGATTTTATAACCAAAACTATTGGAAAATTATTATAACGAAAACTCCTTTCAGTGATAGTTAGTCAACACTCTCCAAAAAACAGAATCCAAGCAGAGTATTGCATTGTTTAATAAGCCATAAACTTTAGCTATAGAAAATTTGTTCAGTCTGAAGAATCTCTATAACCTTTTGAAAATTTGTTAGAGCCCGCTGAACCAGTGCCATTTCCTTGAGATGGTGGCGGCAAGCATAATTTTTTATATTAGTTTTTATAGTTTCTTCCACAAACACACACTTGTATGACGGTAATTCAAGATATTCTCTAATATCCTTATTTAAACAAATAAAACAAAAAATAGATTAATAAACTTTATAAAAAAATAATTAACATATCAATAAATTTATTTTCAATTTTTTATCTGTAATGGAAAATCTATGCTAACATTTTATTTGAATTCATTCAGCTTGTCGATGGATATATGGTACAACCATAGATTCTGCATTGCAGACAAAAAATAGATAAATAAATATATTAATAAGTCAATTATTTTTTTATTAAAATTTATTAACCTATTTTATGTTTTGTTTGATTAAATAGGGATATTAGAGAATATCTTGAATTACCATCATACAAACGTGAGTGTGTGAAAAAAATATAAAAAATTATGCTTGCCGCCACCATCTCAAATGGCACTAGTTCAGCGGGCTCCAACAAATTTACAAACAGTTATAGAGATTTTTCAGACTGAACAAATTTTCTATAGCTGAAGTTTATGGTTTATCAAACAATGCAATACTTTGCTTGGATTCTGTTTTTTTGGAGAGGGTTGACTAACTGCCACTGAAAGGAGTTTCGTTATAATACTTTTCCAATAGTTTTGCTTAGAAAATCCCTTTACATATATTCTCTGTTTTTGCCAAATGATATGATTCGATGGTCACCACGTTGGTACTTTAATTTCCCTGGTTGATTAGAGAGGGTTAGTCCTTATGATTTTAAGAGATGTTTCCGAAGAGAAATGTAACCAGAGAATATGGAGAAAATAGTGTTCTAAATAACGTTTGAGGTAGCTGCCTAGGCAGACATTATCCTCCCCGTTTTTGTTGGAAACTTTAAGGTGATCTAACAATATAGGTTAATTTAAAAAAACTCACCTCCGTTCACCTCAAATCGCCGCAGCTACAGCTGTCATCGCCGTTACAGCCCATCGCCGCCATTGATCATAATTCATCGCCTGCTCACCCACCGTTAAGCCCGACGATGAGTCCAAACTAGTCACACATGCCCGGTAACGAACCTGGACCCGTTGGGTGAACACGACAATGACTCCAACCTCGTAGCGGCGATGGAAGCTGTAGCTGCCGTGATTTGAGGTGAACGGAGGTGAGTTTTTTTAAATTAACCTATATTGTTAGATCATCTTAAAGTTTCCAACAAAAGCGGGAAGGATAATGTCTGCCTAGACTGCGACCTCAAACGTCATTTAGAATACTATTTTCTCCATATTCTCTAGTCACAGTTCTCTTCAGAAACATGCCATAAAATTATAAGGACTAACCCTTTCTAAACAACCAAGGAAACTAAAGCACTAACGTGGTGACGATCCAATCATATCATTTGGCAAAAAGAGAGAAAATAAGAAAAGAGATTTTATAACCAAAATTATTGGAAAAGTATTATAACGAAAACTCCTTTCAGTGCAGTTAGTCAACCCTCTCCAAAAACAGGATCCAAGCAGAGTATTGCATTGTTTAATAAGTCATAAACAAAAACAATAGTTTTGGTTATAAAATCCCTTTTCATATTTTTTCTGTTTTTGCCAAATGATATGATTGGATGGTCACCACGTTGGCGCTTTAGTTTCCCTGGTCCATTAGAGAGGGTTAGTCCTTTTGATTTTAAGAGATGTTTCCGAAGAGAATTGTAACCAGAGAATATGGAGAAAATAGTGTTCTAAATAACGTTTGAGGTAGCTGCCTAGGCAGACATTATCTTCCCCGCTTTTGTTGGAAACTTTAAGGTAATCCAACAATATAAGTTAATTTAAAAAAACTCACCTCCGTTCACCTCAAATCGCCGCAACAGCCCATCGCCGCCATTGATCATCATTCATTGCCTGCTCGCCCACCGTTACGTCCGGTGATGAGTCCAAACTAGTCACACATGCCGGCAACAAGCCTGGACCCATTGGGTGAACCCGACAATGACTCCAACCTCGTAGCGGCGATGGGCTGCGGCAATTTAAAGTAAAAGGTGGTGAGTATTTTTAAATTAACCTATATTATTGGATCACCTTAAAGTTTCCAACAAAAGCGGAGAGGATAATGTCTGCCAAGGCAGCTACCTCAGACGTCATTTAGAACACAATTTTCTCCCTACTCTGGTCACAGTTCTCTTCGGAAACATCCCATAAAATCATAAGGACTAACCCACTCTAATCAACTAGGGAAACTAAAACGCCAACGTGGTGGTCATCCAATCATATCAATTGGCAAAAAGAGAGAAAATATGAAAATGAATTTTATAACCAAAACTATTGGAAAAGTATTATAACTAAAACTCCTTTCAGTGCCAGTTAGTCAATTCTCTCCAAAAACAGAATTCAAGCAGAGTATTGCAATGTTTGATAAGCCATAAACTTCAGCTATAGAAAATTTGTTCAGTCTGAAAAATCTCTATAAGCTTTAGCAAATTTGTTGGAGACCGCTGAACCAGTGTCATTTTTGAGATGGTGGCAGCAAGCATAATTTTTTATAGTAACTTTTATAGTTTCTTCCACAAACACATGTTTGTATGATGGTAATTCAAGATAATCTATAATATTCCTATTTGCACAAACAAAATAAAAAATAGATTAATAAATTTTATAAAAAAATAAACGACATATCAAAAATTTATTTTCGTATTTTTTATCTGCAATGCAAAATCTATGGTAATATTTTATTTGAATTCATACAACTTGTTGATGGATATATGGTACAACCATAGATTCTACATTGCAGATAAAAAATAGATAAATAAATTTATTAATATGTCAATTATTTTATAATTAAAATGTATTAATCTATTTTTTGTTTTGTTTGTTTAAATAGAGATATTAGAGAATATCTTGAATTATCATCATACAAACGTAAGTTTGTGAAAAAATTATTAGAAAAAATTATGCTTGCAGCCACCATCTCAAGGAAATGTCACTGGTTCAGCGGGCTCCAACAAATTTGCAAACGGTTATAGAGATTCTTCAGACTGAACAAATTTTCTATAGCTGAAATTTTATGGCTTATTAAACAATGCAATACTCTGCTTGGATTCTGTTTTTGGAGAGGGTTGCCGCCACTGAAAGGAGTTTTCGTTATAATACTTTTCCAATAGTTTTAGTTATAAAATCTCTTTTCATATTTTCTCACTTTTTGCCAAATGATATGAATGGATGGTCACCACATTGGCGCTTTAGTTTCCCTGATTGATTAGAGAGGGTTAGTCCTTATGATTTTATAGGATGTTTTCGAAGAGAACTGTGACCAAAGAATATGGAGAAAATAGTGTTCTAAATGACGTTTGAGGTAGCTGCCTAAGCAGATATTATCCTAAGCGCTTTTGTTGGAAACTTTAAGGTGATCCACCAATATAGGTTAATATAAAAAAAGTCACCTCCGTTCACCTCAAATCGCTGCAGCTACAGCTGCCATCGCCGCAACAGCCTATCACCGCCATTGATCATCATTCATCGCCTGCACGCCCACCGTTACGCCGGGCGAAGAGTCCAAACGTCACACATGCCCGGCAACGAGCCTGGACCCGTTGGGTGAACCCGACAATGACTCCAACCTCGTAGCGGAGATGGGCTGCGGCGATTTAAAGTTAAAGGTGGTGAGTTTTTTTAAATTAACCTATATTGTTGGATCGCCTAAAAGTTTCCAACAAAAGCGGGGAGGATAATGTCTGCCTAGGCAGCTACCTCAAACGTCATTTAGAACATTATTTTCTCCATATTCTCTGGTCACAGTTCTTTTCGGAAACATCCCATAAAATCATAAGGACTAACCCTCTCTAATCAACCAGGGAAAGTAAAGCGCCAACGTGGTGACCATCGAATCATATCATTTGGCAAAAAGAGAGAAAATATGAAAAGGGATTTTATAACCAAAACTTTTGGAAAAGTATTAAAACGAAAACTCCTTTCAGTGGCAATTAGTCAACCCTCTCCAAAAAACAGAATCCAAGTAGAGTATTGCATTGTTTGATAAGCCATAAACTTTAGCTATAAAAAATTTGTTCAGTCTAAAGAATCTCTATAACCTTTTGAAAATTTGTTAGAGCCCACTGAACCAGTGTCATTTCCTTGAGATGGTGGCGCTAAGCATAATTTTTTATAGTAGCTTTTATAGTTTCTTCCACAAACACATATTTGTATGAAGGTAATTAAAGATATTCTCTAATATCCCTATTTGAACAAACAAACAAAATTAATTAATAAATTTTATAAAAAAAATAATTGACATATTAATAAATTTATTTACGTATTTTTTATCTGCAATGCAAAATCTATGGTAACATTTTATTTGAATTCATGCAGCTTGTCGATGGATATATGGTAAAACCATAGATTCTGCATTGCAGATAAAAAATAGATAAATAAATTTATTAATATGTCAATTATTTTGTTATTAAAATTTATTAATCTATTTTTTATTTTGTTTATGCAAATAGGGATATTAGAAAATATCTTGAATTACCATCATACAAACGTATGTTTGTGGAAAAAACTATAAAAGCTACTATAAAAAATTATGCTTGCCGCCATCATCTCAACAAATGGCACTGGTTTTACGGGCTCCAACAAATTTGCAAAAGGTTATAGAGATTTTACAGACTGAACAATGCCTTATCAAACAATGCAATACTCTGCCAAATTTCATATTACTAAAATTTATGGCTTATCAAACAATGCAATACTCTGCTTGGATTCTGTTTTTGGAGAAGGTTGACTAACTAACCACTGAAAGGAGTTTTCGTTATAATACTTTTCCAATAGTTATGGTTATAAAATCTCTATTCATATTTTCTCTCTTTTTGCCAAATCATATGAATGGAAGGTCACCACGTTGGGGCTTTAGTTTCCCTGGTTGACTGGAAAGGGTTAGTCCTTATGATTTTATGGGATGTTTCCGAAGAGAACTGTGACAAGAGAATATGGAGAAAATAGTATTTTAAATGACGTTTGAGGAAGCAGTCTAGGCAGACATTATCCTTCCCGCTTTTATTGGAAACTTTAAGGTGATCCAACAATATAGGTTAATTTAAAAAAACTCACCTCTGTTCACCTCAAATCGCCGCAGCAACAACTGCCATCGCCGCTACGAGGTTGGAGTCATTGTCGTGTTCACCCAACGGGTCCAGGCTCATTGCCGGGCATGTGTGACTAGTTTGGACTCATCGTCGGGCTTAACAATGGGCGAGCAGGTGATGAATGATGATCAATGGAGGCGATGGGCTGTAGCGGCGATGGCAGCTGTAGCTGCGGCAATTTGAGGTGAACGGAGGTGATTTTTTTAAATTAACCTATATTGTTGGATCACCGTAAAGTTTTCAACAAAAGCGGAGAGGATAATGTCTGCCTAGGCAGCTACCTCAAACGTCATTTAGAACACTATTTTCTCCATATTCTCTGGTCACAGTTGTCTTCGGAAACATCCCTTAAAATCATAAGGGCTAACCTTCTCTAATCAGCCAGGGAAATTAAAGTACCAACGTGGTGACCATCGAATCATATCATTTGGCAAAAACAGAGAAAATATGGAAAGGGATTTTCTAACCAAAACTATTGGAAAATTATTATAACGAAAACTCCTTTCAGTGGCAGTTAGTCAACCCTCTCCAAAAAAACAGAATCCAAGCAGAGTATTGCATTGTTTGATAAGGCATAAACTTCAGCTATAGAAAATTTGTTCAGTCTGAAGAATCTCTATAACCTTTTGCAAATTTGTTAGAGCCCGCTGAACTAGTGCCATTTCTTGAGATGGTGGTGGCAAGCATAATTTTTTCTAGTAGCTTTTATAGTTTCTTTCACAAACTCACGTTTGTATGATGGTAATTCAAGATATTTTATAATTTCCCTATTTGCACAAACAAAATAAAAAATAGAATAATAAATTTTAATAAAAAAATAATTGACATATTAATAAATTTATTTATCTATTTTTTATCTGCAATGCAGAATCTATGGTTGAACCATATATCCATCGACAAGCTCCATGAATTCAAATAAAATGTTACCATAGGTTTTCCACTGCAGATAAAAAATACGAAAATAAATTTATTGATATGTCAATTATTTTTTTATAAAATTTATAAATCTATTTTTTATTTTGTTTATGCAAATAGAGATATAAGAAAATATCTTGAATTACCATCATACAAACGTGTATTTGTGGAAGAAACTATAAAATCTATTATAAAAAATTATGTTTGCTGCCATCATCTCAAGCAATGACACTGGTTTTGCGGACTCCAACAAATTTGCAAAAGGTTATAAAAATTATTTAGATTGAACAAATTTTTTATAGCTAAAGTTTATGGCTTATCAAACAATGCAATACTCTGCTTGGATTCTGTTTTTGGAGAGGGTTGACTAACTGCCACTGAAAGAAGTTCTCGTTATAATACTTTTCTAATAGTTTTGGTTATAAAATCTCGTTTCATATTTTCTCTCTTTTTACTAAATGATATGATTGGATAGTCACCACGTTGGCGCTTTAGTTTCCCTGGTTGATTAGAAAGGGTTAGTCCTTATGATTTTTTGAGATGTTTCCGAAAAGAATTGTGATCAGAGAATATGGAGAAAATAGTGTTGTAAATGACGTTTGAGGTAGCTGCCTAGGCAAACTTTATCCTCCCAGCTTTTGTTGAAAACTTTAAGATGATCCAACAATATAGGTTAATTTAAAAAAACTCACCTCCTTTCACCTAAAATCGCCGTAGCTACAGCTGGCATCGCCGCTACGAGGTTGGAGTCATTGTCGGGTTCACCCAATGAGTCCAGGCTCGTTGCCGGGCATGTGTAACTAGTTTGGACTCATCTCCGGGCTTAATGGTGGGCGAGCAGCCAATGAATGATGATCAATGGCGGCGATGGCAGCTGTTCCTGCGGCGATTTAAGGTAAACAGAGGTGAGTTTTTTAAAATTAACCTATATTGTTGGATCACCTTAAAGTTTCCAACAAAAGCGGGGAGGATAATGTCTGCCTAGGCAGCTACCTTAAACGTCATTTAGAACACTATTTTCTCCATATTCTCTAGTCACAGTTATCTTCGTCCCATAAAATAAAAAGGGCTAACCCTCTCTAACCAACCAGAGAAACTAAAGCGCCAACGTGGTGACCATCCAATCATATCATTTGGCAAAAAGAGAGAAAATATGAAAAGGAAATTTTTAACCAAAACTATTGGAAAAGTATTATAACGAAAACTCTTTTCAGTGGCAGTTAGTCAACTCTATCCAAAAATAGAATCCAAGCAGAGTATTGCATTGTTTGATGAGCCATAAACTTCAGCTATCAAAAATTTGTTCAATCTGAAAAATCTCTATAACCTTTTGCAAATTCGTTGGAGCCCGTAAAACAAGTGCCATTTCTTGAGATGGTGGCGGCAAGCATAATTTTTTATAATAGATTTTATAGTTTCTTCCACAAACACACGTTTGTATGATGGTAATTCAAGATATTTTCTAATATCCCTATTTGCATAAACAAAATAAAAAATAGATTAATAAATTTTATAAAAAAATAATTGACATATCAATAAATTTATTTTCGTATTTTTTATCTGCAATGGAAAACCTACGGTAACATTTTATTTGAATTCATGCAGCTTGTCGATGGAGCTTGTCGATGGATATATGGTACAACCATAGATTCTGCATTGCAGATAAAAAAAAGATAAATAAATTTATTAATATGTCAATTATTTTTTTATTAAAATTTTTTAATCTATTTTTTATTTTGTTTGTGCAAATAGGGATATTAGAAAATATCTTGAATTACCATCATACAAACGTGAGTTTGTGGAAGAAACTATAAAATCTACTATAAAAAATTATGTTTGTCGCCACCATCTCAAGAAATGGCACTAGTTCAGCAGGCTCTAACAAATTTACAAAAGGTTATAGAGATTCTTCAGACTGAACAAATTTTCTATAGCTGAAGTTTATGCCTTATCAAACAATGCAATACTCTGCTTGGATTCTGTTTTTGGAGAGAGATGAATAACAGCCACTGAAAAGAGTTTTCGTTATAATACTTTTCCAATAGTTTTGGTTATAAAATCCCTTTTCATATTTTCTCTCTTTTTCCCAAATGATATGATTGGATGGTCACCACGTTGGCGCTTTAGTTTCCCTGGTTGATTAGAGAGAGTTAGTCCTTATGATTTTATTGGATGTTTCCGAAGACAACTGTGACCAGAGAATATGGAGAAAATAGTGTTCTAAATGACGTTTGAGGTAGCTGCCTAGGCAGACATTATCCTCCCCGCTTTTATTGAAAACTTTAATGTGATCCAATAATATAGGTTAATTTAAAAAAACTCACCTCCGTTCACCTCAAACTACCGCAGCTACAGCTGCCATCGCCGCTATAGCCCATCGCCACTAGTGATCATCATTCATCGTCTGCTCGCCCACCGTTAAGCCCGGCGATGAGTCCAAACTAGTCACACATGCCCGGCAACGAGCCTGGACCCATTGGGTGAACCCGACAATGACTCCAACCTCGTAGCGGCGATGGCAGCTGTAGCTACGGCGATTTAAGGTGAAAGGAGGTGAGTTTTTTTAAATTAACCTATATTGTTGGATCATCTTAAAGTTTCCAACAAAAGCGGGGAGGATAAAGTCTACCTAGGCAGCTATCTCAAATGTCATTTAGAACACTATTTTCTCCAAACACTCTGGTCATAGTTCTCTTCGAAAACATCCCATAAAATCATAAGGATTAACCCTCTCTAATCAACCAGGGAAACTAAATCGCCAACGTTGTGACCATCCAATCATATCATTTGGCAAAAATAGAGAAAATATGGAAAGAGATTTTATAACCAAAACTATTGGAAAATTATTATAACGAAAACTCCTTCAAGTGGCAGTTAGTCAACACTATCCAAAAAATAGAATCCAAGCAGAGTATTGCATTGTTTGATAAGCCATAAACTTTAGCTATAGAAAATTTGTTCAATCTGAAGAATCTCTATAACCTTTTGCAAATTTGTTAGAGCCCGTTGAACCAGTGCCATTTTCTAAAGATAGTGGCGACAAGCATAATTTTTTATAGCAGTTTTTATAATTTCTTCCACATACACACGTTTGTACGATGGTAATTCAAGATATTCTCTAATATCCTTATTTAAACAAACAAAACAAAAAATAGATTATTAAATTTTATAAAAAAATAATTGACATATCAATAAATTTATTTTCGTATTTTTTATCTGTAATGGAAAACCTATGGTAACATTTTATTTAAATTCATTCAGCTTGTCGATGGATATATGGTACAACCATAGATTCTGTATTGCAGATAAAAAATAGATAAATAAATTTATTAATATGTCAATTATTTTTTTATTAAAATTTATTAATCTATTTTATGTTTTGTTTGATTAAATAGAGATATAAGAGAATATCTTGAATTACCATCATACAAATGTGAGTTTGTGAAAAAAAAGTTAAAAAAACTACTATAAAAAATTATGTTTGCCGCAACCATCTCAAGGAAATGACACTGGTTCAGCGGGTTCTAATAAATTTACAAACGGTTATAGAGATTTTTCAGACTGAACAAATTTTCTATAGCTGAAGTTTATGGCATATCAAATAATGCAATACTCTGCTTGGATTCTGTTTTTTGGAGAGGGTTGACTAACTGCCACTGAAAAGAGTTTTCGTTATAATACTTTTCCAATAGTTTTGCTTATAAAATCCCTTTCCATATTTTCTCTGCTTTTGCCAAATGATATGATTCGATGGTCACGACGTTGGCGATTTAGTTTCCCTGGTTGATTAGAGAGGATTAATCCTTATAATTTTATGGGATGTTTTCGAAGAGAACTGTGACAAGAGAGTTTGAAGAAAATTGTGTTCTAAATGACGTTTGAGGTAGCTGCCTAGGCAGACTTTATCCTCCCCGCTTTTGTTGAAAACTTTAAGGTGATCCAACAATATAGGTTAATTTAAAAAAACTCACCTCCGTTCACCTCAAATCGCTGCAGCTACAGCTGCCCTGGCCGCTACAACCCGTCACCGCCATTGATCATCATTCATCGCCTGCTCACCCACCGTTAAGCCCGGCGATGAGTCCAAACTAGTCACACATGCCCGGCAACGAGCCTGGACCCGTTGGGTGAACACGACAATGACTCCAACCTCATAGCAGAGATGGCAGCTGTAGCTGCGGCGATTTGAGGTGAACGGAGGTGAGTTTTTTTAAATTAACCTATATTGTTAGATCACCTTAAAGTTTCCAACAAAAGCGGGGAGGATAATGTCTGCCTAACTGCTACCTCAAACGTCATTTAGAATACTATTTTATCCATATTCTCTAATCACAGTTCTCTTCAGAAACGTCCCATAAAATCATAAGGACTAACACTTTCCAATCAACCAGTGATACTAAAGCGCTAACATGATGACTATCAAGTCAGATCATTTGGCAAAAAGAGAGAAAATATGAAAAGGGATTTTATAACCAAAACTATTGGAAAAGTATTATAACGAAAACTCCTTTCAGACTGAAAGTTTCAGTGGCAGTTAGTCAACCCTCTCCAAAAACAGAATTCAAGCATAGTATTGCATTGTTTGATAAGCCATAAATTTTAGCTATAGAAAATTTATTCAATCTGAAGAATCTTCCTTTTGCAAATTTGTTGAAGCCTGCTAAACCAATGTCATTTCTTGAGATAGTGGCGACAAGCATAATTTTTATAGTAGCTTTTATAGTTTCTTCCACAAACACACGTTTGTATAATGGTAATTCAATATATTTTCTAATATCCCTATTTGCAGAAACAAAATAAAAAATAGATTAATAAATTTTATAAAAAAAATAATTGACATATCAATAAATTTATTTTCGTATTTTTTATCTGCAATGGAAAATCTATGGTAACATTTTATTTGAATTTATGCAGCTTGTCGATGGATATATGGTACAACCATAGATTCTGCATTGCAGATAAAAAATAGATAAATTAATTTATTAATATGTCAATTATTTTTTTATTAAAATATATTAATCTATTTTTTGTTTTGTTTGATTAAATAGAGATATTAGAGAATATCATGAATTACCATCATACAAACGTGAGTTTGTGAAAAAAACTATAAAAACTACTATAAAACATTATGCTTACCGCCACCATCTGAAGAAAATGGCACTGGTTCAGCGGACACCAACAAATTTGCAAACGGTTAGAGAGATTCTTCAAACTGAACAAATTTTCTATAGCTGAATTTTAAACCTTATCAAATAATGCAATACTCTGCATGGATTCTGTTTTTCGAGAGGGTTGACTAACTGCCACTGAAAGGAGTTTTCGTTATAATATTTTTTCAATCGTTTTTGTTATAAAATCCCTTTCCATATTTTCTCTGTTTTTGCCAAATGATATGATTCGATGGTCACCACGTTGGCGCTTTAGTTTCCCTGGTTCATTAAAGAGGGTTAGTCCTTATGATTTTAAGAGATATTTCCGAAGAGAATTGTAACCAGAGAATATGGAGAAAATAGTGTTCTGAATAACGTTTGAGGTAGCTGCCTAGGCAGACATTATCCTCTCTGCTTTCGTAGGAAACTTTAAGGTGATCCAACAATAAAGGTTAATTTAAAAAAACTCACCTCCGTTCACCTCAAATCGCCGCAGCTACAGCTGCCATCGCCGCAACAGCCCATCGCCACCATTGATCATCATTCATCGCCTGCTCGCCCACCGTTGCGCCCGGCGATGAGTCCAAACTAGTCACATGCCCGACAACAAGCCTGGACCCGTTGGGTGATCCCGACAATGACTCCAACCTCGTAACAGCGATGGACTGCGGCGATTTAAAGTGAAAGGTGGTGAGTTTTTTTAAATTAACCTATATTATTGGATCACCTTAAAGTTTCCAACAAAAACGGGGAGGATAATGTCTGCCAAGGCAGCTACCTCAGACGTCATTTAGAACACTATTTTCCCCATACTCTCTGGTCACAGTTCTCTTCGGAAACATCCCATAAAATCATAAGGACTAACCCTCTCTAATCAACTAGGGAAACTAAAGCGCCAACGTGGTGGCTATCCAATCATATCAATCGGCAAAAAGAGAGAAAATATGAAAATGGATTTTATAACCAAAACTATTAGAAAAGTATTATAACTAAAACTCCTTTCAATGCCAGTTAGTCAATCCTCTCCAAAAATAGAATTCAAGCAGATTATTGCAATGTTTGATAAGTCATAAACTTCAGTTATAGAAAATTTGTTCAGTCTGAAAATCTCTATAACCCTTCGTAAATTTGTTAGAGCGCGCTGAACCAGTGCCATTTTTGAGATGATGGCGGCAAGCATAATTTTTTATAGTAGTTTTTATAGTTTCTTCCACAAACACACGTTTGTATGATGGTAATTCAAGATATTCTCTAATATCCCAATTTGCACAAACAAAATAAAAAATAGATTAATAAATTTTATAAAAAAATAATTGACATATCAATAAATTTATTTTCGTATTTTTTATCTGCAATGCAAAATCTATGGTAACATTTTATATGAATTCATGCAGCTTGTCGATGGATATATGGTAAAACCATAGATTCTACATTGTAGATAAAAAATAGATAAATAAATTTATTAATATGTCAATTATTTTTTTATTAAAATTTATTAATCTATTTTTTGTTTTGTTTGTTTAAATAGGGATATTAGAGAATATCTTGAATTACCATCATACAAACGTGAGTTTGTGAAAAAATTATAAAAACTACTATAAAAAATTATGCTTGCCGCCACCATCACAAGGAAATGTCACTGGTTCAGCGGGCTCCAACAAATTTGCAAACGGTTATAGAGATTATTCAGACTGAACAAATTTTCTATAGCTGAAATTTACGGCTTATCAAACAATGCAATACTCTGCTTGGATTCTATTTTTGGAGAGGGTTGCCGCTACTGAAAGGAGTTTTCGTTATAATACTTTTCCAATAGTTTTTGTTATAAAATCTCTTTTCATATTTTCTCACTTTTTGCCAAACGATATGATTGGATGGTCACCATATTGGCGCTTTAGTTTCCCTGATTGATTAGAGAGGGTTAGTCCTTATGATTTTATAGGATGTTTTCGAAAAGAACAGTGACCAGAGAATATGGAGAAAATAGTGTTCTAAATGACGTTTGAGGTAGCTGCCTAGGCAGATATTATCCTTAGCGCTTTTGTTGGAAACTTTAAGGTGATCCAACATTATAGGTTAATTTAAAAAAACTCACCTCCGTTCACCTCAAATCGCCGCAGCTACAGCTGCCATCGCCGCAACAGCCCATCGCCGCAACAGCCCATTGCCGCCATTGATCATCATTCATCGCCTGCACACCCACCGTTACGCCCGGCGATGAGTCCAAACTAGTCACACATGCCCGACAACGAGCCTGGACCCATTGGGTGAACCCGACAATGACTCCAACCTCGTAGCGGCGATTTAAAGTGAAACGAGGTGAGTTTTTTTAAATTAACCTATATTGTTGGATCACCTTAAAGTTTCCAACAAAAGCGGCGAGGATAATGTCTGCTTAGGCAGCTACCTCAAACGTCATTTAGAACACTATTTTCTCTATATTCTCTGGTCATCTCTTCGGAAACATCCCATAAAATCATAAGGACTAACCCTCTCTTATCAACCAGGGAAACTAAAGCGCCAACGTGGTGACCATCTAATCATATCATTTGGCAAAAAGAGAGAAAATATGAAAAGGAATTTTATAACCAAAACTCTTGGAAAAGTATTATTATACCGCTAAAATATAAGAAGTGAATACCCCAAGCTCTCCAAAATAATCCCAAAGTATTGCATTGTTTGATGTTGCTATAAATAGCAGTTCATACAAAATTTAGGCCAACTCAAGGTATAGACCAGATCTATGCCTAGGGCCCCTATATATATATATATATAATTATAGTTAAAGTTAATTTTAAACTACATTTATTTGCATTGGTAAGTTTATTTTTCTAATCCCTATTTGAACAAACAAAAAAAATTAATTAATAAGTTTTATAAAAAAATAATTGACATATTAATAAATTTATTTACGTATTTTTTATCTGCAATCCAAAATCTATGGTAACATTTTATTTGAATTCATGCAGCTTGTCGATGGATATATCGTAAAACCATAGATTCTGCCTTGCAGATAAAAAATAGATAAATAAATTTATTAATACGTCAATTATTTTTTTATTAAAATTTATTAATCTATTGTTATTTTGTTTGTGCAAATAGTGATTTTAGAAAATATCTTGAATTACCATCATACAAACGTGTGTTTGTGGAAGAAATTATAAAAGCTATTATAAAAAATTATGCTTGCCACCTCCATCTTAAAAAATGGCACTGGTTTTGCGGGCTCCAACAAATTTGCAAAAGGTTATAGAAATTTTTCGAGATCGAATAAATTTGCTAAAGGTTATGGCTTATCAAACTGAATAAATTTTCTATTGCTAAAATTTATGGCTTATCAAACAATGTAATACTCTGCTTGAATTCTGTTTTTTGGAGAGGATTGACTAACTAACCACTGAAAAAAGTTTTAGTTATAATACTTTTCCAATAGTTTTGATTATAAAATCCCTATTCATATTTTCTCTCTTTTTGCCAAATGATATGATTGGATGGTCACCACGTTGGCGTTTTAGTTTCCCTGGTTGATTGGAAAGGGTTAGTCCTTATAATTTTATGGGATGTTTCCGAAGAGAATTGTGACAAGAGAATATGGAGAAAATGATATTATCATCATAGCTAGATTTTGAACACGGTATCTCCTTATTACATGTATTAAATATCTCCATCATATGTATGGTCTGAGATGAATTTTTAGAACACAGTATACCCAGGACAGGGATCAGTGGTTAATGCATGGGAGTTTGCACAATAGAGCCGGGTCGATCCTCGGCAAAATGCTGAGATTAAAAAGACCTTCCCATGCATTCGTTATCTATAGTTTCTTGATTTACCTCCGGTCATGAATTGATTGGCGGGGATGCTAGAGGGGAATATTTCTTTTTTTACACAATGAGATGAATTTTTATTTATATTTTGATTAAAATTGTTACATGAGCTTATACTGGCCAAAATTTACAACTCTGCTATTCTACTAAGCTTCTTAGAACTTCTTTAAGTCATTTTTATGTTTTTTAGTTTTTGATTTTAATCAATGTAAAATACATGTTGTTTCAATCGCGAGATGGATTGGGTATCTTATGTCATTATCCGAAAGTGGATCCATTTAATTCTTCGTCTTTTATTATTTTTAACTATCATAAGAATTAGTGGAATACTAAGAGTACTCGAGTTAGTTACCATAAGGATAGATTTGTGGGTCTCAATCTTAGATCTCGATTACCAGAAGAATAGTAGTGAGTTCAGACCTCCTAAATTCTAGTCATAGGTCTCGACTATCATAAAAATAGTAGTAGGATTGGACCTCCTAAGGACTCGAGTGACTCTTTCTTCCTGGACTGATATGCCTAGGCACTTAGTATTTGACCTTGAACCCAAGGATCGGGGTGTATACAAGTGACTGGGCGCTCGATAGTATAGTTGGGGCTTATAATGCATCAGGAGGTGTTATAATTTAGGACATGAGCGGAATGTAGGGAGGTGAAGGGTCTAGACGAGGAGGACCCAGTGGGATAGACTTTTTGGGCTGCTACATTAATGAGATGATGGCAAGAAAATCACGTTGGTAGTTGGTATGGACTGATAGTGAAAGAAAAGAACAGAAAGCGACCATGGAGATATATCAAATATGAAGGACCAAAAAAATGGTCATCAACCATCTTCATCCTCTACATTTCAATTCATTTCCTTCATTTATACGGCCACTTAAGCATCAGAGAAGATTCGCTTGATCACTTCAGCGACCTTTTGACTTGTATTAAATTTGGACAGATATCTCCACTTGAGGAGACTCCAAGATGTGCTCGATAAAAAGACGAAGTACATAATTCGACTACAACATTCATATATTCAAAAACCATTATAGTATCGGTCAAAATACAAAAGGAATTCAGAGCTAACTGATTTAAAGAAACCTAGTAGAAAGACAGAAGATCCAAATAAACAGGTGGAATGGGGAAGCATAGTCCCCTTCAAATTGCCAAAAAAAAAAAAACGGACAGGATCCTCTAGACCCATACCCTTGGTCCTCTCCTCGACTAGGGGTACCTCATAGGTGGGATTAGGTTCAGAGTATCCCACCATGAATGGAGTGGTCCATCCTTTGGACCGCATTTTGAGGTCTAGAAGATCCGTGCTCAACAAAAAAGGCTAATGCTCCTAGAGGCGGTTGATGAGGATGCTCAAACGGTGTGGGGTGGTCAATCTGACACTCTCAGTAATGAATTTGTTGCTATGAAGGGCGAAGGGGTGAGACAAGGACATTTGAGATGCGACATTTTGAAACCAAAAACCCTTGGATATTGAGGTCTCTACTTCTGAATGGGGGGTTTTGACATTGACGAGGATTTTTGGGATCCATGAACGAAGAAACAAAGTTGAGATTCGACTTATTAAGTTTGTCTGAAAAAATAGTCAAGCTCAGGAAATCTAAAAGTTTTGACTCACTGAATAATGATGACAAGCTTCTAGTCCTCTTCGAGTGTTGTAAATAGTGGTAGGTGGTGGTGGGGCGTTAAATAATATATTAGTTAAAGTACCACAAATTAAATAAGGGATCAACAATTAGGAAAAAACTATATATATATATATATATCATTGTTGCCCTATATATCTTATGCTGCTCATCTTGTACACACTAAAAAAAATTTTGGTTTGAATTTTTTTTTGTGTGTTTAATACTATAACACAACTCTTAAATCCTAAAGGCAAAACTTTATTGACATAATCGGGAGTTTAATAAAAAAATAAAAAATGTACCAGCGCGGATAAGATCTGTAGGGTTTTGCCCACAGCATATATATATATATATATAATTGTTATGTTACGGTCCATTTCCTATGGATTGTTAGGGACTGCTTTTGTGGACTTCTATGTCATTTTTTTCTTTTTTAAATACAACATTTTCTCCTTTTTTCCCCTTCTTTTACTTTCGGCTGTCGGCCACTGCCCACTGCAGAGTGAGTGTCTACATGGAGCTGTGGGCGAGGTGACATGGAGCTGTGGGCAAGGTGGCAGAGTTGGTGGAGGTTTCCAATGATAGGAAGTTTCGGTGGCGAGGGGATCCGGATGCTGCTCTTAGTTGGCCGCTGGCCAGGAGGAAGAATGTGGTGTTGGTTGCTATTCGGAACACCGTTCTGTTTCCTCTGTATAAAAATTTGTACAAGTACAGAACTTAACCTAGCTACCCTTGTGCTCTACTGAATTTAAACTTGGATTGTAAACGATGCTTAACATTATTAATCCAAGTCGCTCTTCAGAAGTTAAACTTAGATTGAAAACGATATTTAACATTTTTACAAGTTTAACCTTTATGTTCTTCAGAAGTTAAATCATATTACAGAAGTTAATTAAATATCTATTTCAAAGATTGACTTCTGGTTAAACATGACGAGATACTAGGCATTCTTGGTTATGAGATCATTCACCACTTCTTAGATAAAGCCTTTCAAAGAAATTGGATATTTAACTTCTTACAGTAACCTTACGTTTAACTAAAGAGATCTCAATAGAAGCACAAGATCGAAACACGAAATCAAAAACCTAAAAAATGATAGCCTCTTATGTTGGTATTTCAGGATCCACACAAAGAAAACAAACTAGTACACAACGGGATAATAGATTAGTTGTACCTTTCTTTGTAGACAAAAGACCTCTTGATCTTCTGTTGTATTCCTCTCCTTTTCTTGGACGTCGTGTGAGCGACGATCTTCCAAGATGAATTCCACCCGAACCACTTCTTTTCCTCCAAGACTCTCGAGCCACCAAGAGATTCTAAAATAGGAAATTTCTTTCTCTTCTTCTTTCCCTCCAAGCAACCGGCCACCTTCCATCGTTGAACTCTATGTAGGACTATCCTCAGTGTGTGTGTGTGTGTGTGTGTATATATATATATATATATATATATATATATATATATATATATTCTAGGACTGACTCTCTATGACAATTGAAATGATTGAGGAAACCAAGTAGCTTTCAACTGATTGGTGACAATATTATGAAGAGAAACCATATAATTCACGGTACGGGCACAGCTAGAAATCAATCAAGTAAATTCCAAAACTATAGAATACGTAGATTAAAATAACATGGACTCGAAAAATTTTGTAAGATAACTTGCAAATGGCTATAATAATTCTTTGAAAAACATACCTCAGCCATTTGTTTGCGCCCACAAAGCACAACAACAGTTGATGAAGGATTTAGTATATCTTTAGCTCTTGAAAAAGCTGTCTGCAATGTCGTAAAAACATATTTGACGGAAAGTATAGTTTACAAAGAAAAATTAATTGGTTAGAAGAGTAACCTGTACATATCCTCTTTCGCCACTCCATCTTTCATCAGGTTGGGACAGAATAGGTATTATTTTGACTCCAATTGATTCCCAGTCCTTGAAACTTTCCTAAGCAGAATTGCATTCAATTTCTTTAATAAGTTTAACGATATTAAGATTTATAATCATGGTTGAATGATGGACTCATATCTGAAACCTGATATGTCATTCTCTGAAGGTTTCTAGCTCCATAGTAATGTCTCACACCTTGTCTTTCAGTGGCACCAAAATCTGACTCGATGAGTGAACAAATGGGACTATCATGGCCATTCAAATACGATAAAGACATTAATAAACAATGCAAACCTGACAACAACTAATTCAAAAATGTAATATAATAGAGAATTTGTACAAGATTCTACAAACAAACAGATAATAAGCTAAAGAATCAACCAAAAATGTTCCAATAGTTCCAGGAAACAAACAAAATGTAAAGTTGTCAAGATTAGATGATTGTACCTAGGTATGAAAGTAGCAAACATCAACTACTTATGTAAGACAGATATTTGGGTTAGCAATATGAATCTCATCATGCCATCAATGATCATACCTAAGTATTTAGTAAAGAACATACAGTGCAACAGATATTTGAGTCTGCTAGATGGATCTCATGAGCCCATTGAGCTGTATGTAGTGTCATATACAACTTAAATTAGTTCAATTTTAGTAGCATTTGCCCCTACTATACATCAGCATCAACAACCAAGTCTTTATCTCATTAAGTACGATCGGCTATATGAATCCTCCAAGGAGATTTGGCTCGATCCCTATTATATCCTCATCTATATTTAAATAAATTGTATTTTTTTTCTTCTTTGGTGACCCTCTTCCTCGATTAATCTCATATAGCCTAATGGGGCATTTGTTATTTTGCCACTGATATAAATTCACTAAAACAGTTTTTTTAAAAAAAAAAAAAAGATCGAAGTATAGAGAAATACAACATATGGGCAATTGATATGAGCTCGAGTGTCGTGCTACGGGAGCTTATTAAATTACAATTAAAATTACCGAACCCCTCTACACTAAAGTAGTATAGAAATGACTCGGATCGTCTCCCAAAGAATGAAACGATAGGATGATAACTTCAGGATTGGTTATGACTTTTGGATTTTTGATATGAAATTGGGGGTTTGGGTTTTGAATTTTGAGTCTATGGAATGAAGAGTAATGTAAGTACGAAATCTAGTCCTAAGGAATAAAGGACATCCTATCCACCCATTAATAGTGATCTCACAACGCATTGTCACTCTACGCTACGATTTCACCATTAATGGAATTAAACTAAGGAATGAAATAGCAAAGCATTAAATGAAACCTAATCTAGTAAATGAAAGACAATGCAAGTAAGAAAACCTAGTCTAACTTAAACTATGATTGCAAGGAAATTAGAGACAACATAGAGTAAGCAAATAATGAAACTAAGCATGGAATGCAACTTAGAGCATTAAAGAAATCTAATCTAACGTAACCTAATTGCATGAAAATAAAAGATACAAATCTAACTAACATTCAAATAAGCAGAAACATGACAAGAATAAACATTGCAAGAAGTTTAACGAACTTAAATGTGACAATTGAAATAACAAAAGGTGTTGGGACATTTAATCGAACATGTTGCGTGCAAAAATCAAATTAGCCCAAGTGTATGCAATCTAAGCATAGGGAGTTCAAATCAATACAAGCACTTCACATTCAACAATAACAATCCACATAAATAAACCAATGCATAACCAAATCAACACAACCAACACATGAAAATCAAACTAACGTTGGAAGGAAGCTGCTGCCCGTCGGCGAAGGTGCTGTCCGGAATAGGTGGTATACTCTCCTCTTCTTAACCCGAAGAGGAGAGGTGGCTGTATGCTTGCCGGAACGAAGAGTATGGGCGCCGGAAGTGAAGTCGCGTGCCCTAGCTGCGATCTGTGAAGATGTGGAAGAAATCGCTGATGATGGTGGAAGAGATCGAACCTTCCTCCTCTAACCCAAAGAGGAAGGGGTTGTCGGCTTGCGGCGAAGTAGTGTTTGGAGCATGAGAAGCCGAGAAGAAGAAGCTCCTTGGCTGCGGTGTGAATCGGAGAGGGAAGGAGATGGCGACCGGCCGGCGGTGGTGGTTGAACGGAGGTGGTTGCCGGCCGTTGGTGAAGGAGGAAGAAGTAGAAGGCGGTGTCGCGTTTTCTCTCCGCGCGTAGGCCTCCCTCCGCGTGAAGGCAGCGTGAGAAGAAGAAAGGAATAGGGGTCCAAAATTAGGGATTTTTCCTCAACCCTTGGATGCTCTTCAATTCGAATCAATGGACCAGATTTGAGGATGAGATAAAGCTTGAATGGATCCGGATTTTGAGTTGGTGGAAGAAGATCCAAATCCATTATAAGATGTGGATCCATTAGAGGGTGAAATTAGGCTTAAGATTGATTTGGGCTTCTTTCCTCTTGGATCCAAAATGGACTCTATTTTTGGATGATGATGATTTCTATGGATGACTCAGATCTTTCCAAATTACTTCCCTATAAATAAAATACACATTTTTAGATAAAATATCATAAAATATAGAAAGGATTACATCAAAACTCTAAATATATATCAACTCGTAAAATATGATATAAAATAAGATTTAAATATACGAGATGATTATATTAAATATAAGAGTCGAAATAATATATAAAAATGCTCATTATCAACAATACTAAGACAAAGTGAACTTTTCATCCTATTTCAATCAAATTGCACATAGAAGTTCAAGTGAATTTCATATTTTACTTTGTTGTTTACTTATTTATTTTTTACCTAAAACAATGGCGGATGTATGATTTTAATAAAAGTTTAATATAAAAATTCATATAGCACATATGAATAAAAAATGAATTTAAATTGAGACTTTATATTATATGTGATTACTAAAGAACACTGAGAGATTTTAGAAAGTGGGAGGTGTCATAATTTTTAATAGGGAAGGTCTCTTTAATATTTTTTAAAATCTAGCCATTTTTAATACTCCTTTTTATATTATTTCCATCAATTATTATTATTTATTTAAAAATCTATATATCTCCATGTAAATGAATTTTCATTTGAAATAAAAATAATTAAAATATAGTTTTTCTAATGATATTATTTTAAAATATAAATAAATATTTTAATTTTAAAATTAAAAAATAGTTCTTTGTGCTTTTAGTTATTATTTTACTTGAATATCTTAGTAAAAATATGGAATAGAGACTATTTCATAAATTTTTTAAAAGTGATATTTAAAAATATGGAATAGAGACTATTTCATAAATTTTTTAAAAGTGATATTTTTCTATAAATCTAACCCACTATAAAATTTAACAAAGTTTAAAAATCCAACAATTTTTTAGGAAAATTAGGTATGTTAGATTTTAGTTAGACAAATAAGTAAAGAATATATGTTCGATCTAACCAGTCTTTTTATATACACTATAGGAAAAGATATGAGAGAAGAAAAATTGGACTACAAAATATAATTTTAATTTTTGAGTATTGCCTCTACATTTACTTTTTTAGTAGGGGGAAAACTCTAATATTTTTATAATTTTAAATACTTCTAGAGGTACTTATAAAAAATTGAGGTGGAGTAACCGTCCCACTAAAGCTATACATGGCTCCGCCCCTAGTTACGTGTGTAGTATAATACATGAACACGTATGAGTAACAAACTCTGCTTCATAAAAAATTAATTTAATTCTTTATATCAAATATTAAACTGATAAGAACAAATAATACATTTAATCTTACCAAAAGATAAATTAGATAAGGGTGTGTCGAACCCATGTAATAGTGCAATGCTAGGGTGACACTCGAGAATCCCAGCAGTAAATTACTATAAGGGACTCCCCTTTATAAAAAAATTAATTTAATATCATACTTGATCTTAGCCAAAAAGTCACGAAAAGTATGTTTTCTAACATCAACGGCCCAAGATATTTATAGAAATTTCTTTTCTCGCAGAGTTGTCAATTCTAAGATGTGGAACTAAAAAGAACTCTAAATTTTAATTGATTAATGAAAAAAAATCTTAATAATATGTCGTAGCTGAGTCTCGAACTTTGGACCCCTGATTGATTAATGAGAACAATTCCTTCTGTTATAATTTTGTCTCGTCCTCTAACAATACGCCATTAGCTAGGTCATGAGGCAATATGTCAGCGGCTTACGCTTGTTGTTGTTGCATCATTTTTTGAGCTCAGACTGTAACAGTAACTCAAAATCCTCTTGAGATAGAGTGGCGGTAGTGCATTGTTCAACTTCTTCCATCTTCACGTTTTAGATTTAGACTAAAGTTCCTATAAATAGCGTCAAATATAATCTTATCTAAAAACTGAAGAGATGGCGCGATGGCTATGGTGGCTTGGTTGTTGACTGGGAGAAGACTTTTTAATCAAAGGGCAAATGAAGAATAGTAAAGAACGTGCGTGCGAGAGTAAGCCTGAGATGTTGATAGAACATACATTATCAATTGAGAGGACCCCCTTTATATACCACCTCACATGACCTCCGTAATCATGAGATGGCGAAAAATATCAGAGTTTGTTAGGTAATGTGTATAACCTCGACAATGTGTTATAATTGTCCGAGAAATCTTTCCTTATCCATATATGTACCTCTTTGTCATTTATAGTTTATGCCATTGATGAGATGACTGAAGGAATATGCTATCACAAGTAGTCGGCTAATAAGAAATAGGATAATTCTTGATAAGGTTCCAGAAAAATATTCTTTAACATATGACTGTTATTCTGACAGGTTATTAAGATTCTCCGACCAACTTGTCTGCTAAGTATGCATCGGCAGGCCTATAAGGTTAGTCATTTTTATACTTGTCCTCGCATTAAGTTGTTTGGTTATGTGATGAATGGCGCTAACAATCTTGCTTGGCAAATACTACATTGGGTGCGTTGGAAATCCTTTTGAGAAGTAATATGACAAACTGGGAGTGTTGGAAATCCCTTCAGGAAATAATATGATAGACTAGGTGTGATGGAAATCTGTTTGGGAAATAATATAAAGATAAGTGTCCTAGTCTCGGTCGGCCTTTTATCCGATCATCGATGTAATTGGCGACACAGAGAGATGTAATTGTATTATGAGAGGTTCGATCGAGACTTTAGGTCAATCGTCCAGATTAGGTAAAGTGAATCCTAAGATTTTGAAGTCTAGTCTGGTTTGTATATAGATTTATAAGAATCGGGGAGGTCGACCCTTATGCTGACCAGACTCATGGTTGATCAGACCTCCCTTAAATTCGATCTGCTATTGAATGACCGACATGCTAAACTTCTAGTTCAAGAATAAAGCCCTAACTCTCTTATGTTCGACTGGCCTAAGGGCCAGCTGACCTTAGTCCGAACAACTTATAATCCGATCAGCCTGGCACTGTTGGCCTTAGCACTGGGCAAATAACAAAGTCGGGTAGAGGATGTCATCTTCTCTTAACTTTAACTGTCACCTCACCTTGACTTTGATTCCACGTCATTCCCTGGGTCCGTTCGCTACATCCTATATCACTAGCCTTCATTTCAAGTCTAGTTGAAGGATATGTGGCTGACTGACTGAACTCAAGTATGAATCTCATCCGCTTGCCCCCCTTAATAGGGTCGTTCGAAAACTCATGTTTTCATTTGCCCCTTGGGCACTTGGTAATATTTTTTCAAAAACTGCTTGTCAGGGGTTGGCTATTTAGAATTTAGAAGAGAGTACCGAGGATGCCGGAAAGGTGCTTTACCAGTGTAATGATTCGGTTGTCACATCTATCATAAATATCCATTTATGGGTGAATGTTATATGGGTTCATTCTTCATTCTTTGAAACGACCTCTAACACACGCCTCCCCGTATAGATCAACGACATATCTCTCCTTACAAATCCACGATCCTCTATGTGTCTACTATTTTGATTGAACGACTATAATTTAAATTACACTTGATAAAAAAAAACCCTAAATGACATAGAATCCCATCACTTTGCCTTTCATCTTCTCCAATCTCCTTTCCGGTGATCCTTCTTCTGCAAACTCCTTTTTTCTTGGTGTAATCCAATAAGCTCCTCTAATTGTTCTTTGTTTTTTATATATTTTTATATGGCTCAAGAACTCTTTGCTCCCTGGTACACTCTCACTTGCTCATATTTTGATAACTTTAATAGAGCTTCCATCTGCCTTTGGTATGATTCCCTTAAAGTTATCGCATTACCATTCCTGCTCCAGACGCTCGTCCTCACCATTTTCCTTTTAACCACATCACCTTCTTTAGGGACTAGTTAGTAGCAGGCCTACGTTTTCTCGTGCCTTCGTTCTTGTCGGAAATGAGTCGATACGTTAATATCCTTTACAATAATTTACCCTGAATGCATTCCGCTATATGTACGGAATGTTCATGTTGTTTCATCTATTTGATATCCCTCCGACACCATGCAATCTTTATTTATTTTCTTACCCCAACAAATCGGAGTATGGGGTTTTCCTTTTTCAATCTCGCCCAAAGTCGATTTTCTTTGGGGACATGTCTTCTTTGAAAAAGAACTAAAAATATCACTTCTTCTTCATTAAAATGGCCGATCCCGCCACTTGGTCGACCGAATGGTAGCCCTCCCTTCGTTCTCTTCCCGACCTTAGGAATTATAAACAGGACCCAACCTTTATTTCATAATCCACGAAACTAAGCGGCCAATGCTTTAGAATCCACAAATGGCTACGCGAAGACCCACTTTACTTGTTTGGCTTGAGCCCCAGTAGGACGAAGTTGTCCCGCTCTTTTGATAAGTCTTAATAACTTGGTCATTATATTATCGCTAACTAAGGTATCTCTTATTTTATGAAGTGGACGCTATTTTTGAATCACTGGTCGCTGACGAGATTAATCTATAAGAGGAAGAACTCCTCACCCACGAGCAAACGTTGTTGAATGGTCAGGAATGAATCCATTCATATATTTGATCTACAAATGGTGCGATTTTCTAACACCACCCTCACCCTCACAGTCAAGCAATATCACATTTGTACTGTGAATCAAGGAAGTGGAAAAACATATGAGCTCGTAGGACAAAAGGGCTTAGTACTCAAGGAAATTAGTTGAAAATTTATTTGCTATGTGCTTGTGCCTGCAGTTAAGAATAAAACTAATAATACTAATTTTAGTAATTATTTTGATTAGTTTTGGCCATCATTGACCAATGAGTTTAGAATTCAAATCACTATAGAAGTATCTATATATCTTTATGTTAAAGAATCGTCAATGAAATTCTATTATATCAAATGATTCCTTTTAGCATTTCTCCATTTTTCTCCTTCATCTCTTTTCAAGGAGATTGATGTTGTTTCCCTAAGAACACTAGTTATCTTCACCTGTGGATCTCATTTTGTGTTCCTCTAACATGTGTGATCTCAGTTTTTTTATTGCCATATTAAATTTGATTAGGTGTTAATTTCACAAGCTTGTTTTGTTAACAAAATGTCTTATGTATTTCTATAACTTAATAATCAAATTTTTATTATAAATTGGGTTCCGGTATGCTCAATTGATGTTGTAACACTTGTAACTAGCATGAATGGAATTTTGACAGTTCAAATATCTCAATAATTAGAATAACTACAATCATATTACAGAAACATGTTTGACTCCGATTCAATTTTTTTGTGCATATAATGGATCTGCAGTTCATCTAAACGTCACAGCAAGATTTCTAGGTCTGTTACCTCATGCTATCAATTAAATTTTCATCACACGGTGAATTGGAAGAAGTGGCATTGTTCAATCAGGTTTATATTTGTTGAACTGTTCAGGACAAGGAGTTGCAATCCACCAAAACAATGATGAAATGACTCTTGCAGGTTTGCCAACTTGTATTTATTATAAAATTTTGTTTGTAGTTTGATGCTGCCAAAAAATTTAGCAACTTCAAGTTTTTGGAACTAAGGGATGAAACTTTTTAAATAGGAATCTGCTGCCTTTTTTTTTTGCCAAGACTTTCATCTATTTAAGGGTATCTTCCTAGAGGATCTAATCTTTTTTGCCACTAAAACCGGATCCCATTTTGTTTATTTGTTTTCATCATGCTCGACATTTTTATTTTCCTATTTCTATTGACCTTGTGTTTATGATTTCTACATCATTTTTCTGAATCTTGTTTTTTCTAGAATGATGGGTTATCATCGCTGAGCTAACTTTCCAGTATTATCATGCTTAGTAATAGCTTAAGCATGGTATACTGACCAAAAGAATCCATAGACATAAGTTCTATATTTTATCTTCCTCTTGTTCTTTGATTCACAAAATATAAATAAATTGGATAGTAGTGGAAGTGTTTGGGGAAATTTTTGTCTTTCAAGGACCAACTGCTTTTAAAAATATTTGTGGTTCTTGTTGAAGACAGTTAATATTGTGTAGTCTGGTCGCCTGTGCTCAGCATCTTAGTTTCCCAAAATCTTCTTCTATTGCCCTGATTTGGGAGAAGAATAGTTTGATTTTCACAATCTTTTATTAGTTTCCATTATGATAAATTATACATCTTAATTTATTTCGATATGGTACTTATTATATACTGAAAATCCTTTTCATTCTTAGAAAATCATTGTTTCTTAAATTCCTGGGATTAATTGCAATAACTCGAAGTGAACTAGAATTAATAGTCCAATTTGGAGAGAAAAAGTAAATTAATAGTGAACCATGTTAATTATTTACAGGTACTAAACATCAGTTCAGACCTTTATGTAAATGTTCATGGAACTAGTCTAGAGAATTGCTATTTAGTTGGCGATTTTCCTTTGGTGGTGATCAAATTTTGGTTGCCTATATGTTCTTACATCTGATGTTGGTAGGGTAGGGAAGCAAGCATCATGTGAAGGTTCCTTGCCTTTGTTTCATTAAGTGCTCCTTAGGTCCCAAACGAGCACACTATGCCAAACTCTTTATTAAAATCTTCGTCCCATTCACTTGTTAAAACACTTTCTTCTATAATGAACTGTCTTCTTTTAAACTCATTATTCCTCCCTTCTGTTCACCTCTGTCAATCAATCGAATAGGTGAAGCTTCTCTATTGTAAAAGCCCAATTAGAAAGGCATGACATCAGTAGCAAAAGGAAAAAAGCATAGAGTTGATTCCCACAAGTGCATAGTTGCTTCGCCAGTAATAAAGAGTTATCGAATCCACAGGGACCATGGTTAAGCACTAGTGTGGCTAAGTAGGTTTTGGTTTCTATTCCAAGGAAGGATAGAGAAAGAAAAGGGGGAGGAGAGGTCCAAGAGTTCTAGGGGTGAAGGGAATGCTCAACTAGGGTTTCGGTTTCATTGTAACACTAGTTGATGCACTATGAATTGTTTATCTCTTACCCTCGATGTCTGTGCTTTGTAGGGATCCTAACTAGATACCGGTGCAGATGTGCTAGAGTGTTTCTCCCATTGGCATCTAGTGTCATTAAGTAGAAGAGGTAACATGAAGAGCCTGATTGTTAAGGGAACCAACCCTCACATCAGTCATACTCTCCATATTACACTGATCACTTTCTAACACAGGATTGGGAGAAACCCATTAAACATGATTAGATAATCCCCTTGTAGAGAATTACCCACCATTTCAAGGCGATGCTCGAGATGTTTGGTTGTTAAGGGAACCAACTGTCACATGAGGACCCCCGGTCATACTATCTCGGGCATCTCCCCTACGTGGCGATCAATCTATACAATGGTTCAATTAAACGATACATACAAGTAATAGATTCCTACATACACATTCAATCAAACACAGACAAGGCACAGACATGTCATAGAACAAGAGATATTCAAATACATAGTGTTTACATCAAGAAATGCGCTACAATTATTCCCTACATCTTAGAGTATGGAGATCTACTCCATGAACAAAGGAAAGAACATCATAGACATGAAAAATAGGCAAGTATCAACTCGATCTACAAAATGGAAAAGGAAACTTAGCCCAATGTGGAAGTCCGTTGTCGTTGAGATCCTTGCTCTGGAGGTAGATGGGGTGGATATTTCTGGCTTCGGATTGTCAATTCTTGGCAATGACAGTGTCAGATCTATCCCTCTTGGGTCTTCCGTGAGGGAAGAACCCTCCTCCCCTTAGAAAAGGGGAGAAGTCCCCTTTGGCAAAAACACAAAGCAAGGTCGTGCCACATTGGCACAGCCTACCCCATCGGCCATATGAGGCATGGCTGTGTCTAAAAGGCATAGCTACCTTGTAAGATGCAGTAGTAGGAGGCACGACCCTGCCATGTATTGTTCGTTCGAGGAGACATGGTTGTGCCTGCCTGCATGAGATCACTTGGGAGCTTCGAAAGACCTTGGTGAGACACGGTTGTGCCTCTGGGCACGACATGGTCGTGTGCCTTGCTAAATTTGCCTTTCAAAGCGTGTTTTCGCTCCAAAATGTCTCCAAATCACTTTCTGTCGTGAAAAACAAAGAAAGAACAGATCTCCAAATAAAATAGAGTAATCATACTGATAAATGATAGAAAAGGATGTGAGAACATAAATTGTAAACAAGTGCATGCGAATGTACATCAAATAATGTCTAAAAACATATACAATCTACGCACATCAATTCCATATCTTCTCACAAGAGGGGACTACTCGGCAAAGTCAGAGAAGAAGGGAGAAAAGTATAAGTACTACTTGCACTCTTAAGTTGGCCACTCTTCATTTTTTTGTAGGAAATACACTTTAAGCATTTTTTTTCCTTTTGAACTTTCAATTTCTCTTGTACAATGAATAAATTGATTTGGTTGTGTAATTGATGGAACTTTTGCTTTAAAACTTGACATTTTTTTTCCAGAGAAACTTGAAATGCTTTTGTTCATCAATCTCAATTTACTGGATTTGTTGTAGAAAATCAAACGTCAAAAGATATTACACAACATGTTAATTCAACAAGCAGCGGTCAAGTAGTTGAAACCAAAGGTGGAGAAGTTCCGAACTCTAACTCAACTAACCAGATACCAGTAAGTCTCCTATTCGGAATGAAGGATAAAATATGGCATTACACTGACCCTTCTGGCAATGAGCAAGGGTCATTTAGCATGGTATGTTTAAAGTATTGGAAGGAACAAGGCTATTTTGGTGAAGATTTCAAGGTCTGGCAAGCAATGCAGTCACGAGAAGAGGCCATGTTACTGACTGATGCACTCAGTCTTTGTCAATAGGGTCTTCTGCTTTATTTATGACCATTTCAGTGCCATCAGCAAATCCACTTTTACTGAATCATATCCAACTGTACACCAGACCTCTCACCCTTTCTTGATATTGAATTGCAGCGGTATTATATTTCCAAGATGCAGCAAGGAACTCAGCATCCTGTATGTTGATATTGGTTACATCCTTCGGGCTCATTATTGGCCAGGTTAATCTTATTTTAGATTGCATCCTAAGAAGTAAAAGTCTTGAAATGGTAATTTACACTTTTATTAAAGCATTCGATTGCATTTTGAACATGGATGGGACGGTTAAGTAATAGCTGAATTATGCTTTCTGTTGAAGCTGTTGTAAAACTGATTACTACAGTAATCTATTTATATCAAAATAGCAAACATGCAATAAATTTATAAATAAAAAGAGTAAAGAGGTTGAGAAATCGGAAATCGTGTATCTCTGGTTGAAACATCGGCATGCAATGATCGCGTGCGTCGTGCTCGATTTATGGATTTCCGACTCAAACCCCCCGAAGCCATCTAATTTGAGCTCGGCCCGCGCATGCGTGTAGGTCCCCCTTTACTTTGCTAAGCAAAGATGGAAGGACTTCATATATAAGACCTTCTAATCTTCTTTGCTTAACAATGTGGGACTAAATGTATACACACATACATTATCAAAATAACAACTAAATAAAAAAAAAAATAGTTTGAATTAAAATACAAAACTCAACACCAAACTCAACAGAAGCGACCTTGTAATTATGGCTGCGCTGTGCTTATTGCTGATGATTACATGTGTTTTTTAAAAATCCTTTTTGGAATTAGCTTTTAGCTTTTCCAATGCTGAGTCATTATGTAAGTTTTAAGCTGTTCCTCTGCATCATGTGTGTTGGTGGTCTCTCATGTGTGCAATGGGTTTTGATGCCTAAAATTTCCCTTCTTTTGGTGATGGGAATTTATTAATGCAGAGAATCTATAATAAGAGCTACAACCATGTTGATTTCTTCCTCTTCTTTCTCAGTCTGCATCAGCCATTTTACATACCGTTAATCTTAGAAAATTGTTGGCCTGAGGATACGGCGCGCCATGCTAAGTTTGTGGTCGTTTCCACAGATCATTAGGGAAGAAAGCATAGATTGAC
The DNA here is from genome assembly GCF_018446385.1 of Zingiber officinale. Taxonomy (NCBI): domain Eukaryota; kingdom Viridiplantae; phylum Streptophyta; class Magnoliopsida; order Zingiberales; family Zingiberaceae; genus Zingiber; species Zingiber officinale. Next base: position 108,362,253 of record NC_055988.1, read on the forward strand.
TGATATTGTTGTAAGATCATGTGTTCTAAAAAATTATATTTATGTTTGCATTGCATGACTTATTTAATTACAACTCAAAACATAAATCTACACGCGTATTAATATTGCATGCAAATTCAAAAAAAGAAGCGGAAGTTAATTCTGAAAGATTGGAAAAGTGATGGGTGAATATGGTTTGATTAATTTTTTTTTCTTATTAAGATAAAATTAAAGTATTATAGCGGAATTAAAAACAATACACATGGAGACACAATTGGTTATTTAGTTTAGAATCGGTATTGACTCTTATTCCAAGATTTGTGATTCTTCATTGCACTATTGGGTAATCTACTAATTTTTTTTTAAAAAAAAATCTTCAGAAAACAGGTACTTCATAAAATGATGTTTACAAGAGTTATACAAGCTAAAAGTAAATGTGTCGATAAATAAAATTTAAGTTGAAGATCGTCGGAGATCTTCGGCGTTGTAACTTGCATACAGAGTTGAGGCGTAGAGTTATAGCAACACAAATCAGAGGGAATGAAGATCAGAAGGTTGTACAGAAGTTCTCTTGGCTCCGAGCTCCAGGTGGACTTATATAAGCTGTGTTTGGTTGACCAAAAAAGTCTTCTGTCGACTGATCCTTTTGATCAATCGATTTACCTATCGGTTGACTAATCACGCATCCTTCTTTGTTTGTTGAGATCCGATCTTCGCGTCATTTAATGTTCGGTCAATTGAACCCTGAATTTTCCAACTTTGCCAAGATCGAATCTGTCGCTATGATTATCAATTAGGTTTGGTCGATCGATACCTAGGTTTAGTCGACTGATCAACCTGACTTCTAAGTTTGCTCTGCGCGATCTGAACCTTGCCACATTAGCTAGGTTTGGTCGACTGAACCTCTTATTCGGTCGTACAAAACATAGTTAATTTAATAGTATTAAAAATATCTTGCAATACAAAGTTAACACTGTAGTATAATGTTGCATGAGTGAAAAGGTAGTAAGACTTGTCTTGATTTCAACTTGGAAATCTCCCGATGTCTTCAATTGGATCAGCGACCTAGGATTTGTCTCTTCTCAGGACACGACCTCCCCGTCGATTCACTCTAGTTGCTTACCTCAACCTACTTGCCAAACATTTAGTCATCTAGACCTGTTTGGACTTTCTCTGCTAAGTGTCTGATCACCTGCTCCACTAAAACTTTTCCTGTAATTCTAAATTAGCCAACAACAATAATAGTAATGCAAAATACTATAGAAACTAAACTTAGTTTTACCAAGATCCGTTGGTTCGATCGACCACGCACAATCGACCAAAAACTATTTGATCATCCTTACTTGAAGTTCACTCCAAGATTTCTCATTACCTAAGGTTACCTCTCATTAGAGTTTTCAACATCTTGCTTTACTCAACAAGACTTAGGGTTTCCTCACTTTAGGATTTTTTCGACTTGACTTCACTTACCAGGACCTAGGATTACCTCCGCCCCAAGATTTTTCTCTTTATCTAGGGTTATCCCCCTCTAGAGTTTTTCTCTTATCAAGAATCAAGTCATCTTGACCTACTTATATTTATTAATCACTCAGTATATTTCTCATCTTTGCTAGTCATTTGGTCAATCTTATCCTAATTAGACTCCATTAAATATATTATCAAATAAATATTAAAATTCTAGATGTCGATTTATCACTAAATTCATGTTTAAACAAGTCTTAACCTATCATATTATTACGTTATGAAGCTAAAACATAGAGCATTTATGCTATAGTTGAAGTTAATCATGTTTAATAAGTTTTATTAAAAATGGAACTCATAAAATTGTCATATCATCTTTTGCCACCCTTAGAAGTAAACTATTTTTGCTAAATTGTGGTTGGCATAGAGTAGATAAATGAAAATGCAAGCTGGCATTATTGCTTGTAAGGTATGCATTTGGTTTAAAAACAAATGGTGTGATTGATGATAATAATATGACAAAATTCTACTATTTAAAATTAATTTCCTTCTCTGAATCCTTATGGACTTAATAATTTGTAAACTCACTGTTTATTTTTAATATTATTTTCCTTCAAATCCAGCCACCAGATAACTACAAAAAGAGCATGTGACTCCTAGCATGATACCTAACATCATGAGTGGGTTAACTCCATGGACATTAAAAAAATGTCCAATGTGACATTCAAATCCTCACACTTACCATTGCAGAGTGCCTCAAGAGGCTTCAAATTGTCTTCTAAAATAAAAATAAAAAATAATAATTCTAATTAACCTCATTAAATATTCTTAGAAGTGATCGGTTTGAGCATACAAAAGTTTTCTATTGTCTATCAAGATAATTCGAAAAGTACACATGATGACCCATCTAAAAACTCATTATCAATAGGAATATTCTATCATAGCACCATAGTCTAAACTTCAAATGGTCTCCTTAGTATCATGATGAGTCCATGAACACCTTCAAATTGGGAAAATTTTAGAGGATGCTAAATATTGTTTTCAGTCCAATTTTGGTTTTTAATTTATAATTTTTTTTGGTTTCTTTATGGGATGCTGAATATTTAACCTGCGTCGGCCAGCCATCTTTCTTGGCCCTATTTCTTGCCTTCCCAAACTCCTCCATCCGATGTCTGACGCATCATCAAAATCCAAATCTTTCTCCCGATCAAAATCATCACTCGATCGACTCCTCGCGAGACAATCTTCACGAAAACATCTCAAAATCCGATCTTTCGGCAATGCCTGCCTTCAAAATCCGACCTTGCCTCCTCCTCCTACTCTCCTCCGCCGTAATCCTCTCCTCCGCCGGCGAGCGACCCTCCGCCTGCGAGATGCTGGAGAAGTTCGATTTCCCCAAGGGAATCCTGCCGGAGGGCGTGCGGAGCTACGAGCTGAAGGGCGACGGTAGCTTCACGGTGTTCCTGGCCAGCAATTGCGAATTCAAGGTGGACGGCGGGTACCTGCTCAAGTACGACAGCAAGATCACCGGGAAGGTGGACGCCGGGGCGCTGACCGACCTGAAGGGGGCCAGCGTCAAGGTCCTCTTCGCCTGGTTCAGCATCGGCAGCGTCGCCCGGAGCGACGCCGCCCTCAACTTCTACGTCGGCCCTCTCTCCGCCACCTTCCCCGTCGCCAACTTCGAGGAGTGCCCGCGGTGCCGGTGCGGCTTCGACTGCGCCACCGCCGGTGGAGACAAATTTTCTGGGAATGGAGCTTCAGGCAGTTCCTCTTTCAAGTTCATCGTCGATGGGAAGAACCGTTCAGTCCGTGAGTCGAAGTCGCCATCAAAATAACTAGAACGCTTACAAACTTCATCAGTCCGGTCGACCAGTCCTTTCTTGGGGACGAAGGGAATTAATCCTCCTCTTCATTTCTAGTCAGCTTCCATAAATCCAAACTCTGGTCTCGCACAACCCTCAGATGCTAAGAATTCCAAAAGCCAAGTCGAGATCAAAATCCCCTAATATACTACCAGTTCCAAACTGCCGTTTGTCCTCACTTTCTATGAGGATTCAGGAGGTAGATTAAACGGATGAGGAATCAAAAGAAGAAACCACAGTCCTCCAATCTCAGTTCTCGATCCTCCTCAGCCAATCCAACAAAATCATACCTTTCACCCAAAATCAGAAGATACATGAGAAGATCCTTTAATGGATGTATTAAAATAAATCATTTTATTTTATTTTCTTTAAATTTTAGACGTTTTTCTTTTTTTTTTTTTAGATAAGTTTTAATAACACATTTTATTTCCTTTAAAATATTTTAATTTATTTTTCTTTTAAACCTTTTTTTTTTTGAAAATGTAGTTTAGGTCTCTATTTAAAGAGACGTTATATAATTTTGGAAGATAAGTACTTTTCCTTTTAATTAATCAATTTCATTTGATTATTGGAGGCCGATCCCCTCGAAACGATGACCCTATCCCTTTTTCATTTTTCTCTTTCGATTATTCCACGTGATAGACCTCCGGGTTCCTATCAACTTGGTATCAAAGCACGTTCACTTCATCTTTGCCCTATAACATCTCGCAGCAACTTCAACAAGGGCATGATTTTAACTCGATTTTAAGAGAAGAAAATTCACTTTGACATGACAATCGGAAGATCTCATCCTGACGTCAAATGGGCTCTGGAATTTGAAGCTAAGCACGAGACAAGGATGGATAAATTCGAAAAAATTATGGTATCGTTGGTCACAATAGTGCAAGAATTGAAGGATCGTTTAGTAGCAGATTCCAGTTCAAGCATACTAATCAAAAGGGGAATAAATCAGCAGTTTCGACAACAACAATATGACCAAGGAGCAAACTCAAATGAAGATCAAGAGCACAACTATCCACGTATGAAGGTGGAATTTCCTCGTTGGGAGAACAACGATCCGATTGGATGAATTTCAATGGCTGAAAAATATTTTCGTTTCCACAGCACATCGGACAATGCAAAGGTAGAACTAGCATCTATAAACCTCGAAGGCGATGTCATCCAATCGTATGACTGGCTTGAAGCATGCCATAGGCCTCTAAAATGGGAGGAAATCAAAGAAGAACTCATCAATCGATTTGGTCCCTCCGGTTATGAGAATGTTGATGGAGAATTGGCCAAAATTCGATTCAACCGTACTAGAGTACCAAGGACGATTCGAGCGACTCTCTAATCGAACTCGTGATTGGTCAGAAAAGCAACTACTGGGCACTTTTATTGAAGGACTTCGCCTTGATATGCGACGAGAAGTAAAAATGAATCAACCCCACACCATGAAGGCTGCCTTATCCTTTGTATGACTACAAGAAGAGAAGATCAATGAGGAAGGAAGAAGAAATAACAAGGTAATTCATGAAAACCCATCACGTTATTCAACTCCCCGTAGATTGACAAAAGAAGAGATCAAGGAAAGGATGGCAAAGGGATTATGCTGGCATTGCGATAGAGACTGTGACTCCCCCCCTCTGTGACTACTGAGAGGTCTGAGCCACTCTTTCTGTCATTTGATCTTGTGTTCAAAATTATAATATATCAATATTTAATTTGATAATAATTATTAAAATTAATCAAAATAGAAATGCATGAACAAATGAAATAAAGTTAATAATCTTACGTGTAGGGCCTGAGATCGAGAATCGACAAATGACCCATCTTTCTTCTTATGGGTCTTCAGAAATACCTCCATGCATGTGGGCTGCCGAGCAAGATCATGCTCCTACATACACAAATATTTTGAGACATAATTATACATACTAATGTGATAATAAAATAAAAAATTGTTAAAAATTATAGCTTTAAATTAAATTACCAAATCCATAGCATGCTCAACAATAGATTTCGATCCTGACGTATGCCGAGCGATTTCGGTGCTCAGGCCACCTGGCTCTGTATTCCTATTAGATCGAGCCTTTTCAGCATTTTCTCGCCATCTTTCTGCAGCCCAGGTGGTTGTCCATGCACTCCATTGTTAGGACCTTCGGATGCGGCTAGAGAGGGGGGGTGTGAATAGCCGACCTCAAATTATCGTTTCTTCCTACAATTTAGGTTAGCGCAGCGGAAATACAATGTAGAAACGAAAGTGGAGAAGATCAAACCTCAAACACGATGATGTAACGAGGTTCGGAGATGATACTCCTACTCCTCGGCGTGTCCGTAAGGTGGACGAAGCCTATCAATCCGTCGGTGGATGAGACCCCGGATAACCGGCTAATATGAACTCCTTCTGGGTGGAGAAACCTCGCCACAATAACTCTTGCAACAGCAAGATAGAAGTACAAAAAATACAAAGAAGCACAAGACAATATGAATGTAAAACAAACAAGCTTGCCTTCTCGTCTGGAGTCCGTTGATGAAGCAGCAGCTTCACGGATGCCAGCAGGCGAAGCTTCAAGAAGTATGAGCTCAGCAAAGCTCGCAGAAGGAACCTGGAAGAACTTGCAGAAGCAAGAAGAAGGTCCTGTAGAGTCGCTCGACTCTTTATATAGCTGAACCTGCAAACCTGTGAAGATAGAAGAAGACACAGAAGACCGAGATCTAGCCGTTGTCACTCACAACGGCTAGGCCTGGACCGATCAGGTTCCAACCTGATCGGTCCACACTGTCCCTGATCGGTCTTGGGACCGATCAGGCTAAGCCTGGACCGATCAGGATATGTCCTGATCGGTCCAGGAAGAGTCTGATCGGTCCCTGGACCGATCAGCCTTTCTCCTTCTTCTCTTCTGTTTGCTTCCTGATCGGTCTTTAGACCGATCAGATAATCCACAGAAGCATTCTGTTTGGTTACTGATCGGTCACCAGACCGATCAGCCGTATCACTGGATCGGTCCCCAGATCAATCCAGAGCTTGGTTTTTCCCAATACCAAGTCCCAAGTCTCCCACACCAACATCCGGTCAACCTTGACCTGTTGGTACATCATGCTTAGCATCCGGTCACTCCCTTGACCTGCTAAGACTCCCCACCAAGTGTCCGGTCAATCCCTTTGACCCACTTGGACTTTTCTCTTCGTGCCAAGTATCCGGTCACTCCCTTGACCTACTTGACCTTCTCAACACCAGATGTCCGATCATCCTTGATCCATCTGGATTTTTCCTTGCCCGGCTTCACTGACTAGGGTTTTCACCTGGCTTCACTGACTAGGGTTTTCACCTGGCTTCACTCACCAGGATTTCCAATATGCCTGGCTTCACTTACCAGGACTTCCAAACTGCCTAGCTTCACTCACTAGGACTTTTACCTGGCTTCACTCACCAGGATTTTCTATCTGCCTTCCTGGTCTAGAGAACGAGCTACCGAGCCCTCTCTGACTTAGTCCGGAGAACGAGCTATCGAGCCCTCTCCGACTTCGTTCGGTCCAGAGAACGAGCTACCAAGCCCTCTCTGACCTAGTCCGGAGAACGAGCTACCGAGCCCTCTCCGACTTCCACATCCGGCCCAGAGAACGAGCTACCGAGCCCTCTCTGACCATAGTCCGGAGAACGAGCTACCGAGCCCTCTCCGACTCCATCAGGTCCAGAGAACGAGCTACCGAGCTCTCTCTGACCACAGTCCGGAGAACGAGCTATCAAGCCCTCTCCGACTTCCACATGCCAAGCTTCCATACTTGGACTTCTCCGTGCCAAGTCCCTGCTTGGACTTTTCCCATGCTAAGCTCCCTGCTTGGACTTTTCCGTGCCAAGTCTCCATACTTGGACTTCCCGTGCCAAGCTCCCTGCTTGGACTTCTTGAAATAGATCAACTCAAGTCGAGTCAACCAGGTCAACCTTGACCAAGGGTTGCACCCACAACCTCCCAAGTTTTCCAATATTCTTGTCAAACATCAAGATACAACTCTTCTATTCTCGTTAAACATTAGAATAGAACTTTTCTATTCTCGTCAAACATCAAAATACAACTCGAGTCAGGTCAACTCGAGTCAGGTCAACCAGGTCAACCTTGACCTAAGGTTGCACCAACAATCTCCCCCTTTTTGATGTTTGACAAAATCATAAACAAGTTAGGTTAACCCGATAACCTAACTTAGGTTTCCCAATATTCTTCCTTGAACATTCTCCCCAAACTCTAATGTTCTTCCTTGAACATTCTTTGGACATTCTCCCATTCTCCCCCTTTTTGACACACATCAAAAAGAGTGAATCAAGGTCAAGAGTTTATTCCTAATGAAAGTCCCATACCTTTCATTGAAACCCTTAATTTCCCCCTTGATACTAAAGTCAACAATCAACTTAGTGATAATCCCATATCACTCAAGTCTTTAGAATAAAAACTCCCCCTAAAAGTCAACTCTCCCTTGACTAATAGGTAAAACTCCCCCTAAAGGTCAACTCCCCCTTGACCATTGCACCAACAATGTCTTGGAGAGTTTCAAACCTTTAGAAATCCAAAACACAAACTGTGTTTTAACTTTCAGCTGAAATTTCAGAAAAATCAGCATTTTGGCACGCCCGATCGGTCACCAGACCGATCAGGAGCTCCCTGGATCGGTCCAGTGACCGATCCAGCATCCCCTGGACCGATCAGGGAACCTCCTGATCGGTCACACATCTGATTTCTGAATTTCTTCCTCCCGAAATTCAGAAACTCCTACAAAATTATAGAAAATTCCAAAAATTATAAAATTTTGAGGATACATTCCTCATAACATATATTATCATGGAAAAATAGTTTTCTATGAAAATAACTTCCATTTTCAAATCTTGATACAAAGTTCGAAAAGTCTTGAAATAGCTCAAAGTTTCAAAAACTTTGTATCAACTTGCTCAATGATGAATGCTATCACTAGAAAAACTTCATCAAGGTTTTTCAAATCAATTTTGAAATGATTTTAAACCATTTAATTTAGGACCACAATCTTAGGGCTAAGTGTACATGACTTGTACGCAAGCTTTCCCTATGATCCTCAATTTCGAATTAGGCTCATCTAGGTACAAGAACTATGCACCTTGATCCTAACTCATAATCCTAATATCTCACACACATCTAAGGTGTATCAAACACATCCAAGTCAATTTTGATGTGAGATATGGGTTTAGGTCATCTTAAGCTAAGTTCTCATGCATTTTCTAAACAACAATTTGATTTCCATATCAAATTATGTTTTTGTCCTTAAATCAAATTAATTGATTATAAATGCAAAAGATGATGACATGGCATAAAATAATATCATAAGTAAAAACATGTGCCAATGTCATGATGTCATGTCATAAAGTATGAAACTTAAATAAGGAATGACATTTAACTAACCTAAGCATTATCATGACATTTCAAATGATAATAAATTAAATATGATGTCATGACATGACATATGGCAAACAATACATGGCAAATAATATATAAAGGTATAGAAAATACCTAATTCTAGCCTTAGTTGCCATTTTTGATAGTTTTGATCATTTTACGATAGGTTCTATATTCCTAAGTGTAATAGACCTAAAATCATATACCAAAGATTTTTAGATCACTATGTGCCAATTAGATTGACTCTAGAGAATTCCTCAAATATGGTTGGCATATGCTAATCACCTTAGGAATAATTTTTTAATCTCATTTTCAAGGCTTGATTACACCTTGAACATTCCTAAAGTGCCACCTTTTTCCATGATTAGGTTAACTACCTATTCAATTAAGGTTGGCACACCCTAACCCATCTAGCGTGATGGAATCACGCTCCTAGGGACCCAAAACCTATTTGAGCTCATTGGGTTCACTAAATATTCACTAGGGATGACTTCCCTAGCAACCCTCCTAATGACCCTCCTAGGCTTTAAAGCCTTGGTCATTTGGGACTCATCAAGATCAACTCTAGGGGTGACTCCCCTTGTGACCTTGGTGATGGTCTTCTTAGCCCTAGGTCTTGTTCCATAATCGAATGGAACATTATGATAAGCGGGCTTGACCACTTGAGAATTAGGTTTGTGACCCAAACCTCTCATGTCCTTGGGCTTTGATTTTTGACCCTTAGACCCTAGAGTTGACTTCTCCAAATTCTTAAGAGTCTTTTCTAAGGTGTCAAGTCTTGACCTCAATACTTGATTTTCCTTCTCTAATACCTCAAGTTTTAATTTGTCATTTTTCTTTGAGGTATTCCTAGGCATATGTCTAGTTGTTTTGGGATTCCTATCTAGGTTTTCCTTAACCTTAGATGAGTTAATTCTAGGGTTGGCATTTCTAGTATTATCCTTACCTAGACTAACATGTTTGGCACCTAAGCACATGTATCGATTTCTATGGTTATCATGCTTATCATCATTGGCAATTGCAATAAAGCTACTAGCATGTTTCTTATTAGAATTGCAATAATGTGCCTTAAAGGGTACCTTAGGGTTTGCCTTAGCCCCCCCTATAGATGTGCTTGGTCTCTTGTCCTTGTGAGGTTGCCTCCCCCTCGGACATTGGCTCCTATAGTGTCCCCTTTGCTTGCATTGGAAACACACCACGTGCTCCTTGCCCTTGTGTATCGGGACTCCGGCTTTCTTGACCTTTGGCGCCGGTGGAGTCTTCCTAATCCTCTTTGGACATTTACTCTTGTAATGCCCATGTTCCCTACACTCAAAGCACATTATATGTAATTTATTTGAAATTAAGTTGTTTGAGTTACCTAGGGTTGAGGATGGATATACGCTCTCTTCTTCATCCCTTCCGGAGGTAGAGGCTTCTTCTTGCACCAATCTTGATGAAGAACTCTCCTCCTCTTCTTCCTTAGATGTTGAGTAGCCCTCAACTTCTAATTCCATATCTCCATGATGTGAGCTACTTGGCTCACTTGACTCTTCTTCATGACTTGAATTGGAGCTCTCCTCATGGAACTTAGCCAAGTTGTTCCATAACTCCTTGGCATCGTTGTATCCACCTATCTTACACAAGATATCATTAGGTAATGAAAATTCAAGGATTTTCGTTACCTCGTCGTTGATTGTGGATTGGTGGATTTGTTCCTTCGTCCACTTCTTCTTCTCGAGAGGTTCTCCCTTTTTATCCACCGGAGGAGTAAAACCTACTCGTACACAATTCCAATTCAATAGGTTAGTCATAAGAAAATACTTCATTCTTACCTTCCAATACGCGAAGTCGTCGCGATCGTAGAAGGGTGGAATCGTGATGTCTTCTCCAAGTAGATCCATTCTCTAGCTTGTGCTCCCCCGGGTGTTAATCCGAAGAAGAGCAACTTGGCTCTGATACCACTTGTTAGGACCTTCGGATGCGGCTAGAGAGGGGGGGTGTGAATAGCCGACCTCAAATTATCGTTTCTTCCTACAATTTAGGTTAGCGTAGCGGAAATACAATGTAGAAACGAAAGTGGAGAAGATCAAACCTCAAACACGATGATGTAACGAGGTTCGGAGATGATACTCCTACTCCTCGGCGTGTCCGTAAGGTGGACGAAGCCTATCAATCCGTCGGTGGATGAGACCCCGGATAACCGACTAATATGAACTCCTTCTGGGTGGAGAAACCTCACCACAATAACTCTTGCAACAGCAAGATAGAAGTACAAAAAATACAAAGAAGCACAAGACAATATGAATGTAAAACAAACAAGCTTGCCTTCTCGTCTGGAGTCCGTTGATGAAGCAGCAGCTTCACGGATGCCAGCAGCAGGGAAGCTCACGCGAAGCTTCAAGAAGTATGAGCTCAACAAAGCTCGCAGAAGGAACCTGGAAGAACTTGCAGAAGCAAGAAGAAGGTCCTGTAGAGTCGCTCGACTCTTTATATAGCAGAACCTGCAAACCTGTGAAGACAGAAGAAGACACAGAAGACCGAGATCTAGCCGTTGTCACTCACAACGGCTAGGCCTGGACCGATCAGGCTCCAACCTGATCGGTCCACACTGTCCCTGATCGGTCTTGGGACCGATCAGGCTAAGCCTGGACCGATCAGGCTATGTCCTGATCGGTCCAGGAGGAGTCTGATCGGTCCCTGGACCGATCAGCCTTTCTCCTTCTTCTCTTCTGTTTGCTTCCTGATCGGTCTTCAGACCGATCAGATAATCCACAGAAGCATTCTGTTTGGTTACTGATCGGTCACCAGACCGATCAGCCGTATCACTGGATCGGTCCCCAGATCGATCCAGAGCTTGGTTTTTCCCAATACCAAGTCCCAAGTCTCCCACACCAACATCCGGTCAACCTTGACCTGTTGGTACATCATGCTTAGCATCCGGTCACTCCCTTGACCTGCTAAGACTCCCCACCAAGTGTCCGGTCAATCCCTTTGACCCACTTGGACTTTTCTCTTCGTGCCAAGTATCCGGTCACTCCCTTGACCTACTTGACCTTCTCAACACCAGATGTCCGATCATCCTTGATCCATCTGGATTTTTCCTTGCCCGGCTTCACTGACTAGGGTTTTCACCTGGCTTCACTCACCAGGATTTCCAATCTGCCTGGCTTCACTTACCAGGACTTCCAAACTGCCTAGCTTCACTCACTAGGACTTTTACCTGACTTCACTTACCAGGATTTTCTATCTGCCTTCCTGGTCTAGAGAACGAGCTACCGAGCCCTCTCTGACTTAGTCCGGAGAACGAGCTACCGAGCCCTCTCCGACTTCGTTCGGTCCAGAGAACGAGCTACCAAGCCCTCTCTGACCTAGTCCGGAGAACGAGCTACCGAGCCCTCTCCGACTTCCACATCCGGTCCAGAGAACGAGCTACCGAGCCCTCTCTGACCATAGTCCGGAGAACGAGCTACCGAGCCCTCTCCGACTCCATCAGGTCCAGAGAACGAGCTACCGAGCCCTCTCTGACCACAGTCCGGAGAATGAGCTACCAAGCCCTCTCCGACTTCCACATGCCAAGCTTCCATACTTGGACTTCTCCGTGCCAAGTCCCTACTTGGACTTTTCCCATGCCAAGCTCCCTGCTTGGACTTTTCCATGCCAAGTCTCCATACTTGGACTTTTCCCGTGCCAAGCTCCCTGCTTGGACTTCTTGAAATAGATCAACTCAAGTCGAGTCAACCAGGTCAACCTTGACCAAGGGATGCACCCACAACCTCCCAAGTTTTCCAATATTCTTGTCAAACATCAAGATACAACTCTTCTATTCTCGTCAAACATCAGAATAGAACTTTTCTATTCTCGTCAAACATCAAAATACAACTCGAGTCAGGTCAACTCGAGTCAGGTCAACCAGGTCAACCTTGACCTAAGGTTGCACCAACACATATCGTCTCCGAAATATACGCTGGCCTAGTGCCCTTTTTCCTGATATAATACTTGAGGTCTTTATACAGTTTAACACAATAACTATTCCATGTAGCTTTAAACTGTTCTTCTTGACCATCTTCCCATGTATACCTTTTCTGCAATTATAAGTATAGATTTTAGTATACGAAAGGATAAATATATTATTGAATACCAAATATATTAATTTTACTTACTACGCATTCATTGTAATAAAATGTCTTCATCTCCTGATCTACATGCCTCCATGTAGTACCAGAAGCACATACTTGCTCTTTAAACTTACTAGTGATATAAGAGGCTACCCGGTGGCCATCAGGAACAAATCTGCAAGGAAAAAAAATAGATATGAATAATAACAAGTCTTCAACAACTCTAATAACTTGTATTAATCATAACAAAAATACATACATATCTCCGACAACTATAATAACCTTGTAGCCACGGGGTGCTACTGTCTGCTACTCAGCCATAATAATATATCTGCACAAAAACATAACATGCATGTACTAGTAATAACATTAACATTAACATTAACATCACAATACAAAAATATATATACACACATGCATAACATTAACATTAGCAACACAATACAAAATTATATAGAAAAGTACAATTCAGACATTACATTAGCAACTATTTAATCAACATTAATAGTTTCCAAGTCTTCATCGCTAGACTCTGTTAGTACCAATTCATCTTCACTGTTGGACATCTCTCTATCATCTATCTCCTCATAAGTGACATTATCAATATCAACAAGTAATTGAGATGTAGATTCAAGTTGTGTATCAATTGAATGTCTCTCAACTTCGTCATTCTGAAATGCATCAGTAGCCTGAGTGGTATTCGACATTTCTAAAATCGAGCGAGGCTTCATTCGACAAATAGACAACCATTCACTGGGCTTCTTCTCTTTGTAGGGTATTCAAGATAGAAAACCTGTGCTGCTTGTACCCCAAAAATAAAAGGTTCAAAAAGTTTGAACCTTTTGTTTGCATTAACCTCGACTAAATTATACTTTGGATGTATTCTGATACCTATTCTTGGGGTAGGATCATACCATGAACATTTAAATAGCACACACCTCTTAATAAGTAATGCAGGATATTCAACTTCTATGATTTCCTCAAGTCTACCATAATAATCATACTGAGTGTTATTATTGTCCATAGATCCTTTGACACAAACACCAGAATTATAGGTTAATCTTCGTGAATCTCGTAGTGCCACGTGGAATTTGAGGCCATTAACATAGAAACCAGAGTAGACCTTTATTTTACGAAGAGGTCCTGATGCAAGATTCATGATCCTATCATCTGTCACATTTGATATTCTACGGTCTTTAACCTACACAATTAGTAGACATTAGAACACTACTTAACACACACGAACTTAAATACTTAATAAAATCTCCAACTTACATATATTTCAAACCATAATGCAAATTCAACCTCTAACTTTTCAGCTACACCATCTGCATCCATTGATGGATTTTGTAAATATAGTTGTTGTTCATATAAGCTGGAAAAAAAGGTAATTTTAAGGTAAATGAGATATCAAGCAACAAATTGAACGGGGAATTCTTTTTTAATTAGAGAAGTCAACTTACTCTATGTATGGTTTGACCTCTTCACAATTCAAGAGTATGTATGTTCTTGCAGCATGATATTCTTCTGGAGTTAAGAATCTAGAAATAGATGCACCCATTGGTTTGCCAGGAAACTTAAAAATAGAAAGCATCGAATTGTCTATTTCTTGAGCATCATCATAATTTCTAGGAATCTTGCGATGTCTGGTTTTGACATTATCAGCAAAATAATAAGGGCAGAAAGAAGATGCTTCTTCAACCAGATAAGTATTACATATTGAGCCCTCAACTCTTGCTTTGTTACGAACATTATTCTTTAATTTTCTCAAAAACCGTTCGAATGGATACATCCATCTATATTGCACAGGACCAGCTATTTGTGCCTCATATGGCAAATGTACCGACAGATGTTCCATTGATTCAAAAAAATTGGGTGGAAATATGCGCTCTAACTTACATAATATGAGAGGAATGTCTATTTCTAACCGAAGCATATCGTCCATCGTAATACACCTCGCTGTCAAATCTCTAAAAAATAGACTTAATTCTGTGAGAGCTTGCCAAACATTATACGGAAGTAAATCATGGAAAGCTACTGGAATAAGTCTTTGCATGAATACATGACAATCATGACTCTTCATCCCAAACATCTTTAACCTATTCATATCCACACAACGAGCCATATTTGCGACATACTCATCTGGGAATTTTACTTCCTTCAACCAACTACATAAAGCCTGCTTCCCATCTTTGTCGAATGTATAACAAGACTTTGGAAATCTATTAGTTGTTTTATTTTGATGCAACTCTGGTCTGTTTACTAATTGTTTTAATTCTTCACGAGATTTTGTAGTGTCCTTAGTTTTTCCAGGCACATTCATCACAGTGTTAAAGATATTATCGAAAAAAATTTTCTCCACATGCATAACATCTAAATTATGTCGAATAAGTAGATACTTCCAATAGGGGAGCTCCCAAAAAATACTCCTTTTTTTCCAACCACACTGGCACATCCTAACAATGTATCTATTTATCTCATTAGAACCAGATTGAGATACTGGTAGAAATCCATAATTGTCTATTTGTTCAATGATTTCTTCACCTGATATATGGAATGCTGGAGGAGGTTTTCAGACTACAACATTTTTTAGGAAATATTTCTGATTCCGCCTGAAAGGGTGATCAATAGGTAAAAACTTCCGGTGATTATCAAACCAGGATACTTTCCGACTACAAGGTAATGAAAATGCATCAGAATCTGTCATGCAGTGTGGACAAGCTAATTTACTCGCCGTGCTCCATCCTGACAACATTGAATATGCTGGGAAATCACTGATTGTCTATAATAATACAACATGCAATCTAAAATTACTTTTACTTGCAACATCATAACTCACTGACCCTACATTCCATAAATCATTTAATTCTGCAATTAAAGGTTGCAAGAAAACATCTATCTTCTCTTTGGGATTGGTTGGACCAGGAATAAGCACAGTAAGAAATATAAATTCATCTTTCATGCACATTCAGGGTGGTAAATTGTATGGTGTTAATATTGTTGAGACCAAAATGTAGCTAGAGGGGGGGGGGGGGGGGGGAATAGCTCGGCGCGTGCTCCGTGTTCTTCGTTGCTTGTTTCTTCAAAGATGTGCAACGGAAAATACAAAGAAACAAAATACAACGCTAACCAATGAATTTTACTTGGTATCCACCTCACAAGAGGTGACTAATCCAAGGATCCACACACTCACGCACCCTCCACTATGAGAAACACTCCTCTACGGTAACTACCGAAGGCGGAGAAGCCTTTACAAACTCTCAATACAAGAAGAAAAGAAAGGATATGAAATACAAGCAAAAGCTTACAATAAACCCCTAACCCTAACTTCTCTTCTTGCTTTTGATCCGCCTCTTGACTTGGAAGAACCACCAAGAATCTTCAAGAACTGGCGATCTAAACTTGAGAGAGAACTGTGGAGTCGTTGGTGAAGATCGGAAATGAATCGGTGAAAATCTGCCGAAGGAATCGAGCGCCTGCAGCTAAATACGATGCCAACGGTCGGATCCTGATCGATTGGAATGCTCCCAATCGATCGGGGAGGCTTTGGATCGATCAATGGATTGATCCAGAGCGCCTCTGTGCTCTGCGGGAAATGCCTGGATCGATCGGCCAATCGATCCAGCCTTTATCACGTAAAAACGCGCCACCCCAATCGATCCACTGATCGATTGGGGTCTCTGGATCGATCCACTGATCGATCCAGAGGCGTTCTGTGCGCTCTGCGACTTGCCCGCTCGAGGCTTGTCGCGAGGACCTTCCCAATCGATCGGCTGATTGGGCATCAGCCAATCGATCGGCTGATCGATCCAAACTTGGTTTTTGCCCAAAACCAAGTCTCAAGCCCCCAAACCAACATCCGGTCAATCCATGACCTGTTGGTTCATCATGCCTAGCATCCGGTCACCCTTGACGTACTAGGTCTCTCTCACCAAGTGTCCGGTCAATTCCTTTAACCCACTTTGACTTTTTCTCATCGTGCCAAGTATCCGGTCACTCCCTTGACCTACTTGGACTTTTACCTTCTTGCCAAGTATCCGGTCAATCCCTTTGACCTACTTGGACTTTTCTTCCTCGTGCCAAGTATCTGATCAATTCCTTTGACCTACTTGGACTTTCACCAGATGTCTGGTCAACTTTGACCCATCTGGATTTCCCCATGCCTGGCTTCACTCACCAGGACTTTCCTTTTGCCTAGCTTCACTCACTAGGACTTCTCTTCTGCCTGGCTTCACTCACCAGGTCTTTCACCTAGTTTCACTCACTAGGATTTTCCTTTTGCCTAGCTTCACTCACTAGGTCTTTCACCTGGCTTCACTCACCAGGATTTTCTCACTGCCTATCTTTACTCACTAGGTCTTTCCAACTGCTTGGCTTCACTCACCAGGACTTTTCAGTCAAGTATCCGGTCAACCTTGACCTACTTGACTTTCCTTCACATCTCAACTGGTCAACCTTGACCAAGCGGAAATTGTATCAAACAATCTCCCCAAATGAACAATTGCACCTGCATTTGTCCATATCATCAAAGTCTTGTATTGTCAAACATTGAAACTCAAACCAAGACTCAAGCTTGGTCAACCAGGTCAACCTTGACCTGAGGGATATTGCACCAACAATCTCCCCCTTTTTGATGTTTGACAATACCACATGTTAAGTTAGGAAATTAGGCTAATCCCATAGCCTCAGCTCCCTTCATGCCAATATCTGAATGATGGTTCCCTTCATTCTCCTCCTTTTCTAGAGGGCAAACTCCCCCTTTAGGTACTGAAGGCCTAACTTAACCATGCATTCTCCCCCTATTGGCACACATCATAAACATGCCCCCATCTTTGGGCACACATCAACAAATTCACTTGTTGAAAAACTCTCCCCTTAGAGGCTCTCCTCCTGAAGAGTTGCTCATCGTTGTTCACAACTTCACTCATTGTGATCAACACGATAATGAAGGTCCCATACCCTTCATTATCATTAACCCTACATTCTCCCCCAATGTAGACAAATGCCCAATCTTGAGCATTTACAAATTAAACAATGAAGATATCCACTCTCCATTGTAATCCAATGCTCAACCTTGAGCATGTTCTTAAAAGAAGGTTAACCACCTTCCAAGGTTCATGAAAAATAATTTTCATGTCTTTAAAGAGTACCTCCCCCTAAAGACATGGTCGTACCTCCTGTCATTGCACCAACAATGACTTGGAATCCTTAAACCGTTAGGAAACCCAAATTTAGAAGTTTTGAGGTTCAAAAGTTTAAAATTTGAATCAAACCTCAACCTAAACTTCAATTTAGTCTTCCTCAACCAATCCATCCTTGTTTTCAACATGAAAACACCCTTTTTATGTATGCAAATATATTTTTAAGGGTTTTGGAATGGTTACCTAGACTAACCATGGTTCAAAAAGTTGAAATTAGGCTTTCCCAGCCAAAATCAGGAGCTTCGATCGATTGGAGTTGGGTCCCAATCGATTGGACCATGCTGAATCGATCCACTGATCGATTCAGGAGGGCTGGATCGATTGGTGGATCGATGCAGGAAGCTTCTGTTCGCGAGAAGTTTGCTCTCAATCGATCGCCCGATCGATTGAGACCCTTCAATCGATCAGGTGATCGATTGAGGTCTGATAGTTGCTGAAATTTCATTTCAGTCAACTTCAGAAACCTCTAAAAAATTCTACAAAATTCTAAAAATCGTGAAAAATTTGTGTAGACATTATTTAGGGTATACTTTATCATGAAAAAATAGTTTTCTATGAAAATACATCATATTTTCAAAGATTGACACAAACTTGAAAACTTGTAAAAACTTTAGTGTTTTCTTCAAGTTTATGTCTAACTATTCAATGGTGATTACTATCAAAAGATAGCCTTCACCAAGGTTTTCCAAAATCATTTTAAAAACATTTTCAAAACCCATATCCCACCATGTTCCTTGGGCTTAATGCACATGACTTGTACATTAGCTTTCCCAATGATGGGAAAACAGATACCTATGTGTTTTGATGAACTTAAAACTCAAAGGAATGCACTAAATCAACATCTTGAGTTTTGTTCATCATTCTAACATCCCACTTGTATCTAATGTGCACTAAAACACATACAAGTCACCTTATGGGTCTTTGTGAGATGTAAAATTTGGTTTTGCCCTAATATAAGGATCATGCATATCTATTTAGGCATTTTTGAATAATAGACATCCACCAAGGATGTTACTTGTTTATTAATGTCATTAGTCCTTAATAAACAAGGAATTAAAAATTAATGCATGAAATCATGTTATGGCATACATCAAAAAGAAATAATTTTCAACATAAAATTTTCTATAGCTATATGATGTATGGATGACATGACATGGTATTTTTGTGTTTTTCATAATAATGCATGAGTGCAAACACAATTAAATAAATATGATGTCATGACATTTGATGGGCAAGCAAAGCATGACAATGTTTAGCATAAATAAAATATACCTAGATTATCTATCTAAGTATCCTTAAGCACATAGCTAATCCTAAAACTTAAACCCTAAATTACCCAATTTTCCCAAGAAAATGTCAAAAACTAAATTTGACATTTCTTTTGTTTTTCCTAAGTTGTGCCAATTTAAATTAAGCATATTCCTCAAATTTTGGCACATTTCATTTTTCCACAAGAGTGATCATACGAAAATACCAAAATCCCAACTTGGTAGTTCTTATGCTTTTCTCAAATTTGTGTCATTTTAAAAATTTCATCCAATTTCTTAAAGTATGACACATCTTACTCTTTTCAAGAGTAAATCCTTGATCCTCTTCATTTTCAAAGGTTAATAATAACTGATCCGGTGGTAAGGCCGGAGGACCCTCATGAGGGAAAGGTCAACGACGCGTGGAGGTCAACAGTCAAAGGGGGGGGGTCGATCCCATGGGTTCGGTGAACGGGCGGGACAGGCCGAGCACTAGGCAATGATTTTCACCCGAGAGAGTAACCAGTTGGTCGTGAGCCCAAATTTCCAAGGGAAAAAGATCATATGGCCGAGCGGTTGTCCGCTCGGATCATATGGCCGAGCGGATAGTCCGCTCGGCTGCATTGCGAATCAAGAGTGAAGGCCGAGCGGTTGTCCGCTCAGCCAGGGTTTCAGGCGATACGAGCCGAGCGGACGGACGACCCTCAACCTTCCCGGACGGACGACCACCTATGTCGGACGAGAGACGAATGCTCTGGCCGAGCGGCTTGATGGTCGATCCGAGAAGAGAAAGTCAAAGAGTAGAGGACAGTGTGAACGTCATCTCAGCAACCCCTGTTGTTGACAACAGGCATGTTCGAAGACCAGACCATACTCAGTATGGTGCGATCGAATGTTTTGCTGTCCCATCAAGGAGACGCTCAGACTGTAGCAGTATGGAGTCAGACATGCTCTTCTGACAAGCCCATGCTGCGGTATGGGATATGACACATGTACACCTCGATTTGTGTGCACCAAGTTCCCGTGGCTCTATATAAAGGCCATTAGACTTCGCCGGAGGTATGAAATCTCTGATCCTGGAAGCCACCTTCTTGTTTTCCGTCTACCTGACTTGAGCGTCGGAGGGTCGCCGCCGGGAACCCTTTCCTGGCCCGACTTCTTTGCAGGTTCGCCGGAGCTCCACACGACCAGTCGGAGATCTGCGTCAGCAACTAGGAGAACGCCACGTGCCCAGCGTCCGTTGGTTCAGCGATTCAGACAGGATCAATTTGGCGCCGTCTGTGGGAACGCACTTGCATCCGAGCGGAAGCAATGGACGAAACTGGACGACCACACATGGTGATGCTCTCCACGAAGGAGCTCGATGCTCTAATCAAGGCAAGAGCAGCTAAGTTCGTGGAGCAACAGAGAGAGAATGCGCAAGCCGAGCGGCTGAAGCAACAAATAACATTAGCATCAGGTGGCCGAGCGGAAGCACCGCCTGCCACGGTTGCATTTCATCGGGCTCTATTCTGAGCGTCTCCTGAAGTCGCAACAGGCAAGGCTCCCCGAGCGGACGCCTCCCTTGAGACAAAGATCCAATCGGCATTCAAGGGGGAGCACCGTTGAGCGGATGAAGATGGATTGAGACTTGGATCAACCATGAAGTGCAAAATATCTCCAGCCTTTCCGGGACAGGGTGAAAGGTGCGCCAATATAATGTATGCTGTATATTTTCCATTTGGCTGTATATTTGAAATATAGGAAGCAAAATGTTAAAAAACGCAATTGGCATTATCCGTCGAGCAGCCTATCTCCATGATGTATAAGATCCGAGCCACCGACTCAATGGCGAAGACCCCGTGCCGTTCGGCCGGGCGTAAAAATTATCCGAGCCAAGTCATCGAAGACGAAGACCCCTCACCGCTCGGTAGGGCGTATATCATCCGTGTTAAAATTAGCCTTAAAGGCCGTCGAGCTCCGACGTTAAAAATCGAGAGACGAGCCGGCGTCTATAAACCCTCCGAGCGGAAGACCGTCGAGCTCCGACGTTAAAAATCGAGAGACGAGCCGGCGTCTATAAACCCTCCGAGCGGAAGACCGTCGAGCTCCGACGTTAAAAATCGAGAGACGAGCTGGCGTCTATAAACCCTCCGAGCGGAAGACCGTCGAGCTCCGACGTTAAAAATTGAGAGACGAGCTGGCGTCTATAAACCCTCTGAGCGGAAGACCGTTGAGCTCCGACGTTAAAAATCGAGAGACGAGCCGGCGTCTATAAACCTAACGAGAGGGAGACAGCCAAGTTCCGACGTTAAAAATTGAGAGACGAGCCGACGTCTATAAACCCTCCGAGCGGAAGACCGTCGAGCTCCGACGTTAAAAATCGAGAGACGAGCCGGCGTCTATAAACCTTCCGAGTGGAAGACCGTCGAGCTCCGACGTTAAAAATCGAGAGACGAGCCGACGTCTATAAACCCTCCGAGCGGAAGACCGTCGAGCTCCGACGTTAAAAATCGAGATACGAACCGGCGTCTATAAACCCGCCTGTCAGAAGACCGTCGAGATCCAGCGTTAAAAATCGAGAGACTAACCGGCGTCTATAAACCTGCCGGCCGGAAGACCGTCGAGCTCCGACGT
Organism: Zingiber officinale; assembly: GCF_018446385.1. Lineage (NCBI taxonomy): Eukaryota > Viridiplantae > Streptophyta > Magnoliopsida > Zingiberales > Zingiberaceae > Zingiber > Zingiber officinale. Next base: position 108,384,112 of record NC_055988.1, read on the forward strand.
TAAAAATTGAGAGACGAACCGGCGTCTATAAACCCGCCGGCCGGAAGACCGTCGAGCTCCGACGTTAAAAATCGAGAGACGAACCGCCTTCTATAAACCCGCCGGCCGGAAGACCGTCGAGCTCCGACGTTAAAAATCGAGAGACGAACCGACGTCTATAAACCCGCCGGCCGGAAGACCATCGAGCTCCGACGTTAAAAATCGAGAGACGAACCGGCGTCTATAAACCCGCCGGCCGAAAGACCGTCGAGCGCCGATGTTAAAAATCAAGCGATGAACAAGCATTTATAAAGCCGCTGGACGGATAGTTGTTCGCATGACGCAACCCGGTTGTAATCGCCGACCCATAATCGGTCCTACTATAAAGACAAGAATAAGGCCATTGTACGGCCGAGCGGCTCCATTATAAAGAATACTTAGCGTGAAAAAATTATTATGACTGAAACAAAGGCTAAGGAGGAATACTGGTCTAGCAAGCAAATAAAAGCAGATTTCATTTACGTCGAACGGTAGACAGACAAAAATAGTAATAACAAGGGTATTAACGCCGAACGACGGGCGTACAAAAAACAGTTCAAATACTCCTCACTCATCAAAATTAAAGAGGGCGTCCGGGATAGAGCCCATCATGATTGCCAGATCTTCAGGGGGGACAGACAGCTCGGTTGGTAGGTGGCCCTTAGTCTTTAGATAATCAACAGCCACCTTGATAGCCTCTTCAAAAGTTAAGGATAGCTTATCATTGAACTTTTCGCCAAATTCGTCCGAGCGAACGAAAGCTTTGCGCACTTCCGCCGACCGACCGGGCTCCCCATCTTGATATTCTTTAAGAGTGGCTTTGGAAGCGTCAAGGGCAGCCTGAAGATCTTTCAAAGCCCCTTCAGATTTTGCCTGGTCAGCCGAGCGGCTCTCCCGTTCAGTGGCCAGCGAGGCGTCCAAGTCCTTCACGCGCTGTTCCAGCCCTCGATTTTCCACCTTCATCAAGTCCATATCGTCGATGACCTTGAGCTTCCGGGTGGTCGCTGTCTTTATTTCCTTGTCCCGTTGCTTGACCAAGGCCTCGAGCCGAGCTACTTCACTCGACAAGTCGGAGGACTTACTCCGTTCGGCTTCCAGTAGCTTCTTGGCCTTCTCCAGAGTGGCCGTGGATTGGCCTCTGCTTTCCCCTGAAGCTTTGAGCTTTTTCAGCTCGTCCTCCAGCTCGGCTAGGCGATTGCTGATAGCAATCTGCTCCACCCAGTTCTACAAATGGATATGATCGAGTCAGAAGTTAAATCAAAGTAAGTAGCAAGACAAAGGATATACCCCAGTCGCCTGTTGCAAATTGCTATCGCCTAGTTGACTGGGAGTCATAAGAGCGATATGAAGCCGAGCATCCTCCCAGGCTTTGGCGAGTGGACCCGTAAGAGTGATCTGCTGCTCGGGAACCGTTGGCCGATCGACAGCCAATAAATATTCCTCCGATGGAAATCGCAGAACAGTTTTTATCAACCGCGGGCCGCTCGGATCATCTTGGGGTGCAGTTGCTGTGCCAGACGGCTCGCCAATTGTGGAAGGACGGTCGCCCAATCGTCTTAGGCGACGCAGGGTCCGAGGAGGACTAGTAGGCGGCACCTCGGAGGCAGCCCGAGGGGAGCCGAGCGGCGTCGGGGTGCTCTCCGTGGAAACCACTCCGGAAATCAAGGGAGCCTCACCACCTCGCTCGGAACGCTGCTCATCGGATGGGGTCGGCTGAGAGGCTTGCTCTTGCCGTCTGCGTTTCCGAGTCGCTAGAGGAACCTCATCTGTCGAGCGGCCCTCTACCTCGGCTTGAGCAGAGGACGTGATATCGCCTCCAGCCTCGTTTAGAGAGACAGAAGCGGTTACGGCTTCGGGGACCATCTGAGTCCCCTCACCCCCTCCAGCTGCTGAGCCAACCAGGACCAATCCCCGTTCGACGACTTCCTTATTCTTCGCCGCCTCAATCTCAGCGGCTCTCAATTTCAGCCGCTCGGTGGCCTTGGCGCGCCACATGACTTCGGCTGCAGAAGCAAAGAATAAATCAGTTAGAACAAAAGAAAGAGGACGATAAGAGCACTTACTCATGCTGCAAGGTAAGTCGGCTGGGACGGGGGACAAGCCGAATATATACAGCACTCCCGGAAGGAGCAGCTTGTCGATGTGGTAGCGCTGGCCGACCAGCCGGTCGGCTGCATGAAGATAGGTCGGATCACCCCTAAACTTGTCGAGCTCCGGTTGTGCCGACATCGCCGTCTGCCATTTGATACGGAAAGCCGGTGGCTCGGGGAAACGCATATAGAAAAAATGCTCCTTCCAGTGTTTGTTGGAGGTCGGCATATTATCGAAGAGAACAAAACCTATGCTAGATTGGAAAACGAAGGTACCCCACTCGGCTTGCTTAGGATAGTAGAAGTAGTGGAAAACTTTGGGGTCCAAGGGGATGCCGTTCAGTTTAAAGAGAATTACCACCCCGCTCAGTAGCCTAATGGAGTTCGGAACTAGCTGGCCGAGTGGGATGCGAAAGTAGTTGCACACTTGTATGAAGAATCGATGTGGAGGAAATCGCAGCCCGGCCAAAAATTGGTCTCGGAAAAAGATAACGGTGCCGGGCGACGGGTCATGAGGCCGGTCGGTTGGTGTGGCTAATCTATGTGGTGGTCGGCAGGCAGGTCATACGTCCGAGTGAGGCGCAGGGTGTCCTCCTCGTCAAACCGGCTCTCCATGGTCGTGTACCAAAGACCAGGAGCGCCGGCGGTTGGCTAAAGAAATACGGGACTAAAAGAAAGGGAAATCAAGCAGGGAAGAAAGGTGGCAGAACGACAAGGGCAGCTAACAGAAAGCGTAGAGGAATGAGGAAGTGAAGAAAAGAAGGGCTTACGAGTAAAAGGATGATCGAAAGGGGTTATGCGGTCGTCGGAGAGCTGAGAAACAGAGTCGTCGAAGCAAAAAGAAGCAGCAGGGCATCTAAGTGCGATGGAGCAGAAATACGGCGGAAAGGAGATATCGGGAGCTTTATAACGTTGGCCTCGAATAGCGCCGGTCGTCCGATTCAGGTCATAAAAAATGAGGCTGTCATCCAGTCGCTTATTTCAAACGTCGGCTGTCCCATCGGAGGTGAGGCCAGCGCCGTACGATGACGACAGCAGGAGTGCCACGTGACAGCAGGACACAGGGCTCATTTAATTAACGCCCATTACCGCGCGCAGTGCGCGTGCTTGGCGTTAATGGAGAAGATTCGGCGTGAATTCCGAGGGGATATTGAACGCGTTAGCATGATAGCGCCAAACGGGCATGAAGAAGAAGGTAAGCCGAACGGATGAACCTTCTCGGGCCCAGCATAGTGGTGGTCACTCAGTCAGACCGGCAGTCCAGTCAATCGGACTCCGCCTCCTTCGACTAGACTTGAGGGGGAGACAAGTGATCTGGTGGTAAGGCCGGAGGACCCTCATGAGGGAAAGGTCAACGACGCGTGGAGGTCAACAGTCAAAGGAGGGTCAATCCCATGGGTTCGACGAACGGGCGGGATAGGCCGAGCACTAGGCAATGATTTTCACCCGAGAGAGTAACCAGTTGGCCGTGAACCCAAATTTCCAAGGGAAAAATATCATATGGCCGAGCAGTTGTCCGCTCGGATCATATGGCCGAGCGGATAGTCCGCTCGGCCGCATTGCGAATCAAGAGTGAAGGCCGAGCGGTTGTCCGCTCAGCCAGGGTTTCAGGCGATACGAGCCGAGCGGACGGACAACCCTCAACCTTCCCGGACGGATGACCACCTATTCCGGACGAGAGACGAATGCTCTAGCCGAGCGGCTTGATGGTCGATCCGAGAAGAGGAAGTCAAAGAGTAGAGGACAGTGTGAACGTCATCTCAGTAACCCCTGTTGCTGACAACAGGCATGTTCGAAGACCAGACCATACTCAGTATGGTGCGATTGAATGTTTTGCTGTCCCATCAAGGAGACGCTCAGACTGTAGCGGTATGGAGTCAGACATGCTCTTCTGACAAGCCCATGCTGCGGTATAGGATATGACACATGTACACCTCGGTTTGTGTGCATCAAGTTCCTGTGGCTCTATATAAAGGCCATTAGACTTCGCCGGAGGTATGAAATCTCTGATCCTGGAAGCCACCTTCTTGTTTTCTGTCTACCTGACTTGAGCGTCGGAGGGTCACCGCCGGGAACCCTTTCCCGGCCCGACTTCTTTGCAGGTTCGCCGGAGATCCACACGACCAGTCGGAGATCTGCGTCAGCAACTAGGAGAACGCCACGTGCCCAGCGTCCGTTGGTTCAGTGATTCAGACAGGATCAATAACCTTGAAAATACTCCATGAGTGTCAACTTCTTCATGAGTAGATTAACTACCCTTTCACTTAGAGTTGACATTCTCTAACCCATCTATGGGGTAGAGAAGATGCTCCTAGGAACCCAAAACCTATTGGTGCTCCTTGGATGCTCTAGGTACTTACTAGGGATAACTTCCCTAGATACCTTCCTAGTGACCTTGTTTGGCTTCTTAGAAGCCTTGGTCACATTTTCTAGGTCAACCCTAGGGATTTCTTCCCTTGTGACATTCTTAGTGACTTTCTTATACTTCTTAGAAGTCTTAGTCACATTTGTGGCAAAAATACTCTTAGGAACAACATTCCTAGTATTCTTGACTTGATCACTAGACCTAGGGTTGCTTCCATAACTATATGGAATCCTATGGTAAAAATTACATCCTTCTTGGTTTTAGGTTTGTATCCCAAACCCTTATGACCATTGGATGACTTTGATACTTCTAGACCTAGGTTTTGACTCTTGGACCCTTGTGTCATATTTGTGATTTTTCTAAGAGTCCTCTCTAATTTGTCAAGTCTTGACCTCAAGACTTGATTTTTCTTCCATAATCCTTCAACCTTAGGTTTTTCACTAAAACCTTGATTTTTCTTCTTCTTAGGCAAATACTTAGAATCCTTAGGGTTCTTGCCTAAATTTCTATCTACCTTTCTAAACCTAGGTTGAGAGGTTTTAGCATGATAAGCTACATGATTTTCCTTAACTTTATCATGCTTCCTATTTTTATGGTAAATAGCATTAAAATGATATAAATTAGAACTAGCATGCTTTTTACCATTATTTAAAGGGGTAGGCTCAATAAATGTTACCTTCCTTTTTACCTTGGAAGCTCCCCCTTGAGTTGAGCTTCCCCCTTGAGCCTTGACTGCTTTCTTCCCCTTGGGACATTGACTCCGATAATGTTCCTTTTGATTGCAAGAAATGGTTCCGGTCTCTTTGGGCTTCTCCTTGTTGGTGCAACATCCCTCAGGTCAAGGTTGACCTGGTTGACCAAGCTTGAGTCTTGGTTTGGGTTTTGATGTTTGACAATGCAAGGTTGATTGAAGAAGAGTCAAGTAGGTCAAGGATGACCGGATACTTGACTGGGAAGTCCTAACTGAGATGTTTAGGCAGAAGGAAAGACCTAGTGAGTGAAGCTAGGTAGGAGGAAAATCCTGGTGAGTGAAGCCAGGTGAAAGACCTAGTGAGTGAAGCTAGGCAATTGGGAAGTCCTAGTGAGTGAAGCTAGGCAGGAGAAAAATCCTGGTGAGTGAAGCCAGGTGAAAGACCTAGTGAGTGAAGCTAGGCAGGAGGAAAATCCTGGTGAGTGAAGCCAGGTGAAAGACCTAGTGAGTGAAGCTAGGCAATTGGGAAGTCCTAGTGAGTGAAGCTAGGCAAGAGGAAAATCCTGGTGAGTGAAGCCAGGTGAAAGACCTAGTGAGTGAAGCTAGGCAATTGGGAAAGTCATGGTGAGTGAAGCCAGGCAAGAGAAATCCAGATGGGTCAAGGTTGACCAGACATCTGGTGAGAGTCCAAGTAGGTCAAAGGGATTGACCGGATACTTGGCACGAGGAAGAAAAGTCCAAGTAGGTCAGAGGGATTGACCGGATACTTGGCAAGAAGAGAAAAGTCCAAGTGGGTCAAAGGGATTGACCAGACACTTGGTGAGAGAGTCCTTCCTGGTCAAGGGTGACCGGATGCTAGGTCTTATGTACCAACAAGTCATGGTTGACTAGATGTTGGTTTAGGAGGCTTTGGACTTGGTTTTGGACAAAAACTAAGATCTGGATTGATCAGCCGATTGATCCAGCAGATCTGAATTGATCAGCCGATTGATCCAGCAGATCTGGATCGATCAGTGGATCGATCCAGCAGATCTGGATCGATAAGTGGATCGATCCAGAAGATCTGGATCGATCGACCGATCGATCCGGTGAGTCCCTGCGAACAGAACCCCTCTGGATCGATCGGTGGATCGATCCAGAGGTCCCAATCGATCAGTGGATCGATTGGGACACTGCTGCTTCGCGCGATAAGCACTGGATCGATCCGTGGATCGATCCAGGCATTTTTCCAGAGCACAGAGGCGCTCTGGATCGATCCGTGGATCGATCCAAAGCCTCCCCGATCGAGTGGGAGCATTCCAATCGATCGGGATTCGACCGTTAGCGTCAATTTAAGCCGCAGGCGTTCATTTCCTTCGGCATCGCTTCCATGACAAAGCTCAGATCTTCACCAGCGACTCCACAGAGCTCTCTACGCCAGTTCTTAAAGTTCTTGGAGGTTCTCCCAAGTCAAGAGGCGGATCAAAAGCAAGAAGAAGAAAGCTAGGGTTAGGGTTTTCATTCCATATCTTGTAAGATATCTATTGTATTTGTTTCCCTTGCTTTCTTCTTGTATTGTGAGAGTTGTAGGGCTTCTCCGCCTTCAGTAGTTACTGAAAAGGAGTGATTTCATAGTGGAGGGTGTGTGAGTGTGTGGATCCTTGGACTAGTCACCTCTTGTGAGGTGGATACAGTAAATCCTCTTGTTAGCATTGTGTATTTTGTTTCTTTGTATTTCCGCTGCACATCCTTGAAGAAACAAGCAACGAAGAGCACACGAAGAGCGCAACGAGCTATTCACCCCCCCTCTAGCTACTTTTCGGTCCCAACAAGTGGTATCAGAGCGAGGCCACTCTTCACCGGAATCATCGTCGGAAGGGGCAAACAAAACAAGCAAAGCTAGAGGGTGAAGAAGTTGGAGCAATTCTACAAGTCGAAGACTTCATCACAAGAAGCTCAACTTCAAATGGAATTCCGAGATAGACTCGGATTCGACATGAGGGTGCCTCCACCATACACATCTACAAGCTTCGATCTTTGGAAATCAAGGATCGAAAACTTCTTAATGGTGGAGATAGAGCAATGGTTTGCTCTCATGGAAGGTTTTGAAGCTCCCACAAATTCCAAGGGCAAAGTACTCAAGAGGAGCAAGTGGAGCCAAGACCAAATCCAAAGATGTGAGGCCAATGACAAAGTGACCAAGCTTTTGGTCAATTTATTGCCAAGCAACATCCTAGAGCAAATTGGAGAGTTTGAAGATGCCAAGGAGCTTTGGAGCAAATTGACAAGGATTCATGAGATCCCCTCCACTGTACCAAATCAAGGAGAATCCAAAAAGGGCGACTCAATGGATCAAAACCCAGAAGAGGAGGACTCCGAGGTTGAGAGATGCTCAACCTCCGAAGAGGAGGTCCAAGAAGCTTCATCCTCAAAGGAGAGCAATCAAAAGAGCAAGGAAGGAGTATATTCCTTGTTTCATGTACAAGAGGATAAAGCTTCTTGTCATCCCCTCCACCGGAACAAGAGCAAGAAGAATCCTCTACATCCGGGTCAAGAGAAGAAGAGGATGAAGAAGCTTCCACCTCCACAAGTCAAGCAAAATCAAATGGAGGAATATCATCTTCGGATCAAGAGGAAGCTTCTACCTCCGGATCCAAAGGAGAAAGTGTCATCCCTACACAAAAAGGTATAAACATTTCAATTAATAATAAAAATCATATTATATGCTTTGAATGTAGGGAACATGGACATTACAAGAGCAAATGCCCTAAATTGGCCAAGAAGAAGGACTAAGTGGCATTAAAGGGCAAGGAGAAGCCCAAGGAGACCATACCCGGAACAAAGAAGAGCAGGGAGCACATTGTGTGCTTCTCTTGCAATCAAAAGGGGCATTACCGAAGTCAATGCCCTAATGGGAAGAAGGTAGTCAAGGCTTACGGAGGAAGCTCAACTCAAGGGGGATCCTCCAAGGTAAAAAAGAAGGTATCTTTTATTGAGCCTATTTCCTTGCAAAATGGTAAAAAGCATGCTAGGTCAAATTTATATCATTTTAATGCTATTTACCATGAAAATAGGAAGCATGATAGCGTTAAGGAAAATCATGTAGCTTATCATGCCAAAACCTCTCAATCTAGGGTTAGAAAGGTAGATAGAAACTTAGGTAAGAACCCTAAGGATTCTAGGTATGTACCTAAGAAGAAGAAAAATCATGATTTTAGTGAAAAATCTATGGTTGAGGGATTATGGAAGGAAAATCAAGTCTTGAGGTCAAGACTTGATAAATTAGAGAAGACCCTTAGAAAAATCACAAATATGACACAAGGGTCTAAGGATAAAAATCTAGGTCTACGGGTACAAAAGTCATCAAATGGCCATAGAGGTTTGGGATACAAACCCAAAGCAAAAAGGGATGTACCTAGTTATCATAGGGTTCCATATAGTTATAGAACAAACCCTAAGTCTAGAGGTCAAGTCAAGGATACAAGGGAAGATATCCCTAGAAGTATCTTTGCAACCAAAGTGACTAAGACTTATAAGAAGTCTAAGAAAGTCACTAACAAGGTCACAAGGGAGGCTATCCCTAGAGTTGACGTAGAAAATGTAACTAAGGCTTCTAAGAAGCCCAACAAGGTCACTAGGAAGGTATCTAGGGAAGTTATCCCTAGTGAGTACCTAGAGCATCCAAGGAGCACCAATAGGTGTTGGGTTCCTAGGAGTATCTTCTCTACCCCATAGATGGGTTAGAGAGTGTCAACTCCGATTAGAAGGGTAGTTAACCCAACTTTGAGGAAATTGACACTCAAGGAGCATTTTCAAGGTTTTTGTTAACCTTTGAAAATGAAATGGAATTTTTATTTACTCCTTGAAAGAGTAAAATGTGCCTAATGGTGGAAAAATTGATTTTATCTTAAAATGGCATAAATTGGGAAAACCTAGAGAAATACCAAGTTGGGATTTTGGTATTCTCCTAGAAATTTGAGACAATCCGGGCCTTGATTTATGTGATTACTCTTGAGGAAAAATGGAATATGCCAACATTTGAGGATATGCTTAATTTTTAAGTGGCATAAACAAATCAAGAGAAATAGAAATGTCAATTTAGATTTTGGCATTTCTTTGAAGCATTTAGGATAATCTAGGTTTAACGTTTTAAGTTAAAACAAGTGGTATATTTTGAGTTAGCTAAGTGGTTAAGGATACTTAGAAAGGTAATCTAGGTATATTTTATTTATGCTAAACCTTGTCATGATTACTTGCCCATTATATGCCATGGCATCATGTTTTATTTTTTTTTATGTTTTATTATGAAAAATCCAAAAATACCATGTCATGACATTCATACATCATGTAGTTATAGGATATTTTCTTTTGAAAATTATTTCCTTTTGATGTATGCCATAACATAATCATGCATTAAGTTTAATTCCTTGTAATTAAGGACAAATGGCATTTAACAACACTTATTAACAAGTGACATCCTAGGTGGATGTCTAATATCTCTAAAATGCCTAGATAGATATGCATGATTCCTAGAATATGGCAAAACTAAAATCTCACATCTCACAAGGACTATAAGGTGACTTGTATGTGTTTTAGTGCACATTAGATACAGGTGAGATGTTAGGAAGATGAATAAAACTCATGATGTTGATTTAGTGCATTCTTTTGAGTTTTAGGTTCATCAAAACACATAGTTATGTGTTTTCCCATCATTGGGAAAGCTAATGTACAAGTTATGTGCATTAAGCCCAAGGAATGTGATGGGATATTGGTTTTGAAAATTATTTTAAAAGGCTTTTGGAAAACCTTGGTGAAGACTATCTTTTGATAGTAATCACCATTGAATAGTTAGACACAAACTTGAAGAAAACGCTAAAGTTTTAGCAAGTTTTCAAGCTTATGTCAATCTTTGAAAATATGATGTATTTTCATAGAAAACTATTTTTCCATGATAAAGTATGCCCTAAATAATGTCTACACAAAATTTCATGATTTTTGGATTTTTGTAGAATTTTCTAGGGATTTCTGAAGTTGGCTGAAGTTGAAATTCAACAACTATCAGAGCTCCGATCGATCCATGGATCGATTGGAGTGCCTCAATCGATCAGCCGATCGATTGAGAAGACATTTCTCGCGAGCAGAAGCTCGTTGGATCGATCAGCCGATCGATCCAAGAAGACTGAATCGATCAGTGGATCGATTCAGCAGGGGTCAATCGATTGGAACCCAACTCCAATCGATCGAAGATGCTGATTTTGGCTGGGAAGGTCTGATTTCAGCATCTTTGAACCTATTTTAGTCTAGGTAACCATTCTAAACCCCTGAAAATACATTTGTATACATAAAACGGGTGTTTTCGTGTGGAAAACAAGGATGGATTGGTTAAGGAAGGCTAAGTTGAAGTTTAGGTTGAGGTTTGTTTCAAATCTTGAATATTTGAACCTCAAAACTTCTAAAATTGGGTTTCCTAAAGTTTTAGGGATTCCAAGTCATTGTTGGTGCAATGACAGAAGTTACCACCATGTCTTTAGGGGGAGGGACTCTTTAAAGACATAAAAATTATTTTTCATAAACCTTGGAAGGTGGTTAACCTTCCGTTAAGAACATGCTCAAGGTTGAGCGTTTGAACTTTAATGGGGAGTGGATATCCTCATTGTTCAAGTGGTTTCAAGTGGATAATGCTCAAGGATGGGCATTTGCCTACATTGGGGGAGAATGTAGGGTTAAGGATAATGAAGGGTATGGGACCTTCATTATCGTGTTGATCACAACGAGTGAAGTTGTGAACAACGATGAGCAACTCTTCAGGGGGAGAGTTTTCAACAAGTGAATTTGTTGATGTGTGCCCAAAAATGGGGCATGGTTTGATGTTTGCCAATAGGGGGAGAATGAAAGGGAGTAAGTTAGGCTTTTATCACCTAGAGGGAGTTTGCCCTCTTAGGGGGAGAATGAAGGGCTTAACTTATGTATTCATTACCTAGTGGCATGAAGAAGGTTTAGGCTATGGGATTAGCCTAACTTACATGTGGTATTGTAAGTGATAGTGTTGGTATTGTCAAACATCAAAAAGGGGGAGATTGTTGGTGCAACATCCCTTAGGTCAAGGTTGACCTGGTTGACCAAGCTTGAGTCTTGGTTTGGGTTTCGATGTTTGACAATGCAAGGTTGATTGAAGAAGAGTCAAGTAGGTCAAGGATGACCGGATACTTGATTGGGAAGTCCTAACTGGGATGTTTAGGCAGAAGGAAAGACCTAGTGAGTGAAGCTAGGCAGGAGGAAAATCCTGGTGAGTGAAGCCAGGTGAAAGATCTAGTGAGTGAAGCTAGGCAATTGGGAAGTCCTAGTGAGTGAAGCTAGGCAAGAGGAAAATCCTGGTGAGTGAAGCCAGGTGAAAGACCTAGTGAGTGAAGCTAGGCAAGAGGAAAATCCTGGTGAGTGAAGCCAGGTGAAAGACCTAGTGAGTGAAGCTAGGCAATTGGGAAGTCCTAGTGAGTGAAGCTAGGCAGGAGGAAAATCCTGGTGAGTGAAGCCAGGTGAAAGACCTAGTGAGTGAAGCTAGACAATTGGGAAAGTCGTGGTGAGTGAAGCCAGACAAGAGAAATCCAGATGGGTCAAGGTTGACCAGACATCTGGTGAGAGTCCAAGTAGGTCAAAGGGATTGACCGGATATTTGGCACGAGGAAGAAAAGTCCAAGTAGGTCAGAGGAATTGACCGGATACTTGGTAAGAAGAGAAAAGTCCAAGTGGGTCAAAGGGATTGACCAGACACTTGGTGAGAGAGTCCCCGCTGGTCAAGGGTGACCGGATGCTAGGTCTTATGTACCAACAAGTCATGGTTGACTAGATGTTGGTTTAGGAGGCTTTGGACTTGGTTTTGGGCAAAAACCAAGATCTGGATTGATCAGCCGATTGATCCAGCAGATCTGAATTGATCAGCCGATTGATCCAGCAGATTTGGATTGATCAGCCGATTGATCCAGCAGATCTGGATCGATCAGTGGATCGATCCAGCAGATCTGGATCGATAAGTGGATCGATCCAGAAGATCTGGATCGATCGGCCGATCGATCCGGTGAATCCCTGCGAATAGAACCCCTTTGGATCGATCGGTGGATCGATCCAGAGGTCCCAATCGATCAGTGGATCGATTGGGACGCTGCTGCTTCGCGCGATAAGCACTGGATCGATCCGTAGATCGATCCAGGTGTTTTTCCAGAGCACAGAGGTGCTCTGGATCGATCCGTGGATCGATCCAAAGGCTCCCCGATCGATTGGGAGCATTCCAATCGATCGGGATTCGACCGTTAGCGTCGATTTAAGCCACAGACGTTCATTTCCTTCGGCATCGCTTCCACGACAAAGCTCAGATCTTCACCAGCGACTCCACAGAGCTCTCCACGCCAGTTCTTGAAGTTCTTGGAGGTTCTCCCAAGTCAAGAGGCGGATCAAAAGCAAGAAGAAGAAAGCTAGGGTTAGGGTTTTCATTCCATATCTTGTAAGATATCTATTGTATTTGTTTCCCTTGCTTTCTTCTTGTATTGTAAGGGTTGTAGGGCTTCTCCGCCTTCAGTAGTTACTGAAAAGGAGTGATTTCATAGTGGAGGGTGTGTGAGTGTGTGGATCCTTGGACTAGTCACCTCTTGTGAGGTGGATACCAAGTAAATCCTCTTGTTAGCATTGTGTATTTTGTTTCTTTGTATTTCCGCTGCACATCCTTGAAGAAACAAGCAACGAAGAGCACACGAAGAGCGCAACGAGCTATTCACCCCCCCTCTAGCTACTTTTCGGTCCCAACACTCCTTGCCCTTAGGTGCCATTTGGCCTTTCTTCTTGGCCAGTTTAGGACACTTGCTCTTGTAGTGCCCGTGTTCCCTACACTCAAAACAAATAATATGATTTTTATTTTTAAATGAACTATTTGTACCTTCTTGTGTAGGGGTGGTACTTGCTCCTCCATTTGATCCGGGTGTGGAGGCTTCTTCTTGATCCAAAATTGATTTCCCTCCTATTGATTTGTCTTGACTTGTGGAGGTGGAAGCTTCTTCATCCTCTTCGTCTTTTGACCCGGATGTGGAGGCTTCTTCTTGATCCTGATCCGGTGTCACCAAAAGTTGCTCCCCCTCAATCCTAGAAGTGGAGAGTTCTTCACCTTCTTCATCCTCTTGCATATTAAACAAGGAATATGCTCATTCCTTGTTCTTTTGGTTGTATTCTTTTGAGGATGATGCTTCTTGGACTTCTTCTTCTTCAGAAGTTGAGCATCTCTCAACTTCGGAGTCCTCTTCCTCTTCCTCTTGATTTTGCTCCAATGAGTCGCCCTCTTTGAATTCTTCTTGGATTGGTGCAGTGGAGGGGATCTCATGAATTGATGCCAATTTGCTCCATAGCTCCTTTGCATCCTTGAACTCTCCAATTTTCCATAGAATTGTGCTAGGCAATAAATTAACCAATAATTTGGTTACCTTGTCATTTGCTTCGCACCTTTGGACTTGCTCTGGGCTCCATTTGCTTTTCTTGAGAACTTTGCCCTTTGAATTTGTTGGAGCTTCGAAGCCTTCCATAAGAGCAAACCATTGCTCTATCTCCACCATTAAGAAATTCTCGATCCTTGATTTCCAAAGATCGAAGCTTGTTGAAGCGTATGGTGGAGCCACCCTCGTGTCAAATCCAAGTCCATCTTGGAATTGCATCTTGAAGTTGAGTTTCGTGAATTCTTTGACTTTGATGAATTTGCTCCAACTTCTTCACCCTCTAGCTTTGCTTGTTTTGTTTGCCCCTTCCGGTGATGATTCCGGTGAAGAGCGACCTCACTCTGATACCACTTGTTGGGACCAAAATGTAGCTAGAGGGGGGGGGGGGGGGGAATAGCTCGGCGCGTGCTCCATGTTCTTCGTTGCTTGTTTCTTCAAAGATGTGCAGTGGAAAATACAAAGAAATAAAATACAACGCTAACCAATGGATTTTACTTGGTATCCACCTCACAAGAGGTGAATAATCCAAGGATCCACACACTCACGCACCCTCCACTATGAGAAACACTCCTCTACGATAACTACCGAAGGCAGAGAAGCCTTTACAAACTCTCAATACAAGAAGAAAAGAAAGGATATGAAATACAAGTAAAAGCTTACAATAAACCCTAACCCTAATTCTCTTCTTGCTTTTGATCCGCCTCTTGACTTGGAAGAACCACCAAGAATCTTCAAGAACTGGCGATCTGAACTTGAGAGAGAGTTGTGGAGTCGCTGGTGAAGATCGGAAATGAATCGGTGAAAATCTGCCGAAGGAATCGAGCGCCTGCAGCTAAATACGATGCCAACGGTCGGATCCCGATCGATTGGAATGCTCCCAATCGATCGGGGAGGCTTTGGATCGATCAGTGGATCGATCCAGAGCGCCTCTGTGCTCTGCGGGAAATGCCTGGATCGATCGGCCAATCGATCCATCCTTTATCGCGTAAAAACGTGCCAATCGATCCACTGATCGATTGGGGTCTCTGGATCGATCCACTGATCGATCCAGAGGCATTCTGTGCGCTCTGCGACTTGCCCGCTCGAGGCTTGTCGCGGGGACCTTCCCAATCAATCGGTCGATCGATTGGGCATTAGCCAATCGATCGGCTGATCGATCCAAACTTGGTTTTTGCCCAAAACCAAGTCTCAAGCCCCCAAACCAACATCCGGTCAATCCATGACCTGTTGGTTCATCATGCCTAGTATCCGGTCACCCTTGACCTGCTAGGTCTCTCTCACCAAGTGTTCGGTCAATTCCTTTGACCCACTTGGATTTTTTCTCATCGTGCCAAGTATTCGGTCACTCCCTTGACCTACTTGCACTTTTACCTTCTTGCCAAGTATCCGGTCAATCCCTTTGACCTACTTGGACTTTTCTTCCTCGTGCCAAGTATCTGATCAATCCCTTTGACCTACTTGGACTTTCACCAGATGTCTGGTCAACCTTGACCCATCTGGATTTCTCCATGCCTGGCTTCACTCACAAGGACTTCCCTTTTGCCTAGCTTCACTCACTAGGACTTCTCTTCTACCTGGCTTCACTCACCAAGTCTTTCACCTAGCTTCACTCACTAGGATTTTCCTTTTGCCTAGCTTCACTCACTAGGTCTTTCACCTGGCTTCACTCACCAGGATTTCCTCACTGCCTAGCTTTACTCACTAGGTCTTTCCAACTGCCTAGCTTCACTCACCAGGACTTTCCGATCAAGTATCCGGTAAACCTTGACCTACTTGACTTTCCTTCACATCTCAACTGGTCAACCTTGACCAAGCGGGAATTGTATCAAACAATCTCCCCAAATGAACAATTGCACCTGCATTTGTCCATATCATCGAAGTCTTGTATTGTCAAACATTGAAACCCAAACCAAGACTCAAGCTTTAACCAGGTCAACCTTGACCTGAGGGATATTGCACCAACAAATATAACTGGCCAGGATGAATATTGCTGCCCCGATTGACTAAATGGTTGAAATCCATCAGCGGAAAGTCCCAATCTCACATTACGTGGTTCCATTGCAAACGAGGGAAATACAATATCAAGATGTTTCCATGTAGAACAATCACAAGGATGACACATAATACCTCCTTCATGCTCATGTTCATGATGCCACGTCATGTGACAAGCTGTAGCGTCAGATGCATACAAACGTTGTAATCTAGCAATTAAAGGAAAATAATACATCACTTTCCAAGCAATATTTTTCTTTTTCTTCCCTAGTATGCGGGTAACATTCTTATAACGAGGGTGAGTACAGATTTTGCATTCACTCAGTTCGTTATCTTCATGCCAAAATATCATGCAGTTGTTTACACAACAATCAATTTTTTCTACTGGCAAACCTAAATCTCTAACCAATTTCTTGGTACTGTAAAAACTATCTGTCATTATGTTGTCAGCAGGAAGTAATTCTGATATTAATTGACATATGTCATCATAACATCTTTCAGAAAAATGATGTTCTGCTTTCATATTCAACAACCTTGCAGTAGCTGATAATTGCGAGTGACCTGAGGGAATGTCTTCCCACACTTCTCTTTCACTAGCCTTTAACATTTCATGTAGTTGCTAATATTCAGGTGCAGGTGTTTCGTTTATATTGGAATAATCAACTGCGGCATTCATTGCATCGTGAACCATTGATTGCATTCCAATATCATAAGTTGATGAGTCATGTGCAGTAAAAGTTGTGCTAGATGATGAACCACCGGAAGACCCAATTGGTTCATACAAATAAGGTTCTCCATGACAGTACCAATTGTAGTAATTTGGCACAAAACCATTCCTACATAAATGCATTTTTACAGTATCTTCATCACAGAAAGTTCTATTTTGACATTTTTTTATGATTGCACGGACACTTTAATTCTGCACCATTCATACATTCTGGATGACTTTTAGCATAGTTGACAAATTCTTCAACTTCAGCAATAAAATCATTTCTAATAAATCCATTTTCTAATCGATTGTACATTCAAGCTTTATTCATAGATATTTTCACCTAAAACTAATAAATTGATAATTATAAATTATCTTAAATTAACGTACAAATGCAAAACAAACAAAAGAATGATATTATGTTACAGATTAAGATACGAACATAACATATATGTAAATTAAATAATATATAAAATATAATAAACTAAAATATACCTGAAGATGTGAATGTGTACTGGAGAAGAGCAGCAAATGCTATCTGTTTACAAAATAAAAATAATTTAGCACAAAATTTATCAAAAAATTAACAAGTAGAAAAATGACTGGCACAGGCCAGCACAACAGCATATATCTGACACACCCGTCAGCATAGCAGTTCTGACATACCTGCAGCCGGCACAGTAGCATCCGGCACAGCGGCCAGGAGGCCGCCGGCGTCCGACACACAAACCAGGAGGTCGCCGGCATCCGGCACAGTGGCTAGGAGGCCACCGGCATCCGGCACAGCGGCTAGGAGGCTAGCGGCGACCGCACAACGGGCACCAGGCTGCATGCGGTCGGCACAGCGGCCACTAGGCCATTGGCGGACAACATAGCGGCCAGGAGCCCGCTAGCAGCCAGGAGCTCGCTTGCGGCCGCCACAACGACCACTAGGCCGTTGGCGGCCGCCACAGCGGCCAGGCGGCCGCTACAGCAGCCTGGTGGCCGCTGGCGGCCGCCACAACGACCACCACGCTGCTGGCGGTAGGCAACTGCCAGTGCCGGCCGACACAAAGGCCAGTAGGGCGCTGGCGGCCACAAAGAAAGGAAGCTAGAAAAGAGGAAGAGGAAGAGGAAGAGGAAGGAGCTTACCGGCGAGATCGGGGAGGAGGAAGAGGAAGGAGATCGGCGAGATGCTGCTGTGCGCGTGGAAAGAAAGGAAAAGGGGTCGGGTTAGGATTTATTTTGGCTTTACCGACGGAATCTAGATTCCGCCGGTAAAGCTATTTTTAAAAAAAAAACAAACATCACCGATGGAATTTTTTAATTCCGTCGGTAATGTCGGTACATTACCGACGGAATAAAATATTCCGTCGGTAATGTTAGTACATTACCGACAGAATCTTTTATTCTGTCGCTAACGTATATATTACCGACGAAATATAATATTCCGTCGGTAATATGCACCCTCTACCGACGGATAGAAATTTCCGTTGGTAAAGCTGTTTTTTTTGTAGTGGGTTATGCTTGTTTGTCTACCAGCTTTTGTAGCTTGGCCAGCATTGTTCACTGGTGATCCACAGCACCGGTCTTTCTGTTTTGGGCAGGGAAATCCTTTGACCGTGAGCCATCGGTGACCATCTTGAATTTGGGTGAGTTCTTATGAATTGATTTGGATTAAGTTGTTGTGATGGATTATGCTTATTTTTCAAGTCCTAATTTGAATGGATTAGTTAAGAAATGATTGAGGAGTTAGATGATCCAATTAGGGTTTATAATTGGATCTGGATTTATTTTAGCTTCTCGAGGATTTGATTTAGCTAATTTATTTATATGTAATTAGCTAAATCTGGATACCATATACTATAGGACTTTGATACGAGACGAGCATCTCGACGTTGGACTTGACTGGATTGAACTTGCTATTTGAGGCGGGTACCTTGACTTATCTTTGATAATGTCATGTTGATATGTTTAGTAGGTTATAGCCTTTAGTAATAATTATGTTCGTTCTTGTTTCGATATGTCACTACCGGATACCTGTTACATGCTTGTTTGCTCACCTGTTATGCATTTTATGTTAGTACCCACATGATTATATATATGCTCATAGAGGTAGTGACATACCATACCTTATTATGTTCAGGACCTAGGTTTTTGTTTATACCATACTTGTCTTGTGTACCTTAGATCTTCGGATATGACTTATTGATACTAGGGTGCACATTTTATATATATGTGGATTGGTTCAGGATATTGCCATGCTTAGTGTCATGCATCATTCGCATGATTGCATACTGCGCGATAGTCTGCTCCATTATTGTTGAGCACATCGCTAGTTTCATCACTATCGGTGCTCCATTGGTCCGCTCATAGGTAGCGTGATGCTTGTGGTAGCACGTCAGTTTGCTCGGTGGTGCTAAGTTGGGACGCTCATGGGTAGTGTACTGCAGCGTGTTAGCACCCCGGGATCCCTCCCCGTCATTGTGCACTGGGAGATGAGAGCATTGCGCTCCCCCATTTATGATTTGGGGTAGGAGGATAGGTGTACTTCGACAGCATCCCGTCCACTCGGTCACTCATCAGGAGAATGACGTCAGAGTGCACGGTTGTCACAACCCTACCCACTCGATCTCACCATTGTGTGTGAGATGGCTGACTGGCGTTAGGGGTGACCATGTCATTGGCATCATATGAATGATGCATATACTAATTGTGTTTGTTGCACTTATATGCTGCATTTGGATGGATGCATATGTTTGATATGCATACAAGATTTATGATACTCTCTGTCTGATGACCTGACTATTCCTATAGGAGGCCCTGGTGAGTACAGTTCTCTTCAGCCTTTTCTATTGTGCATTTCCATCTTTTGTCCAGGAGACTGTACTCCATAGTTATTATTGTCTGTTATATCTTACTATACATGTCAACTGGTATCTGCTAAGTTGTTGAACTCACCCCATGGACACTATCTTTTTCAGGTACCTGGTTGTTTATGGAGTTGCTTGGAGTATCCTACTTGCCGGTCCCCACGTCACATCAGAAGACCTGTCTCCATTTTTGTTTATTTGTATTTTGGTATATGAATGTGTGTATTTGGCTTTGTGTTCCGGTTTTGTTTCCGGAGTGTTGTGTTGTTGTGTGGTGTAAGCCTAGCCGGCTAGTAGTTTTTGTTTATAGTTGTATGTGTTGTCTATTGGATTTCCGCTGTGTTTGGTTTTGATACAACCGAGTGGGCTATTAGATTTATATATAACTGCGCGGCTGTATTTTTTGTGGTATCAGCCGAGTAGGCTGCATATATAACTGCGTGGTTGTGTATATATTCCAGCCACCTGTGGCTGATGTATATTGTGTCTGTAGAAATGTTTCAAATTATCACCCGTACAGGGGAGGTGCTGCCTAAATTTATTCAGACATGGACTTCCCCGGGGCGTGACACGAAGATCATTTGCATCACCTTCATAAAGTACTCACTCTTTTACGTGAACATTCTCTTTTTGTGAAATGACCTGTTGCTTATCGCTTGGAGTTTCCACAAGATTCTAAAATACACCCTGTATTTCATGTGTCTTATTAAAGAAGAAACTAGGCGATAAATTTACTCCTCAACAACACCTTCCTGAAGTGAATTCAGATGGCGAAGTTAAATTTCAACCTTATCTATTTTAGAAAGGAGACTTGTGAAGAAGAACAATCAAGCAACGGTTGAACTATTAATTCAATGGGACAATTTATTTATCGATGATACAACATGGGAATTATATGATACCATTAAAGAAAAATTTCCAGAGTTTATTGATAAATAACCTTGAGGACAAGGTTGTTTTGAAGGACGGTGGAATAATAAAATCCTTTAATGGATCTATTCAAATAAATCATTTAACTTTATTTCCTTTAAGTTTTAGAATTTTCTTTTTTTCTTCTAGATAAGTTTTAATATGATATTTTATTTCCTTTAAGGTATTTTTATTTTATTTTTCTTTTAGACTTTTTCTTTTGAAAAGGTAGTTTAGGTCTCTATTTAAAGAGACATTATGTAATTTTAGAAGATATGTAATTTCCCTTTTAGTTAATTAATTTCATTTGATTATTGGAGGCCGATCCCCTCGAAGCGATCACCCTATCTTCCTTTTCATTTTTCTCTTTCGATTCTTTCACGTGATAAGCCTCTGGGTTTCTATCAATACACGAATCCAACCCAAGTCCACGAGACAAAAATTGATATCGGGAAGCCGAACTCACCTACAGAACAAGTCCTCCCTTCTTCTCTCGCTCCAATCTCCACGGCGAATTTAGGTCGCCGGCGATTTGCGGCGCCGACCGAACAACGATAGATTGAACCGAGGCGAAGCGACGAAGGCGAAGCCGTGAGTTCAAAATTATTTTAAAACAATAAAAATAGCGAAAAATAAATTTAAAAAATAAAATTGTTATTTATTTAAGATCACTGATATAATTTTAAAAATTATATAAAATATTTTAACAAATAAAAGAAAACCTAGAATATGTATTTCAAAATATTTTTTAAAAAAATGATTTATGGGTTTATACAAATTTATGAAGAACAACCAATCAGCAGGAACCCCACGGATCGCCATCCCCTAAACTCATCCTAACCGTTCGAGATTATCTAATCCGACGAACAAAGCGCCTAAAATCTCGAAACCTTCGAATTCGTGATTCCAGTCCCGCCTTTTTTCCCCTCTATTTAACGCCCCCTTCGCCGCTTTACCTCTCCGTACCTGCTCTCCATCCCTCAATTCGCCCTTGTTTCGTGGATTCCTCGTCGGCTAGGCAAGCGATGGCGAGGACAAAGCAGACGGCTCGCAAGTCTACCGGCGGCAAGGCCCCCAGGAAGCAGCTGGCGACAAAAGCGGCGAGGAAGTCGGCGCCGGCGACTGGCGGCGTGAAGAAGCCCCATCGTTTCCGCCCGGGGACGGTGGCGCTCAGGGAGATCCGCAAGTACCAGAAGAGCACCGAGCTGCTCATCCGCAAGCTTCCCTTCCAGCGGCTCGTTCGCGAGATCGCGCAGGACTTCAAGACCGACCTCCGTTTTCAGAGCTCGGCTGTGGCGGCGCTCCAGGAGGCGGCCGAGGCGTACCTCGTCGGCCTCTTCGAAGACACCAATCTGTGCGCCATCCACGCCAAGCGGGTCACCATC
The DNA here is from genome assembly GCF_018446385.1 of Zingiber officinale. Lineage (NCBI taxonomy): Eukaryota > Viridiplantae > Streptophyta > Magnoliopsida > Zingiberales > Zingiberaceae > Zingiber > Zingiber officinale. The sequence continues at coordinate 108,405,573 of NC_055988.1, forward strand.
ATGCCCAAGGACATCCAGCTTGCTCGTCGTATCCGCGGTGAGAGGGCATGAGTGCGATTTCTCTGTTCGATGTTGTCTTTAGGCTTTTCGAGAAGGCTCGATGGATTTTTCTTAACATTACGTGTTGCTTTTCTTTGACTTATTAATATGTAATTCTAATAGTTTACAAATCTAGAGTTTTATTACTTCGTTTCTAGCTGGTTGTTGCGGCTGTTCAAAACTTTTAGTAATGCTTCGTTTGATATTTTTTTTTTGAATTATTTTACAAAAGTAATCTATTGAATCCTTTCATTTGATCTGAACAACCATTTTCACGCCTTAAACTTTCTCAATTATTACTGTGTGAGTGTGATCTTTTAAGTATATCAGAATTGAATAGACGATGTCTACAAAATAATATCTTATTGGAGAAGGTTTCATGTGTAAGTTTCGTCGAAGCTTCTACTGTGCAAAAATAAATAAAATGTCGACAAGTTAGGTTTTATTAATCCCAAACTAATCCTTGTTAGTTAATTCAGTTGATATATTTAGCACGGATCAACATCCCAAGTTAGATTTTAAATTGTTTCTGTAGTTTTTTTTCTTTGTTTCTTTTTCTTGTCTAGCACAACGTTATAATAAAAAAAATGTAAATAGTTTTGTCTAATTACATAATACTAATAGGAGAAAGTTGAGAAAGTAAAGAAGGCAGATAAATTTTGCTTCATTTTTGTTAATAAATTGTTTATTTATTTATGGATTAAAATATAACTTAAAATAATTGATTTATTAACTCATTATTTTCTAAATTATAACCATTTATTTTTTTAATATTAATATTATATTCGTTGTTTGTAGGATTGTGATTTTATGTAGAATTAATTTCGAATTAAAATTGTTAGATTGAGATTGATTGTAGTATAATACAATTCATCTTATAAAAAAATTTTTAAATTTAATTTCGTATTTAATAGAATGATCAAATTGATTTAATAAATAATAATAATAATAATAAATATTAATAATAAATCATTATATTTTATTTATGATCTTTAAAATTTAAAATAAATTTATATATATTTTAATCAACCAAGATTTCAATTAAAAATTTAAAATTTACTTCCCCTCACCTGCATGTTCGTTGCTCACTGCTCTCCTCATTTGTGTGCTTGTTGTTGCTGCTCTTCTCATTTTTGTGTTTGTGCTGTTGCTTCTCTTATTTGTGCGCTCTCGATTGTTGCCACCCTCACTTGTCATTGTTAGCGGTTGGTTGAAGCCTACCCCTCTTCCTGATTGTTAGTAGTCGAAGAATAGTCTCTGTTGATTGTCAGAGATTGTTTTGGTTGTAAGAAACTAGCGTCACCTTGTGAATGCTTGCATGTCCCCTTCGCTTTAGGAGTTGAGATCCTCTGTCCTCAAAATGGTTTGCCCCCATGTTCCTTTGTCGATCGGACGATCATGATGGTCTCGTGATGTGTACTGCATCCTTGAGATATGATTTAACCCGTCCGATCGACGAAGAGATATGAAAACACACCATTTTGGGGACAGAGGATCTCAACTCTCGCTTTAGTTGCTTGCCGACGAGGACCACTCTAGTGTCGTTGCCCGCCAATGCTATTATTGGTTTTAGAGTGTTTAGAATCGTTTATAACTTAGTTTATAACTTAATGTCATACCGATCTCAAAATTTGGTACAATTGCAATGATCTTTTTCCAATTCTATTGCAAAATCCGATTTCAATCCATCCTGGATTGATTTATTATTTTTGGATTGTAGTATACGATCCGCATATCAATTTTGTAAACTATGATTATACCCTTATAATACAAAAGGCAAGACTTTTATTAATGAAAAAATAATTTATTTATAGATTAATATATAATTTAAAATAGTTTTTTTTTTAAAAGTGGAATAAGGTGGTGTACAATAGATTTTTTTTCGGAACCTCATAATGAAAGATTCATAAATCGAATTACCCTTTAACATATTAAATCTCCGTCCATCAACAATTAATCTGATAATACAAATATTAACTTATTTCTCACTTGCGAGACAAATGATAGGAGTGGTTTCACAAAGGAGTATGCAATGTTTGTTCATAATTATTGTAAAAAAAAAATGATTAATTAGATTAGATTAGTTAACCTTAACCCTAGGTGACTTGGGACCATTTGCAGATGAAAATTATATCAACCAAAATTAAAAATAAAAAAAATATTTATGAAGTTTTGATATGGCATTGCTAAGTGAGTCAGTTGAAGTGAGTCAGTTGACTTAGGACCACTTAAGAAGGTGGGTTAGGTAGGTATGTAGGTGGGCAGGCTGGTTGAGCTGCAGTCACGGTGCACCGAATCGGCACAGGCAGACAACCACTTAGGTTCTGTGATGATGAACAAGACCATGCATCCCACCAAACACTTTGAATTAATAACTGCATCACGCCAATGATTTCACTCTAAAATAATGAGGATGATGATGAGGATGACAAAGAATTGTTTTCAATCCGAATTAGTTAAGCTCTCTCTATCAACAGGATTAGTGCGTTGTTGATAAAGATTAGGATTAATTATCCAGTTAAGTTGAGAGGTTTGAGAGATGTTAAGATGTCTAATCAGGACAAAATATGTATAGATACAAGTTCTTTTCTCTGTCACTTTAGTTTTGGTCTTTGCCCTTAATTTCCAGTTTAACTGCCACTCCCGTAACCATCTATATATTTGCATGGTAGAAAAATCAAATAAAATTACTAAAAAAAATACTATAAAGAAACTTAAGCGTTTTACTAAATCATGTCCTAAGTTTACAAAATATGGTGTAGATTATTCTTAATAATTTAATTTTGATATATAACAAATACGTTAAAATTAAATATGATGTTTGTCTAATATTTTCTATCAAATGTGTAGGAGTTGACTGGTCTGAGGGACCTGACGCCAGACTGAAATCTAGCTAGATCTGTGAGCCTGATAGATAGTGGGAAGTCCAGATAGGTCCGTGAGACTTGATATCTAGCAGGAAGTCCGGTTGGGTTTGCGGGACTTGACAACCGGTCGAAGTCCTGTTGGGTCAGCGAACCTGACAACTGACGGAAAGACCTAGTGGGTCAGAGGCAAGTCAAGTGATTACAAGTGGTAAGTGAAGGTAAGCAACTGGAGGAGAGATCTAGTGAGGGCGTGTTCCTCGTTGAGTGAATTGTAGGCGTCGATCTAATTTAGGTCCATTTAGAAAGCCTAAATTAAGATCTTGACTAGATTCTGGTCTTAAGGAGACAGGATTAAATTACTGCCCTATTTGCTATGTTGTGCTAACTTTGTTTTGCAGGGTAGATATAATTTTTATTGCGCGGACTAACCTTTTCTTGCAGGGAGAAGGTTGTTAAAGAAAAGGACTCTAGGCGCCCGAAGCTGGTCCAGGAGCCTGGAGTAGGCTGGCCCGAGCGGGCCACAAGCGCCCAGGCAATCCGGGCAGCCGGACTTGGTCCAGGCGCCCAGAACCAAAAAATTATCCACAAGCTGACGTGGAGCGCATCGATTGGCCGAACCACATGGTCCAGGCGTCCGGAGGAGTCCAGGTGCCAGGAAATGACCTGTTTAAAGGCTTTCGACTCGGAGCTTCAGAACAACCACAGCGACAAGTTTCTCTCCTGCTCGGTGCTCCGAAAATGCTCCTACGATACTGTGAAGCTCCTTTGACAACTGGCGACCAAGACTTTCCCATTTTGTTATTGCTGGTAACTGTTATTTTCAGTTCTTGTACTTAACTCCTGTAAACTTTTTGCAAACTATTAGTGGATTTCCCAACGAAAGCACTCAACGAGTGCGAGTCTTGGAGTAGGAGTCGTTGAAGGTTCCAAATCAAGTAAAACTTGATTTGTTAGCATTGGTTTATCTCTCTTCCGCTGCATACTTCGTTATAATTCACTTTCGATTTTCGACAATTGCTATTCACCCCCCTCTAGCGTTCTTTCCGATCCTACACTATTTCACGTAGGGAAGTTTCAAAATAATCAAATTACGTACTTATTTTCAATTTTACACTAATCAGTTGACTGGTATTTTGGAACAATCAAATCGATTTGGAAACGTTCGATTTTTAATCAAATCAGCCGAACTGATTTTTAAATCAGTCAAACTAATTTGCTTTGTTTTTTTATTTTTTAAAATCAAAATCAATTTTAAATTAAATTGGTTAATAGACTAAACAACTTCGGATTTATATAAAACTAATTCCTATGTGTTCGTCTATATCTCTTGATTATATCCATGCCCTCAAATATCAATTTAACGTTTGGTACATCAACCATTTTTGTCCAAAACCGGTTGATGGATCAAACGACCTCGGATTGACATGAAATAAGTTCTTATATGTTTGTCTACCTCTCCTGATTATATCCATGCTCTTAAAAATCACTTTAACTTAATATATTGAGATCAATAATTTTTTAAATATGAATTAAATTTTTCAAACATATTCATGTTTAAAAAATCATTATTCTCAATATATTGGGTCAAATTGAAGTTTGAGGGCGTGGATATAATCAGGAGAGATAGACGAATACATAGGAACTAATTCCATTTCAATCCGAGGTCATTTGATCTATCAGCTGGTTTTAGGAAAAAATGGTTGATAGATCAAATGACCTCGGATTGATATGAAACTAGCTCCTATGTGCTCGACTAGTTATCCTGATTATATCAATGCCCTTAAACTAGCTCCTATATGTTTGATCTATCAGTCGATTTTGGACAAAAAATGGTTGATGTACCAAACGTTAAATTGATATTTGAGGGCACGGATATAATCAAGAGAGATAAACGAACACATAGGAACTAGTTTCATGTAAATCCGAGGTTGCTTGGTCTATTAACCAATTTAATCTAAAATTAATTTTGATTTAAAAAATAAAGAAAACAAAGCAAATCAATTTAATTGATTTAAAAATCAGTTCGACTGATTTGATTAAAAATCGAACGTTTCGATACAGAATCAAATCGATTCGACTGTTCCAAAACACTAGTCGACTAATAAGGATAAAATCTGAAATAGGTATGTGATTTGGTCATTTTGAAACTTCTCTGTGTGAAATGAATATTTTACAAACTTAAATATGTGGTTAAGTAAAAAGATGAAGAAACTTCCATAACTTAACACTAAGATTTTGAGATTTTTTATTTAGCTTACATAATCTTTGTAATATCAAAATTAGATAGAGTATTTCCATTATACTTGCTCTCAAAAGTTTCTCTTTCTTCTTAATTTTTTTTTATTCTTTTAAAAATTTATTATTCTCAATTTATATTGTCAAATTTAGATTCGACATAAATATATTAAAAAGTCTTTCCAAAATATATTAATTTTAATTTAAAGTGATTCAAAGTTCTCTATTAGTAAGATTTGGAAAATTTAAAAATTTTATTTTTTTTAACCAGGTGAGTCTTAGGAATCCATTGACATTATTAGTTAGTGAGTATCATTGTTCTAGACCTTATAATAATCTTTTGATAAATTTTATCAAATCATAGAAAATTATTATTACATTAAAGAGATTTTAATATGTATATTAATTTTGGATTGAAGTGATTTAGAGTTTTATGAATCGTTCAGCATTCAGTTTTGTTTTAAACTGATTGATGAATTTATACTTTTATAGGTCGAATCACTTCAATTCAAAACTAACGTTGTCTTTAAATTTTTTTAATATATCTATGTTCTCGTGTTCTCATACAACATAAATTAGAAAAGAGAAACTTTTGAGAGTATACCAAAAGAAGGGTATACTTTGAATGTAATGTGTTTTTATTCGAAATTAATTGATGAATTACAGGTCAAACCACTTCAATCCGAAACTAATGCCCTCTTTAAAATGAAAGCATTTTTTTTAATGATACATTTTTATAAAGTTAATAGATTTTTTTTTTACTTTTATAAAATTTCATGTAGTTGTGAAAAGAATTCTATGGTCTTCTATAGATTTTTTTACAAGGCTTTAATAGATATTTGTAAATTTCATGGAAATTTATGGATTTATAGAAAAGAAAAAAAAATTAAGTTTTGTTATTGCAAATATGACATCACTCCACAATAATTTTAAATCCAATAATATTATAATAATTTTAAATATTTTTATTTACAAATTGATACAAATTATCATGAGATATTGGTCAACCCTTTTTCAAATTTTTAATAAAGTGTTGAATTGATAAATTTGATTAGTAATAAAATTAATAATAATATTATTAATTTGATTAGTAATAATATTATTAAAATAAATAAATATAAATATATAAAATTTATTTAGGAATTTATAAAATAAAATTTATAGAATATTTTAGGGTCTAATTTCATTATAAATTATCTATTAAGTAATTTGAGAATTAATTTGATTTATTAATATATATTTTATATTAAAACCCAATGTCTTAAGTTTCTCTTCCGCGTCGTCATCCAAATCGACTTTGACTTTGACTTACTCACGAGTAGTAGACGGAAGCATCACTGGCCATTTCAAACAATTTTTCTGTTTATTTTCGTCCTTTTCGGTGCATCGTAGGTTTCACCGGATGACATTCCTCATTCTTTCCCATCACGAACAACCGGAGAAAAATCTCCGCCGGCAACCTGCCGTCGTGCGGAGAAAAGGCTACAAGCGGTTACTATTCCGCTTTGGCCGTTCCGATTTGTTCTTTTGCCGTTATAACACCGGAGAACGACGTTTCAAGGCAAGCCACGTTATTTATTGGAACTTTGGAATGGTGTGAGGTGTTCTCGTGCCGAAACGCCCGTTCCTGCCGTTCCACTTTCGTTCTCACAAACTATGGTGAAATCACTCGACAAAATGCTTCAAAGGACTCTCAGCTTCGCATGAAATGTATGCTGAGAGTTTGATGTAGACTGCTGAGAGGTTGAACAAGGATAGGACCTTTAAGATCAAAGAAATAATCAAAATGGAGGAGTTGGAAGAGAAAGGACTTATTCGTAAAAAATTAAGGTAATTTGAAGTCTATAGAAATTTCAAAGGTGAGGAGAAGACTTTTTATTTTATTTTTAAAGTTATGACTTTTTATTTTATTTTTAAAGTTATACCAAGTGTTTTGAAGAGCTCTTATTGGTTAAAATTTATATCCAAGGAATTTTAAAGAATCTATAAAAATCTATTAAAACTTTGGATACCAAAAGATTTTCATAAACCTTTAAAAAGTCAAGTTTAAATACCACATGAATTTTTAAAACTCTATAAAAACCTAATTTGGATACCATTATATTTCTATAAAATTTATAAAGGTGTAGATTGAATACATCTAGGCTTTTAAAATCCATAAAAATTATTCAAGTAATTAAAAATCCAACTTTCAATATACCCCCTTAATGTATCTATGTTTTCATACACCATAAATTAGAATAGTAAATTTATAAATGGATAGGAAAAATTGAGAGAGAGAGAGAAACTTTTGAGAGTAGTACTGAAAAGGGTATAATATGAATGTGCGGTGTGATTTTAATATTATGAAAATTAAATGTACAAAATGAGAAATCTTGAAATCTATTCAGTAAAATGCCGGAAATATTACTTGTGAAAATTTTACTAAAGAAACATTCTGTTTAGCGGATTGTGAGATAAATTTAAAGACTTAATTCCCTAAAAATTCCATTATTTAATTCATGTAAGTTTTTAACACATGGCATTGACGCGACGACTTCTCGATATATTTATCAATTAATTTGGCTCTGTGAATTTTTAATTAAGAGAGATAATTACAATTAAATCAAATGAGTCATTTATATTCGTTTGGCCGAGTAAAGGCCGAATAAATATAAGGCTCGCAGCGTACGCCCGACTAGGTAAAGGTCGGGCAGGCTTAATGATACTTCGTCTCATAGAACTCTTTATACACGATCGTTCGAATGAGGGTAGATCGAATATATGGCTCTTTGTGTGTGCTTAGCTTGACAGGGTAAAGGTCAGCCGGGTTTAAATTACCTGAAAATATATTACTCCTAAAATATAATTCTAACATACATGTTTTATCATATGACTCCTCAAGTGAACTTTTGACAACTTTTGTATAATATGGGCATTATATTAGTTTCTTAACAAATCTTTGTAGTATTTAATATATGATAGAGAAGATTGATACAATAGCAAGCAATACACTCGACCTTGGAGACTAGTCGAAATATACTCAGCGGACAAGATTCGACAATATTATAACGACTTATCAGAACTTGTCGGGGAATATTCCTTTGAAGCCCTCTTTCAAGTTAATATGTCTCTCATATGCCAGCTACTCATGATGACATATTCCCTTAATCGCCTCAGTAATGGCGAGAAGTACAAACAATAAAAGAAAGTACATTAATTGGTAGATGAAAGATTCTGTGGATAATTATTCCACGATCCCCAGGTTGCACTTCTTCTATCACCTAACAAACTCTAACATATCGGGATCACCTCACGATCGCGGAGGTTATGTGAGGTGGTATAAAAGGGGGATCCTTTCCGCTGGCAAGAGACGCAGACATAAATGCAAACATCTGCATCTGAATCCTACTTTCACGCGAATACTTTCTCTACTGTTCTTCTTTCATCTTCTTGAGAGGATACTGACTTGAGCATCGGAGGACCTAGCCTGGGATCCCTACCCCGGTCTTAGCTCACTAATGTTTTATTGGATCGTCTGATTATGCGCAGGATTGTTGAGGAGTTCTTTTGGATCTCAAAAAGTCTTCTACCCGTCAACAAATCATCCACCGGAGCCAGCGCGCCATCTCCCTAGATTTCGAACAGGATCAAGAGGTATACCCTAATTTGAATTGTAATTCAAATTGTTATTTTCCCATGGATGCTAGGATTGATAATGGCTATCATCATTTAGCAATGAAAAATTGGGTAAATTTCAAAATTAACCCTAAGGTACATATGCATAATAGACCTATACAAGTTAGATTCTCATTACCTAACGAGAAGAAAGTAATAGAGAACCTAGGCAAAAATCCCAAGAAGGGGAGACACATGTCTAGAAAGATGAGTAGATCTAGGAATGTCTAAGGTGGACAACAAGAGTCTAGAATTAGGAGTCTAGAAAAAGAAAATCAAGCTTTGAAGGCAAAGCTTGATAATTTGGAGAAAATTTTAGAGAGATTCAATGTTAGATCTAAGAGATTAGGTATGGTGCTGGGTAGCCAAAGATCCAACAATGATACATCGAGTTTAGGATACCGATTTAGTTCCTCCAAGGCCAAAAAGAAATCATATGCTAGGGTGACAAATGATAATGGCAAGGGAGAGTCATCCAAGGTCAATGAGAAGAAATATGTAAGGGTTGCATATAATTATGGCAAGAATGAAGTATCCAAGGTTAAGAAGATAAGGAAATCTTCTAAGGGGTATCATTGTAGTTTAGCCACAATATATGAGTCACCTAGGAAGGTGACTAATGTTAAGAGCTCTAAGGGGAGCTCTAAGAGTCAAATTGGACCCATGACCAATGGATCTCAAGTGGACCTTACTTGAGATTTTAGATGTGTCACAAAAATGTGCCAAAAGGGTTTTGAAGATGAACTTGAGTCATAAACCTAAGGAATTGGTATAATTGAGTTGAGTTGTCATGCAAGAAATATGACACTAGATTCATATTGCATGAGAATTAATTTTAGATGTATAAATATCATATAAACTAATTCTAAGGATGCATTGTGGTTTAATATGGGAGAATACATCAAGAGGAAGCCAAAGCTAGGACTTTAGATCAAGATTTAATTGAACCATTTAGATAGTTTTAGATTTTGTATCAATCTTGGGATCTATGATAGAAATATTTTTAAATATATTTTTTCCTAGTAGATAAGGGTAAAATAGACCTCTCCACAAAATTTAAAAATTTTTAGAGGTTTGTAAAATTTTTAGAGGTTTGTAAAATTTTTAGTGTATTTCTAAAATTGGGTTCAGAATACAGTTTAGGCTGAAATAGTGCCACTCGACTGCATTAGTTACTAGTCTACTGGTAACACTGTTTATCAAATACAAAATGGTTCTATGAGTTTGATTCGATGAAGACAGTCGACTGATATAGTCTGATATTGTTTTCATCATTAGAAAATGAACAAAAAGGGGTGATATACATGTATGTAATCTTATGGAGGATTAATACATGATATTTATGGTCATTAAAGGTCTAAGAGTCCAATAATTGAGATATTGTTGAAACTTTTTTTTAATGTATAGAAAGGGGGAGAAGTTTAGATTTAAGTAGGAAACCTAAATACCTTTGCGAGAAATTCTAGCATAAAGGGGAGCTTAGGTTAAGGGGGAGTCTAGGATTATACTTCATTACTTATGCATGAGTGATTGCATATTTTGTTTGTATATTAATTGCATTATATGTTTCCCTAACTTAAAACGGGTTGCCAAATATCCAAAAGGGAAAGATTGTTGGAGCAATTGGTGTGATCCTGGGTTTTGATGTTTGGGTAAATGTTTAAGTTAAGTTTCTTGTTGTATTTTATATACGCTTGTGAGTGTTCAGGATTCAGGTACAACAAGGTAAAATCCAAGTCTGTGACCTTGGCGGTGTAAGGCCAAGTGTGTAGCCTTAGCAACGTAAGTCCAAGTGTGATCTTGGCAAACGTGAAAGTCCAACTGGAGTCTTGACGGTGTAAATCCAAGTGTGTAGTCTTGGCAATGTAAGTCCAAGTGTGACTTGACAAGGATAAAGACAGAGACCGAAAGAAGCTTTTAAAGGCAAGTCATGAAGGATGGCGAAGCATCTGAGCGATGTAAGGCTGATGGAGGAGGTTAGAAGGCAAGGTCATGGTGAAGACCCGACAACAAGGACAAGGTGTAAAAGATGGGAAAGCATCCGAGGACGCGAGGCAGATAGAAGAGGCTAGAAGGCAAGGTCGAGATTGTGCGGGGGAGGACGAGTGCATGAGAGATTGTACTCAGGGTTAAAACCCTAGGTTTAAGGTTTACCAATCGACTGGTGACTTTACTAGTCGACTGGTGTGAGCAAACATAGGGTTTTGTTCGCTCAGCAGATGTTGTGCAGTCGATTGGGAATGTCACCAGTCGACTGGTATCGAGCCGTTCGATTGTAATGGTCGAATTTCCAAAGGGTCTAGTCGACTGGTGAAGTTGGTAGTCGACTGGTAGTGGGTTGACTATTTTCCCAAAGCTCTATATATTAAAGCTTAGGGTGGCTTGTTTGGGTGACGAAATTAGAGGTGGTTAACCTCTAATTAGAGTCTCCAAATCCTCAAGTGCAATCCAAGGTCTTGATCGAGTTTGTAGCAAGGTTTCTTCACCGACAATGAGAATTGTGCTAGCCAGAGTTCTGGGGACTAATCCACTAACGGATTGAGGGATCGTCCACCTCAAGGACACGTCGTGGAGGACATACAACATATCATGCTTTGTTGTCTATATTTCATATTTTTTAATTTACCTGCTATGAAGTTGATTAAGTTCCTTTCCTACAGTGGATTGACAAGGAAATTTTGAAGTTACAGAAACTGATTGATCAAGCAAATGAAAAAGATGGCGTAGAGAATATCCTTCAAATGTGGAAATATGTACAAGCATCATATGCAGTGTTTATACAATTATTTTTATTGCTTTCTTCTTTAGCACATATCATCACATTCATGCAGTTGAATAAATGAAAATTGAAAATTGTATTTACATTATTTCTCCTTGACAATTTCTATGTAATGGGGTATTACACTAATTGAGTATATTGACAAAAGAGAAAAGCTTCTTATGGCAGGGGAGAGAATCGTCTTCTTCAAGAAATTCTAGATATGTGGTTGTCGATACCTGCCAAATTGAGGAACATAGCAATAGTCCACTAAATTCTCCTCCAGAAAAGAAACGTTGTCTGCAATAGTATCCAGTCAACCTGGTACTGTTGTCAGATTGCAATCTTATTTGTCCATGATATGCATCTTTATTCAATTTATTGCCTATATTATTTTATAGGAACAACTGTCTGTTTTATTATATCATTTCTGCTGTGAATCATAATCCTCTGATCAGGCCTAATGAACTAACATCTGTTCCTTAAATAGCATTTCCAAATCCCGTTATATGATCTTATGACAACATTCTGTTGCGTATGTGAAGGCAGCATTGGTTGTTACTATGCGTTTTATGTTTTCATTTATTCTTTCTGGATTATAGTATTTTCCCTGCTTCTGAATACTTAGCCTATTTGTTCACGCATATCATTTTTCTTTGCTACACAAATTTCTACATGGCCTCATCATCCCATCCCCCATTCGAAAACCAAAACCTTTAACCCTATCTCATTCCTTTGTTATCCACAAGGATGAATGCATCGTTGAAGGAACCAAGTTGCCTAAGTCCTCTGATCACCCTCACCAACCTCCTCCTACTGTGACATTTTTCGTTGGCCAATTCCCCCTGTTTACACCCATATCCTAACCTTTTTTAAAATCCCCTTAAACCAACTGGCTCCCAACTCCTTTCGTACCCTAGCCGCACTATTATTGTTTTCAAATATCTTCTTTCTCTATCTCCCGTCCTATTCCACTGCTTATTTCAATTAAAAATGGCAGAGCAATTGTATTCTTTTTTCTGTTCAATTGTCATGGCAACTAATTATTTTAGCATATTAGAATAGATTTTGGTTGAATAAGATCTCCATATCACATGGTGCTAAAAAATCTTTGAAAATTCGATGAAAGCAAAATATAACGAGTACAATTTGTAATAAAGTCATAGTAAAATACTGACTCAAAATATAAAACCAAATCATAACTCTAATACGAATTGAATTGACATGCTCTAAATTGACCCTTTCCTTTGGTATGACTGAGTTCATATAGCGGCATGACAACTCTATTAGCTTTCATTATGCTGACCATTTAAAAAGTTACAAAGGTGCCAAATAACGCTTGCAACTTATCCAATATCTCCTATTTAGCCACTAATTCACAACAAGAGTTATGCTAATTTTTTTTTTTTTTGGATTGTTAATTTTGTACCTCACTTTGTAATACTTATCTACAAATTTGTGCGATTTGCTAACACCACCCTCACCCTCACGGTTAAGCAATAACAAATTTGTACTGTGAATCAAGAAAGTGGAAAAACATAGTTGAGCTTGTAGGACAAAAGGGTTTAGTACTCAAGGAAATTAGTTGAAAATTTATTTGCTATGTGCTTGTGCCTGCAGTTAAGAATAAAACTAATAATACTGATTTTAGTAATTATTTTGATTAGTTTTGGCCATCATGAACCAATGAGTTCAGAATTCAAATCACTATAGAAGTATCTATATATCTTTACGTTAAAGAATCGTCAATCAAATTCTATTATATCAAATGATTCCTTTTAGCATTTCTCCATTCTCTTCCATCTCCTTCCAAGGAGATTGATGTTGTCTTCCTAAGAACACTAGTTATCTTCACTTGTGGATCCCATCTTGTGTTCCTCTAACATTGTGATCTCAGTTTTTTATTTCCATCTTAAATTTGATTAGGCGTTAATTTCACAAGCTTATTTTGTTAACAAAATGTCTTCTGTACTTCTATCACTTAATAATCAATTTTTCGTTATAAATTGGGTTATGGTATTCTCAATTGATGGAATTTTTACAGTTCAGATATCTCAATAAGTAGAATGACTACAATCATATTACAGAAACATGTTGACTCCGATCCAATTTTTTTGTGTAGATAATGGATCTGCAGTCCATCTAAATGTCACAGCAAGATTTCCAGGTCCGTTACCTCATGCTATCGATTAAATTTTCATCACACAGTGAATTAGAAGAAGTGACATTGTTCAATCAGGTTTATATTTGTTGAATTGTTCAGGACAAGGAGTTGCAATCCACCAAAACAATGATAAAATGACTCTTGCAGGTTTGTCAACTTGTGTTTATTAATAAATTTTGTTTGTAGTTTGATGTTGCCAAAAAAATTTAGCAACTTCATGCTTTTGGAACAAAGGGATGAAACTTTTTAATTTGGAATCTGCGGCCTTATTTTGCCAAGATTCATCAATATAAGGGTATCTTCCTAGGAGGATCTAATCCTTTTGCCACTAAAACCGGATCCGTAATCTTTTTGCCACTAAAACCGGATCCCATTTTGTTTATTTGTTTTCTTCATGCTCAACGTTTTTATTTTCCTATTCCTATTGACATTGTGTTTATGATTTCTACATTTTTCTGAATTTTGTTTTTCTTGAATGATGGGTTATCATCGCTGAGCTAACTTACCAATCCAGTGTTAGCATGCTTTCTTGTAATAACATAGCATGGTATACTGACCAAAAGAATACATAGACATAAAGGTTCCATATTTTATCATCCTCTTGCTCTTTGATTCACAAAATATAAATAAATTGGATAGTAGCGGAAGTGTTTGGGGGACATTTTTATCTTTCAAGGACCTACTGTTTTTAGAAATATTTGTGGCTCTGGTAGAAGACTGTTAATATTGCCTAGTCTGGTCGCATGGGTTCAACATCTTTATTGTAGCCATCCATCTAGAGTTCTTGTTCGACCTGTCTCTTGATGTGAGCTATTACCAGTGTTTGCTCCATTGACTTAACCAAATTTCATAAAATTATGGAGTCAGCCAACTTGGCTAATTCATTCGTCTTTTGATTTCCCGACCGAGTGATCTTTTATATAATTACCTTTTAGAATTTGGCTTTCAACTTTCCAAATGCCTCTGCGTATAGTTTAAGCCGCTCATTATTAATCTCAAAGTTACCCATCAACTGCTGAGCGGCTAACTAGAAATCTGAGTAAATTAAAAATCGGGCAGCCCCTACGTGTCAGACGACCTACAAGCCACCTATTAATGGTTTATCTTCTGCTTCATTGTTGGTAGCCCGGTAATTTAGCCAAACTGACATATGCATTTTGTCTTCCCTGAGCGATATCACTAGAATTCCTATCCCACTATCTTGCTGGATGGATGACCCGTCCATGTATATTTTCCAGGTTTCTTCCGACTCGAAGCTTTGTATCTCTATTATAAAATCGATTAGGGAGTCATCCACCAACGGATATAGATCGTCCACCTTATGGATAGCCGTGGAGTAGGAGTTTTATCTCCGAACCACGTTAAATTTATGTGTTAGGTTTACTTTCTCTTGTTAGTATATATTTTTGTATTCCGCTGTGTATACTAACCATTGTAGGAAGCGACATTTTGGGTGAGACGCTATTCACCCCCTCCCCTCCCCCCTCTAGTGGACGTCAATGCCCCAACAAGTGGTATCAGAGCGAGGTTAGCTCTTGTTGGACTAATCGCCAAGAGAGCGGATAGAGGAAGAAGATGGAGTCGGAGGTGTTGGTTGCTACTCGGAAAACCTAGAGGTTCCACTGTACAAAAATTTTGTACAAAGGTCTGAACCTTTTCCTAGCTACCATGTGTTCTTTTAAATTAAATTTTGGATCGCCTGCGGAACTTAACACGTTTGATCCAAAACTTAATCTATTTGTTCTTTTAGGTTTTGACTTGGATCTCCTGCGGAATTTAACACGTTCGACCCAAGTCACCTTGAGTTATTAATTCCATTAAATATTAATTTCCATAATTGGTTCCTAGTACTGACGTGGCGAGGCACACGACCTTCTTGGATATGGGAGCAACCACCACCGACTAGACAAAACCTTTTATAGAAACCTAATATTTAATTTCCTAAAATAACTTTAGGTTAACCGAAAAGAACAATCAAATCACAAGGAAAAGAAAAAAACAAAAGAACACAACATCGAAAAACATATTCGAAATTCTAGAATGTAAGCCTCTTGTATTTGGTATTATTTCCATAAATAACTAGTATGATGCGGAAAAGGAAAAACTACTAGTTATACCTTCTAGAAAGACCTCTTGATCTTCTATCGTATTCCTCTTCTAACCTCGGACGTTGTGTGGGCAATGATCTTCCGAGATGAGAAACCACCAACCACCTTCTTCTCCTCCTTGCTAGGTTCGGCCACAAAGAAAGAAGCTTCACCAAGGAAGAAAATCAAAACACTAACCAAGCTCCAAGAGATGCTCGCTTCCTCTCCTCCTTCTTCTTCTTCTCCAAGTAGTATCTGGCCACCACAAGAGCTCCAAGAAAAGAGAGGGGTTCGGCCACCACAAAAAGAAGAGAGGGAAAAGGATGGCCGGCCACAACACCAAGGAAAAGAGGGAGAGAAAATAATAGAGGTTGTGTCTCATGAAGACACCCTCACCCCTTCTTTTATATTCCTTGGCCTAGGCAAATTAGGAAATTTAATTACAATAAAATTTCCTTAATTTCCTTGACATGATTTAATTGAGAAAAATAAAATAAAATTTCCCCAATTAAATTCAAGTGGCCGGCCACATCATGAAGAACAAATTGGACAAGTTTCAATCAACAATTAAAACTTCCTAATTTGTTTCCGGAAATTTTAAAATTAAAATTTCTCTTCAAAAATCTCTTCATGGTTGATAAAAGGAAATTTCTATAATTTTAATTTTATCAACATATGAATAATTTTAAAGAGAAAATAAAATATCTCACCAATCTACAAATAAGGAAAGAGATCTAATCTCTTTAATTTTTTGTAGATCTTTTACAAGAGAGATATTTTAATTTTAATTCTCTTTAATAAATTATTTCTTCCATATAATAAAAATTAAAATTAAAATTCCTTTATAATTTAATTTGGCCGGCCCCACTAGCTTGGGTTCAAGCTAGGGCCGGCCACCCCAATTCATACCTAGGCCGGCCCTAGCTTGGTTCCCAAGCTAGCTTGGCCGGCCCCCTATTGATGGGTATAGAAGGTGGGTATAGGTGGGTATAGTACTCTATAAATAAGAGGCTACGATAGGGACCGAGAGGAGGAATTGGTTTTGGTCTCCCGATAAAATTAAGCATCCCGTGTTCGCCACGAACACACAACTTAATTTTATCAATAATAATTCATTCCACTAGAGAACTATTATTGAACTACCGCACCAATCCCAAATTACATTTTTGGGCTCCTTCTTATTATGAGTGTGTTAGTCTCCCTGTGTTTAAGATATCGAATGTCCACTAATTAAGTGAGTTACTGACAACTCATTTAATTAATATCTAAGTCCAAGAGTAGTACCACTCAACCTTATCGTCATGTCGGACTAAGTCCACCTGCAGGGTTTAACATGACAATCCTTATGAGCTCCTCTTGGGGACATTATCAACCTAGTATCTCTAGGACACAGTTTCCTTCTATAATCAACAACACACACTATAAGTGATATCATTTCCCAACTTATCGGGCTTATTGATTCATCGAACTAAATCTCACCCATTGATAAATTAAAGAAATAAATATCAAATATATGTGCTTGTTATTATATTAGGATTAGGAGCACACACTTCCATAATAACCGAGGTCTTTGTTCCTCTATAAAGTCAGTATAAAAGAAACGACCTCAAATGGTCCTACTCAATACACTCTGAGTGTACTAGTGTAATTATATAGTTAAGATAAACTAATACCTAATTACACTACGACCTTCCAATGGTTTGCTCCTTTCCATCTTGGTCGTGAGCTACTGTTTATAATTTATAAGGAATCAATAACATGATCTTCTGTGTGTGACACCACACACCATGTTATCTACAATATAAATTAATTGAGCAACTACATTTATCATAAATGTAGTCATTTGACCAATGTGATTCTTATTTCTAGATAAATATTTATACCAAAAGCTAGGCTTTTAGTATACACTCTAACAATCTCCCACTTATACTAAAAGACTAAGCTGCCATATCTGCTGCCATACATCTGATTCCCATGCCTTTCAAAAAACTCTTGCCTTAAGGACCTTAGGTTATCATCTGATGCAATCTAGGTGGCAACAACTTCTCCTCGTTATACAATTTCTCGTATTGGGTAGTACTTGCGCTCTATTGTGTTTACTTGTCTTATAGACTCATGGTTTCTTCGAGTTTGTTACTGCACCATTATTATTACAATAAATTGTAATAATCTTTGGATAAACTAGAAATCATATCTAAGTCTATCTTGAGGTAATTAAGTCATTCAGCTTTTATGGCTACTTCAGAGGCTTGCCATATACTCAGCTTCTATGGTGGAGTCCAGAAAAACACCTATGCTTATCACTCTTCCATAGTTATGACTTTTCCTCCTAAAGTAAACACAAAACCCCGAGGTCAACTTATTATTGTCCCTATCCGATTGGAAGTCAAAATCCGTGTGACCCATAGGGACCAAATTAACTGCCTTGTAAGCTAGCATATAATCTCTAGCGCCTCTAAGGTACTTTAATATATGCTTTACTGCAGTCCAATGTCCTTGTCTAGGGTTACTTTGATATCTGCTAATTATGCCCTTGGCAAAACAGATTTCTGATCTCGTGCATAACATACATTAGGTTGTCTAACTGCCGAAGCATAAAGAACTGCCTGTGAGGATCTCTTCGTACGGCTAGAGAGGGGGGTGTGAATAGCCGACCCCAATTTCTCGCGTTTCTTTCTACAAACTAGGGTTAGCGCAGCGGAAACTAAATGCAGAAAGAAAACAGGAGAAGAAATCAAACCTCTACGCAAGGATGTAACGAGGTTCGGAGATGAAACTCCTACTCCTCGGCGTGTCCGTAAGGTGGACGAAGCCTATCAATCCGTCGGTGGATGAGTCCCCGGAAAACCGGCTAAATCAAACTCCTTGTGGGTGGAGAAACCTCGCCACAATCACTTGCAACAGCAAGCTAAGAGTACAAGAGAATAGCAAGAACAAACTACAACAGGAATGTAAACACAGTAGCTTGCCTTCTCGTCGACTGGGGTCCTGGATGAAGTAGCAACTTCACGGACAGATGCAACAAGCAACTCAGCAGCAGCTGATCCAGTCATGGAATGAAGCTCACGCGAAGCTTCGACAAGGAGGAGCTCAACAAAGCTCAAGCACAACAGCACTTCGCAACAGGAAGGAAGAAGAAGAAGTTCTCGTGCAGCAGCAGCCCTCGACCCCTTTATACTTGCGAAGAAGACAGTGAAGAAACTAGCCGTTGCTACGCAACGGCTAGGACGTGGACCGATCAGGCTGAAGCCTGATCGGTCTGGGCCTTGCCTGATCGGTCGTGGGGACCGATCAGAAGGCTTCACAGAGAGTTGCCCAATCTCTGTGTGGAATCTGATCGGTCCCCGGACCAATCCCACCTGTCCCTGATCGGTCCCGGGGACCGATCAGGCTCCATGCTGATCGGTCCCCAGACCGATCAGTAAGCCCACAGCCTTCTGTTTGTTATCTGATTGGTCACCAGACCGATCAGATACACAAACGTATCGCTGGATCGGTCTCCAGACCGATCCAGAGCTTGGTTTTTGCCCAAACCAAGTCCCAAGTCTCCCAAACCAACATCCGGTCAACCTTGACCTGTTGGTACATCATGCTTAGCATCCGGTCACTCCCTTGACCTGCTAAGACTCCTCACCAAGTGTCCGGTCAATCCCTTTGACCCACTTAGACTTCTCCACACCAGATGTCCGATCACCCTTGATCTATCTGGATTTTTCCCTTGCCCGGCTTCACTCACCAGGACTTTCCACACTGCCTAACACCCCAGTTAGGACTTTCTCACTGCCTGGCTTCACTCACTAGGACTTTCCAACTGCCTAACATCCCAGTTAGGACTTTCCCATTGCCTAACATCCCAGTTAGGACTTTTTCATTGCCTGACTTCACTTACCAGGACTTTTCAACTGCCTAACATCCCAGTTAGGACTTTTCCCTCGTGCCAAGCTCCCTGCTTGGACTTCTCCGTGCCAAGTCTCCATACTTGGACTTTTCCAGTGCCAAGTCTCCATACTTGGACTTTTCCAGTGCCAAGTCTCCACACTTGGACTTTTCCGTTGCCAAGTCTCCATACTTAGACTCTTTCCCGAATCAGGTCAACCAGGTCAACCTTGACCTACGGTTGCACCAATAATCTCCCAAACATCTATTCTTGTCCCATATCAAGAGTAGAACTTCTCTTCTCGTCAAACATCGTCAAACATAACTCGTCAAACATCAAAACACAACACGAGTCAAGTCAACTCGAGTCTGGTCAACCAGGTCAACCTTGACCTAAGATTGCACCAACAATCTCCCCCTTTTTGATGTTTGACAAAATCCAAAATCAAGTTAGGTTAACCCGATAACCTAACTTAGGTTTTCCAATGTTCTTCCTTGAACATTCTTCCAAAACCTACACTCTCCCCCTTGGGACATCTCTCCCCCTTTTTGACACACATCAAAAAGAGGGAATCAAGGTTAAGAGTTTCTTCCTAATGAAAGTCCCATACCTTTCATTGAAACTCTTAATTTTCCCCTTGATACTAAACACAACAATCAACTTAGTGATAATCCCATTTCACTCAAGTCTTTAGGAGTAAAAACTCCCCCTAAAAATCAACTCCCCCTTGACTAATAGGTAAAACTCTCCCTAAAGGCCAACTCCCCCTTGACCATTGCGCCAACAATGTCTTGGAGAGTTTCAATCCTTTAGAGATCCGAAACTCAACTCCCAAAAACTGAAATTTCAGACATCCAGTCGAATTTCAACAATTCAGCATGCACTGATCGGTCCCCAGACCGATCAGGAACCCCTTGGATCGATTCCCAAATCGATCCTCTTTCTGGATCATCACTGATCGGTCACCAGACCGATCAGGCCTTCCCTGGATCGGTCCGGTGACCGATCCAGACTCTGAAATCAGAGATTTCTGATTTTTCTCCCCGGGAGAAATTCAGAAACTCCTAGAAAATTCCAGAAAATTCGAAAAATTATAAAATTTTGAGCATATATTCCTCATAACATATACTATCATGGAAAAATAATTTTCTATGAAAATAACTTCCATTTTTCAATCTTGATACAAAGTTCAAAAACTTTGAAATAGTTCAAGTTTAACTCAACTTTGTATCACAATGTTCAATGATGAATGCAATCACTAAGATGACTTCATCAAGGTTTTCCAAATCAATTTCAAAGTGATTTTAAACCTTTAAATTTAGGACCATAATCTTAGGGCTAAATGTACATGACTTGTACACAAGCTTTCCCTATGATCCTCCATTTCTTGAATTAGGCTCATCTAGGTACAAGAACTATGCACCTTGATCCTAATTCATGATCCTAATATCTCACACACATCTAAAGTGTATCAAACACATCCATGGCAATTTTGATGTGAGATATGGGTTTAGGTATCTTAGACTAAGGTCTCATGTATTTTCTAAACACAAATTTGATCTCAGTATCAAAATGTGTTTTTCATCCTTAAATCAATTCAATTGATTATTAATGCAAGAGATGATGATATGACATATAATGATATCATAAGTAAAAACATGTGCCAATGTCATGATGTCATGGCATAAAGCTTGAAAACTTAAAGAAAGCATGACATATAAACTAGCCTAAGCATTATCATGACATTTCAAATGATAATAAAACTAAACATGATGTCATGACATGTGAGGGCAATCAATCATGGCAAGATTTAGCATAAATAAATATACCTAGATTACCTATCTAAGTATCCTTAACCACTTTGCTAACCTAAAATTTAACCCTTGATTGCCCTAAAATGCCAAAATCCTAATTTTGACACTTCTTGAACTCTAGATTAATTCATGCCACTTAAAGATCAAATTTATCCTCAAAACTTGGCATGTTTCATTTTTCCTCGAGAGTTCTCTAGTTTTTCCCAAATTGTGCCAATTAAAATCATTCTTTTCCATAATGGCACATTTTACTCTTCCAAGGAGTAAATGAATATTGCATTTCATTTTCAAAGGTTCACAAAACCTTGAAAATGCTCCTTGAGTGTCAATTTCCTCAAAGTTGGGTTAACTACCCTTCTTATTGGAGTTGACACTCTCTAACCCATTTATGGGGTAGAGAAGATGCTCCTAGGAACCCAATATCTATGTGAGCTCATTGGGTTCACTAAATATTCACTAGGGATGACTTCCCTAGCAACCCTCCTAATGACCCTCTTAGGCTTTGAAGCCTTGGTCATTTGGGACTCATCAAGATCAACTCTAGGGGTGACTCCCCTTGTGACCTTGGTGATGGTCTTCCTAGCCCTAGGTTTTGTTCCATAATCGAATGGAACACTATGATAAGTGGGCTTGACCACTTGGGACTTAGGTTTGTGACCCAAACCTTTCTTGTCCTTGGACTTGAGTTTTTGACTCTTAAACCCTAGAGATGACTTCTTCATGTTTTTAAGAGCCTTTTCTAAATTATCAAGTCTTGACCTCAAGACTTGATTTTCCCTCTCTAATACCTCAAGTGTTAATTTGTCATTTTCTCTTGAGATATTCCTAGGCATGTGTCTAGTTTTCTTGGGATTTCTACCTAGGTTTTCCCTAACTTTAGAAGCGTTAATCCTAGGGTTAGCCTTTCTAGAATTATCCTTATCTAGACTCACATGTTTAGCTCCTAAGCACATGTATTGATTCCTAAGGTTATCATGCTTGTTATTATCGACAAGTGCAATAAAATTCCTAGCATGCATTTTATTAGAATTGCAAAAATGAACCTTAGAGGTTACCTTAGGGTTTGCCTTAGCTCCCCCTATCGATGTGCCCGGTCTCTTGCCCTTGTGAGGTTGCCTCCCCCTCGGACAATGGCTCCTATAGTGTCCCCTTTGCTTGCATTGGAAGCACACGATGTGCTCCTTGCCCTTGCGTTTCGGGACTCCGGCTTCCTTGACCTTTGGCGCCGGTGGAGTCTTTCTTACCCTCTTCGGACACTTACTCTTGTAATGTCCATGTTCCCTACACTCAAAGCACATAATGTGTAATTTAATTGAACTTAAATTGCTTGAGTTACCTAGGGTTGAGGGTGGATGCGAGCTCTCTTCTTCATCCCTTTCGGAGGTAGAAGCTTCTTCTTCTTGCTCCGAACTTGAAGAGGAACTCTCCTCCTCTTCATCCTTAGATGTTGAGTAACCCTCAACTTCTAATTCCTCTCCTCCATGATGTGAGCTACTTGATGATTCACTTGTCTCCTCTTCATGATTTGAAGTGGAGCTCTCCTCATGGTACTTGGCCAAGTTATCCCATAATTCCTTGGCATTGTTGTAACCTATCTTACACAAGATGTTAGTAGGCAATGAGAATTCAATTATTCTCGTTACCTCTTCGTTGATTTCGGATTTGTGAATTTGTTCTCTGGTCCACTCCTTCTTCTCAAGAGGTTTTCCTTCCTTATCCACCGGAGGAGTAAAACCTTCTTGTACACAAAACCAATTCATTATGTTAGTCATAAGAAAGTACTTCATCCTTACCTTCCAATACGCGAAGTCACCGCATTCGTAGAAGGGTGGAACGGTGACATCTTCTCCGAGTAGATCCATCCTCTAGCTCGTGCTCCCCGGGTGTTAATCCGATGAAGAGCAAACCTTTGCTCTGATACCACTTGTGAGGATCTCTTCGTACGGCTAGAGAGGGGGGTGTGAATAGCCGACCCCAATTACTCGCGTTTCTTTCTACAAACTAGGGTTAGCGCAGCGGAAACTAAATGCAGAAAGAAAACAGGAGAAGAAATCAAACCTCTACGCAAGGATGTAACGAGGTTCGGAGATGAAACTCCTACTCCTCGGCGTGTCCGTAAGGTGGACGAAGCCTATCAATCCGTCGGTGGATGAGTCCCCGGAAAACCGGCTAAATCAAACTCCTTGTGGGTGGAGAAACCTCGCCACAATCACTTGCAACAGCAAGCTAAGAGTACAAGAGAATAGCAAGAACAAAATACAACAGGAATGTAAACACCGTAGCTTGCCTTCTCGTCGACTGGGGTCCCGGATGAAGTAGCAACTTCACGGACAGATGCAACAAGCAACTCAGCAGCGGCTGATCCAGTCGTGGAATGAAGCTCACGCGAAGCTTCGACAAGGAGGAGCTCAACAAAGCTCAAGCAGCACTTCGCAACAGGAAGGAAGAAGAAGAAGTAGCAGTGCAGCAGCAGCTCTCGACCCCTTTATACCTGCGAAGAAGACAGCGAAGAAACTAGCCGTTGCTACGCAACGGCTAGGACGTGGACCGATCAGGCTGAAGCCTGATCGGTTCACGATCGGTCGTGGGGACCGATCAGGCCTTCTTGATCGGTCCCCCCGATCGGGCTTCACGAGAGTTGCCCAATTCTGTGGAATCTGATCGGTCCCGGACCGATCCTATTCTGATCGGTCCGGGGACCGATCAGTCATCCGATCGGTCCCGCCGATCAAGAAGCCCACATTTGCTTGTTATCCGATTGGTCACCGGGCCGATCGGATACACAACGATCGTGATCGGTCTCCCGATCGAGCTTTTTTGCCCAAACCAAGTCCCAAGTCTCCCAAACTAACATCCGGTCAACCTTGACCTGTTGGTACATCATGCTTAGCATCCGGTCACTCCCTTGACCTGCTAAGACTCCTCACCAAGTGTCCGGTCAATCCCTTTGACCCACTTAGACTTCTCCACACCAGATGTCCGATCACCCTTGATCCATCTGGATTTTTCCCTTGCCCGGCTTCACTCACCAGGACTTTCCACACTGCCTAACACCCCAGTTAGGACTTTCTCACTGCCTGGCTTCACTCACCAGGACTTTCCAACTGCCTAACATCCCAGTTAGGACTTTCCCATTGCCTAACATCCCAGTTAGGACTTTTCCACTGCCTGGCTTCACTCACCAGGACTTTTCAACTGCCTAACATCCCAGTTAGGACTTTTCCCTCGTGCCAAGCTCCCTGCTTGGACTTCTCCGTGCTAAGTCTCCATACTTGGACTTTTCCAGTGCCAAGTCTCCATACTTGGACTTTTCCAGTGCCAAGTCTCCATACTTGGACTTTTCCCGTGCCAAGCTCCCTGCTTGGACTTTTCCAGTGCCAAGTCTCCATACTTGGACTTTTCCCGTGCCAAGCTCCCTGCTTGGACTTTTCCAGTGCCAAGTCTCCACACTTGGACTTTTCCGTTGCCAAGTCTCCATACTTGGACTCTTTCCCGAATCAGGTCAACCAGGTCAACCTTGACCTACGGTTGCACCAATAATCTCCCAAACATCTATTCTTGTCCCATATCAAGAGTAGAACTTCTCTTCTCGTCAAACATCGTCAAACATAACTCGTCAAACATCAAAACACAACTCGAGTCAAGTCAACTCGAGTCTGGTCAACCAGGTCAACCTTGACCTAAGATTGCACCAACACTGCCTACATGTCCTCAATCTCCTTTGATGTCATCGGAGACATCTCTTTAGATAAAGACACTCTATGCTTAAAAGGTAAGAAACCTTTCAAGGAGTTTTGCATGCTTAAAACGAGCAAGGATTTTCCGATGTATCAAGCTTGGGATAAGTAAAATATATTTTTCCTTTCGATCCCTTATCACTTTGATCTCAAAAATATATACATTCTCCCAAGTCCTTTATATCGAATTATTTGGACAACCATACCCTTACTTCTGACAACATTTTGATATTGTTTCCAACTACCAAAAATATTTTCTACGTATAGTACAAGAAATACCACCACGCTTCCATCACACCTTTTGTATACACAAGACTTATCCGGTTACTGAATAAATCCATAGGTCTGAATTACTTTGATAAACCGGATGTTCCAAGATCTTGAAGTTTTGCCTCAGTCGATAGACTGATTAAGCTTACACACAAGATGCTCTTAGCCCTTTGCAATGAACCCTTCTGGTTGCTTTATATGGATGCTTTCTTCAAGACTTCCATTAAGGAATGCTGTCTTGACATCCACTTGCTAAATAGATAAAAGAATCTGAATAGACTTATGCATGACTACCAGTGAAAAAGTTTCCTCTTCATCAAGCCTTGCTTTGAAAGTTTCTACCTTCCTGTCTATCCCTCTTTTCCTATTATAGAACTTTTTACACCTAAAGGCTTTTACACCTTTTTGGTGGTTCTACAAGCTTCCAGATTTTATTAGAATACATATATTCTAATTATTTTATTCATTACTCTTTGCCAATATGTTGTATCTTTATCTTGGAGTGCTTCATCATATGTCCGGGATCAGGCTCATGTTCATTTGGGATCAAGTCCAAAGACTCTCCCAAAACATGAATCTCTTAGGTTGCTTGACAACCCTCCCACTACGATGAGGCACTATCTGTAATTGTGTATCATTTATGATACGTGTTGCAGTTTCTTGTGATATTTCATCTTGTACAGTTGGTACTAGATTAGACATGTCCTTTATTATTTCCTTAAGAACAAATTTACTTATGGGCACGTGGTTTATTACATAGTCCTATTCTAAAAATCGGTCATTGATAATGACCTTCTGATTTTTAAGACTATAAATCTGCTTTTGTTTCTCTAGGATAACTCACAAACAAGTGAACTCCTGCCCAACTTATCAGTGTCTCTCATGTGATAGACCACCCAAATCCGAATATACTTCAGACTAGGCTTACGCCCATTCTACAATTCTATGGGAGTAGAGAGTTCTGACTTTAGAAGGTATTATGTTCACTTCTGTTTCTAGTGTATATCCTTAAAACAAATTTGGTAATAACTCATCATCGATCTAATTATTCCATAAGAGCCTTATACCTTCTTTCTACTACACCATTCTGTTGGGGTGTACCAGGTGCAGTTAGTTAGGATTGAGTCCCGACTTCTGATAAGTGACTCCCAAATTATCCCAAGAGGTACTTGCCACTACGATCTTACCATAGTGACTTAATACTTTTACTTTAACATTTCTCCGCATCAGCCTTGTACTCTTTGAACTAATCAAAGTACTTAGTCTTGCGGCACATTAAGTAAATGTATTTGTATCTTGAATAGTTATCTATAAAATAGATGAAATATTCGATATTACCTCTTGCCTGGATAGTTATAGGATCACATAAATCAGAATGTACCAATTCCAATATATCTTTGGCTCCATACCCCTTAGACTTAAAAGCTTCTTGGTTATTTTTCCTTCCAAGTAAGACTCGCAGGTTGGAAAGATTTCCAATACTAATGAACCCAAAAGTTCATCAGCTACCAATGAATCCTACTTAAGTTAATATAACCTAGCTTTAGATGCCAAAGATATAATTGGTTCATTTCCGAAGGTTGCTTTCTCTTAAAGTTAGAAGATGTGTTACTAATTTCCATTTGTTGCATCGTGGGAGTTATGGATTTATAAATTGCCAACCAACGTAGCAGAATAGATAACTTCTCTCTTTTTCTTAATAACAACTTTGTTATTAAAAGAGGCAGAATATCAAGTTCTTTGAATAATTTAGAAACTGAAATCTAATTCTTTCTAAACTTGGTACGTAAAGACAATTACTCAAAATCCATGTTTTATTCTTATCAAAGGATAAACATCTCCCACTGCAACAGCTGCCACTTTTACAGCAGTGCCCGTGTGGACGGTGTTTTTATTTTCATTTAGTTGTCGGGTTTCCTGGAACCCTGCAATGAATTGCGGACATGATTAATGGCATCTGTATCTACACTCCAGGTTATGGTAGATAACACCACTAAACATGTTTCAACTAATGAATAAAATACACCTATATTGTTCTTAGTTTTAAGAGGACAGTCTATCTTAATGTCCAAATCCTATTTCCAATCAATTATAATTGGGACCACTAAGTCTATCCTAAAGTATATCAGCTAGGGATTGACCATCATCCTAAGAATCACAAAAATATTTGGTTAAGACCAACTCCTTAAAAATCCCCATGAATTTTGTATGCTACGTTAGTGTGGACGTATACAAATTCAAAGAAGAAATTTTATCATTTAATTTTATTATCTTGTCAACCTTACTTTATGACGAATAAAATTAATAGTTGGTCTATCTTTAATCAAATATTTGGTCAAGACTCTAAATTTAAAATAATATTGATTCCTCTAACAATACTATTTAAATTTACCAACACCTCAAAACACCGTGAATTTTACATGCCACGTTAGTGTGGACGTATACAAAGTCAACATTTGTAAGAGGAGGGTTTTACCCATTAACTATCTTGTCAACGTAACTTTATGACAAATAAAATTATCTCAAACACCGTTAATTTTGTATGCCACGTTAGTGTGGACGTATACAAAATCAATCATTTGTAAGAGGGGTTTTAACCCTTTAATTTTATTATCTTGTCAACCTAGTTTTATGACAAATTAATAGTTGGTTTCATTTGGTCACACAAATAATAGCAGTGACTCTGATGAGGAGGATACTATTAGATATGTCTAAGTGTATACCATTACTTGACACTAAGTCCATTAATAAGATTATGCCCATTCCGTTGGGGAAGATCACACGCTCTTAATTAACTTCCTATAGTCATCCAAAAATGGAAGTATGTTCTAGTGATCCACAAACAAGCTCATCCGTTATGGAGGAAGGCACTCAGAGCCAACGCGCAAGCTTGTTTGCATCACTTACAAACCAGTAATGGAGACCATGAGATTTACTTAAAAATCTCTCTCCCACTTAGTTATTTATAAATGAGGAATTTTAACTATGCTAGCCTACTAAATATGTAAACTAACATGCACATACAGTACAATATAAAAGCAATAAATAGAAAATCTAATTTTCAACTATTATGACTTTTATCTCTTGTTGTCCTCCGTGTGTTGTCATCCCAAGCTGCTGCCATATTTGGCCACTGCCACCGGGTCTAGCTGTCGCATCCATCTTGCTCCTAGTTCCGCTGCGCCTCTGGTCCTTAGAAAGTTCCACGCTTTGCAAGATTCGATCCGCGACATAAATAGAATTTTACATTTTGATCCTATATTCCTCGAAGGAATGTACATGTAAACTAGATCGAACATAAAATAAAATTTACATGCATCGATCCTATATTCCATAAAAGGAATGTACATGTAACTAGATCAAAAATAAAATCCTAATAAAACTAAATACAGCTCCTGCTGTATTTTATAATATAATCATGCACACACATATAAATGCCCTTGACATGTCCAAGGGTCCAATCACACACATAATAACTAAAAGCCATAATGGTTGGAGCCTGCAACCAAAGAGTTAGCACATCCTACTATTATCCTGCCTAAATTATGTATGACATGTGCATAATTAACCTAATACCAAATACACAGAGGCAAAACCCTAGCTCTGATACCAATTGTTGGTTGCTACTCGGAAAACCTAGAGGTTCCACTGTATAAAAATTTTGTACAAAGGTCTGAACCTTTTCCTAGCTACCATGTGTTCTTTTAAATTAAATTTTGGATCGCCTACGGAACTTAACACGTTTGATCCAAAACTTAATCTATTTGTTCTTTTAGGTTTTGACTTGGATCTCCTGCGGAACTTAACACGTTCGACCCAAGTCACCTTGAGTTACTAATTCCATTAAATATTAATTTCCATAATTGGTTCCCAGTACTGACGTGGCGAGGCACACGACCTTCTTGGATATGGGAGCAACCACCACCGACTAGACAAAACCTTTTATATAAACCTAATATTTAATTTCCTAAAATAACTTTAGGTTAACCGAAAAGAACAATCAAATCACAAGGAAAAGAAAAAAACAAAATAACACAACATCGAAAAACATATTCGAAATTCTAGAACGTAAGCCTCTTGTATTTGGTATTATTTCCATAAATAACTAGTATGATGCGGAAAAGGAAAAACTACTAGTTATACCTTCTAGAAAGACCTCTTGATCTTCTATCGTATTCCTCTTCTAACCTCGGACGTTGTGTGGGCAACGATCTTCCGAGATGAGAAACCACCAACCACCTTCTTCTCCTCCTTGCTAGGTTCGACCACAAAGAAAGAAGCTTCACCAAGGAAGAAAATCAAAACACTAACCAAGCTCCAAGAGATGCTCGCTTCCTCTCCTTCTTCTTCTTCTTCTCCAAGTAGTATCCGACCACCACAAGAGCTCCAAGAAAAGAGAGGGGTTCGGCCACCACAAAAAGAAGAGAGGGAAAAGGATGGCCGGCCACAACACCAAGGAAAAGAGGGAGAGAAAATAATAGAGGTTGTGTCTCATGAAGGCACCCTCACCCCTTCTTTTATATTCCTTGGTCTAGGCAAATTAGGAAATTTAATTACAATAAAATTTTCTTAATTTCCTTGACATGATTTAATTGAGAAAAATAAAATAAAATTTCCCCAATTAAATTCAAGTGGCCGGCCACATCATGAAGAACAAATTGGACAAGTTTCAATCAACAATTAAAACTTCCTAATTTGTTTCCGGAAATTTTAAAATTAAAATTTCTCTTCAAAAATCTCTTCATGGTTGATAAAAAGAAATTTCTATAATTTTAATTTTATCAACATGTGAATAATTTTAAAGAGAAAATAAAATATCTCACCAATCTACAAATAAGGAAAGAGATCTAATCTCTTTAATCTTTTGTAGATCTTTTACAAGAGAGATATTTTAATTTTAATTCTCTTTAATAAATTATTTCTTCCATATAATAAAAATTAAAATTAAAATTCCTTTATAATTTAATTTGGCCGGCCCCACTAGCTTGGGTTCAAGCTAGGGCCGACCACCCCAATTCATACCTAGGCCGGCCCTAGCTTGGTTCCCAAGCTAGCTTGGCCGACTCCCTATTGATGGGTATAGAAGGTGGATATAGGTGGGTATAGTACTCTATAAATAAGAGGCTACGATAGAGACCGAGAGGAGGAATTGGTTTTGGTCTCCCGATAAAATTAAGCATCCCGTGTTCGCCCCTAACACACAACTTAATTTTATCAATAATAATTCATTCCACTAGAGAACTATTATTGAACTACCGCACCAATCCCAAATTATATTTTTGGGCTCCTTCTTATTATGAGTGTGTTAGTCTCCCTGTGTTTAAGATATCGAATGTCCACTAATTAAGTGAGTTACTGACAACTCATTTAATTAATATCTAAGTCCAAGAGTAGTACCACTCAACCTTATCGTCATGTCGGACTAAGTCCACCTGCAGGGTTTAACATGACAATCCTTATGAGCTCCTCTTGGGGACATTATCAACCTAGTATCTCTAGGACACAGTTTCCTTCTATAATCAACAACACACACTATAAGTGATATCATTTCCCAACTTATCGGGCTTATTGATTCATCGAACTAAATCTCACCCATTGATAAATTAAAGAAATAAATATCAAATATATGTGCTCGTTATTATATTATGATTAAGAGCACACACTTCCATAATAACCGAGGTCTTTGTTTCTTTATAAAGTCAGTATAAAAGAAACGACCTCAAATGGTCCTACTCAATACACTCTAAGTGTACTAGTGTAATTATATAGTTAAAATAAACTAATACCTAATTACACTACGACCTTCCAATGGTTTTCTCCTTTCCATCTTGGTCGTGAACTACTGTTTATAATTTATAAGGAATCAATAACATGATCTTCTGTGTGTGACACCACACACCATGTTATCTACAATATAAATTAATTGAGCAACTACATTTATTATAAATGTAGTCATTTGCCCAATGTGATTCTTATTTCTAGATAAATATTTATACCTAAAGCTAGGCTTTTAGTATACACTCTAACAGGAGGGACCTCTCGAATAGGACATCTGAATCCCACCTCCATACGAGCGCGAGGACTTCGACTATTGGAGGAAGCACATGGAGAGGTGGTTCCAAATGAATTGGAACCAATGGATTGCGTTGGAGGAACCATTTAATGCTCCAGCAGATAAAAAGGTAAAGCGTCTCCGACCTCGATATTGGACCGAGGAGCAAAGGAAGCAATCGGAGACGGACAAGAAGGTAACTAGAATTTTAATTAATTTATTACCTCCTAATGCAGTATTAAATGTAGGTGAATGCGAGAAGTCAAGCGACATTTGGAAAAAGGTAATTGCGTTTCATGAGAATCCTACACAAATCCAAGAAGAGGAGGAGTCCAAGGAGAAAGGCTCATGTTGGTTGCTACTCGGAAAACCTATAGGTTCTACTGTACAAAAATTTTGTACAAAAGTCTGAACCTTTTCCAAGCTACCATGTGTTCTTTTAAATTAAATTTTGGATCTCCTGCGGAACTTATCACGTTTGATCCAAAACTTAATCTATTTGTTCTTTTAGGTTTTGACTTGGATCTCCTGCGGAACTTAACACGTTCGACCCAAGTCACCTTAAGTTATTAATTCCATTAAATATTAATTTCTATAATTGGTTCCCAGTACTGACGTGGCGAGGCACATGGCCTTCTTGGATATGGGAGCAACCACCATCGACTAGACAAAATCTTTTATAGAAAGCTAATATTTAATTTCCTAAAATAACTTTAGGTTAACCAAAAAGAACAATCAAATCACAAGGAAAAATAAAACAAAAGAACACAACATCGAAAACCATATTCAAAATACTAGAATCGTAAGCCTCTTGTATTTGGTATTATTTCCAAAAATAACTAGTATGATGCGGAAAGAAAAATTACTAGTTATACCTTTTAGAAAAACCTCTTGATCTTCTACCGTATTCCTCTTCTAACCTCGGACGTTGTGTGGGCAATGATCTTCCGAGATGAGAAACCACCAACCACCTTCTTCTCCTCCTAGCTAGGTTCGACCACAAAGAAGCTTTACCAAGGATGAAGAACAAAACACCAACCAAGCTCCAAGAGATGCAAGCTTTCTCTCCTTCTTCTTCTTCTTCTTCTCCAAGTAGTATTCGGCCACCGCAAGAGCTCCAAGGGGAGAGAGAGGTTCGGCCACCACAAGAGGAAGAGAGGAAGAGGATGATGATGATGATGATGATGGCCGGCCACACCAAGGAACAAAAGAGGGAGAGAAATAATAGAGGTTGTATGTCATGAAGGCACCCTCACCCCTTCTTTTATATTCCTTGGCCTAGGCAAATTAGGAAATTTAATTATAATAAAATTTTCTTAATTTCCTTGACATGATTTAATTGAGAAAAATAAAATAAAATTTCCTCAATTAAATTCTAATGGCCGGCCACATCATGAAATCAAATTAGACAAGTTTCAATCAACAATTAAAACTTCCTAATTTGTTTCCGAAAATTTTAAAATTAAAATTTCTCTTCAAAATCTCTTCATGGTTGATAAAAAGAAATTTTCATAATTTTAATTTTACAACATGTGAATAATTTTTAAAGAGAAAATAAAATATCTCACCAATCTACAAATAAGGAAAGTGATATAATCTCTTTCTTTAATCTTTTGTAGATCTTTTTCAAGAGAGATAATTTAATTTTAATTCTCTTTAATAAATTATATCTTCTGCATAATAAAAATTAAAATTAAAATTCTTTTTTAATTTAATTTGGCCGGCCCCTCTAGCTTGGATTCAAGCTAGGGCCGGCCACCCGGCCCTAGCTTGGTTCCCAAGCTAGCTTGGTCGGCCCCCTTTGGATAGGTATAGAAGGTGGGTATAGGTGGGTATAGTACTCTATAAATAAGAGGCTACGATAGGGACCGAGAGGAGGAATTGGTTTTGGTCTCCCGATAAAATTAAGCATCCCGTGTTCGCCCCGAACACACAACTTAATTTTATCAATAATAATTCATTCCACTAGAGAACTATTATTGAACTACCGTACCAATCCCAAATTACATTTTTTTGGGCTCCTTCTTATTATGAGTGTGTTAGTCTCCCTGTGTTTAAGATATCGGATGCCCACTAATTAAGTGAGTTACTGACAACTCATTTAATTAATATCTTAGTCCAAGAGTAGTATCACTCAACCTTATCGTCATGTCGGACTAAGTCCACCTGCAGGGTTTAACATGACAATCCTTATGAGCTCCTCTTGGGGACATTATCAACCTAGTATCTCTAGGACACAGTTTCCTTCTATAATCAACAATACACACTATAAGTGATATCATTTCCCAACTTATCGGGTTTATTGATTCATCGAACTAAATCTCACCCATTGATAAATTAAAGAAATAAATATCAAATATATGTGCTCGTTATTATATTAGGATTAAGAGCACACAGTTCCATAATAACCGAGGTCTTTGTTTCTTTATAAAGTCAGTATAAAAGAAACGACCTCAAATGGTCCTACTCAATACACTATAAGTGTACTAGTGTAATTATACAGTCAAGATAAACTGATACCTAATTACACTACGATCTTCTAATGGTTTGTTCCTTTCCATTTTGGTCGTGAGCTACTGTTTATAATTTATAAGGTACTGATAACATCATCTTTTGCATGTGGCACCACATACTATGTTATCTACAGTATAAATTAATTGAACAACTACAACTAAATGTAGACAATTTGACCAAATATGATTCTTTATTCATAATGAATGTTTACAAAGCTTAGGCTTTCAGTATACACTCCAACAATCTCCCACTTATACTAATGACTAAGCTGCCATATCTTCTACCATTCATCTGATTCTCATTCCCTCCACATGTCGATCGAAAGCTTTCGCCGGAAGGGCCTTAGTGAAAGGATCTGCCAGGTTATCCGCTGATGCAATCTTGGCGATGACAACTTCTCCTCGCTTCACGATATCTCGTATCAGGTGGTACTTGCGTTCTATATGTTTACTTGCCTTATGAGCTCGTGGTTCCTTCGAGTTTGCAACTGCACCGCTATTATCACAATAAATTGTGATGATTTTGGGCAAACTAGGAATCACATCTAAGTCCATTAGAAAGTTCCTGAGCCATACTGCTTCTTTAGCTGCCTCAGAGGCTGCTACATACTCTGCTTCCATGGTTGAGTCCGAAACGCATTTCTGCTTAACACTCCTCCATGCAATGGCTCCACCTCCTAAAGTAAACACATAGCTTGATGTAGACTTACTGTTGTTCCTATCTGATTGGAAATCTGAATCTGTGTAACCCACAGGGAGCAAATCGTCTACTTGGTAAACTAGCATATAATCTCTAGTCCTTCTCAGGTACTTTAATATATGCTTTACCGCAGTCCAATGTCCTTGTCCAGGGTTACTCTGATATCTGCTGACCATGCCCACAGCAAAACAAATATCGTGTCTCATAGCATTGCATACATAAGGCTTTCTACAGCATAAGGAACCGCTTTCATGTCTTCTATCTCCTTTGGCCTTAGGAGACATCTCTTTAGATAGAACTATTCCATGCCTAAAAGGTAAGAAACCTTTCTTGGAATCTGCATGCTAAAGCGAGCAAGGATTGTATCTATATGAAGCTTGGGACAGACACAACATTCTTTTCTTGCGATTCCTTATTACTTTGATCCCAAGAATGTGTGCACTCTCCTAAGTCCTTCATATCAAATTGTTTGGACAACCATACCCTTACGCTCGATAATACCTTGACATTGTTGCCAATTAACAAAATATCATCTACGCATAGTACAAGAAATACCACCACGTTTCTATTCTTCTTATATACACAAGACTCATCCGGACTTTGAATAAATCCATATGTTGGATTACTTCATTAAACCGGATGTTCCAAGATCTTGAAGCTTGCTTCATCCATAAATGGACCGATTGAGCTTGCACACTAGATGCTCTTTGCCTTTTCAATGAACCCTTCCGGTTGCTTCATATGGATGTTCTCTTCAAGACTTCCATTAAGGAAAGCTGTCTTGACATCCATTTGCCAAATCTCATAATCCATATGAGCAGAATGGATAAGAGTATCCGGATAGACTTAAGCATGGCTACCGGTGAAAAGGTTTCCTCATAATCGATTCCCTCTTTCGAGTGTACCCTTTCGCAACAAGCCTAGCTTTGAAGGTTTCTACCTCGTCATCCCTCTTTTCCTTTGTAGATCCACTTACATCCAACGGCTTTTACACCATCGGTGGTTCTACAAGCTCGGACCTTATTAGAGTACATAGACTCTATTTCAGAATTCATCGCCTTTTGCCAAGATGCTGCATCTATATCTTGGAGTGCTTCGTCATATGTCCGGGGATCAGGTTCATGTTTACCCGGGATCAAGTCCGAAAACTCTCCCAAAAACATGAATCTTTCAGGCTGCCTCACAACCCTCCCACTACGACGAGGCACTGTCTGTGGTTGTGTATCATGTGTGACACGTGTTGCAGTCTCTTGTGGTACTTCATCTTGTACTGTTGGTACTAAAGTTGACATGTCCTCTCTTAGTTCTTCTAAAACAACTTTACTACTAGACTTGTGATCTATTATATAGTCTTCTTCTAAAAACTGGGCATTGGTGCTAACAATGACTTTCTGGTCTTTAGGACTATAAAATAAACCACCTTTTGTTCCTTTGGGATATCCTACAAACACACGAACTTCTGTACGGGATTCTAACTTATCAGCATCTGGTTTCAGCACATGTGCTGGACTACCCCAAATTTGAATATGTCTTAGACTGGGTTTTCGCCCATTCCACAATTCTATGGGAGTAGAAGAAACTGATTTAGAAGGTACTAAGTTCAGGACATACACTGCTGTTTCCAGAGCATATCCCCAAAACAAATTTGGTAATTCTGAATAACTCATCATCGATCTAACCATCTCCATAAGAGTCCTATTCCTTCGTTCTCGCTACACCATTCATTGGGGTATTCCGGTCGCAACAATTGGGATTGAATCCCAGCCTCTGATAAGTAATTCCTAAACTCTCCTAAGAGGTATTCGCCACCATGATCTGACCGTAGTGTCTTGATACTTTTACCTAGTCATTTCTCCACATCAGCCTTGTATTCTTTGAACTTATCAAAGCACTCGGACTTGCGCCGCATTAGGTAAATGTATCCATATCTTGAATAATCGTCTATGAAAGAGATAAAATATTCAAAACCTCCTCTTGCCTGGACAGACATAGGACCACACAAATCAGAGTGAACCAACTCTAACACTTCTTTGGCTCTATACCCCTTGGCCTTGAACGGCCTCTTGGTCATTTTACCTTCCAAGCAGGATTCACAAGTTGAAAAATTTTCCAACTCTAATGAACCCAAAAGTCCATCGGCTATAAGCCTCTGAATACTACTTAAGTTAATATGACCAAGCCTTAGATGCCAAAGATATGCTTGGTTCATTTTCGAAGGTTCTTTTATCTTATTAGAGTTAGAAGATGAGTTATAAATTTCCATATTTTTCTTTGTGGAAGAAATTGGATTTAAAGTATACAAATTGCCAACTAATGCACCAGAACAGATAATCACTTTATTTCTCTTAATAACTACATCGTTATTGAAAGAAACTGAATATCCATCTAAAAATAGTTTAGAAACTGAAATTAAATTCTTTCTAAAACTGGGTACATAAAGATAATTTCTTAAAACCAATTTTCTATTTCTACTAAAAGATAAGTAGACGTCTCCGCAACAGTGCCACCTTAGTAGCATTGCCCATGTAGACGGTAATTTCTCCTTCAGATAGTCGTCGGGTTTCTGGAACCCTGCAAGGAATTGCAGACATGATCGATGGCTCCCGTATCTACACCAGGTGTTGGTAGATAACACCGCTAAACATGTTTCAACAACTAGAGCATGAGATATACCTTTGTTTTGGTTCCTACGAGACGATCGCCTTCAATGTCTGCTCCTTGCAGATGAAGCACTTGCCCTTGACTTCTTCACTCCAGCTTTAAATCCAGACTGAGACTTATTCACTTTCTTTCTGAACCGACTTGTTTCTTCTTCTTCTTCCTCTCGGTTTAGAAGTAGAACCATTTTCATAGTGAATTTGAGCATTGTGACGAAATAATCCTTCTGCTGCTTGAAGTTCTGTTAGTTCCGCCAATGAATATACCCTTTTATTCATATTGTAATTCAGCTGAATTGCTCAAAACTTCTAGGTAGTGTTTGGAGGATCATATCGATCCTGGGTTTCCCATCAATTTCTCCTCCAAGGATCGATCTCGTTCGGATAAGCCATCATCTTTAGGATATGATCCTCATAGGAGTACCCTCTTGCATGGTGGCTGTCATTATCTTTCTCATGGCTTCTTGCCCAGAAGCCCTATCCCGATGACCAAAGAGTTCTTTGAGATTGTTCATAATATCATAAATTGTCGGTAAATCTTGATGTTGATGTTGCAATACATTTGACATTGAAGCAAAATGTAACACCGCGCCATCTCATCGCCTTTTACCCATTTCTATGATATTCAATCTCCTCTTGGGTTGATTCACCAATGGGTGCTTCAGGAAGTATAAATTTATAACCCTCAGCAGTAAGAACAATGTCCAGGTTTCTTTTCCAATCTATGTAATTTGGTCCAGTAAGTCTATTTTGTTGAAGTATGATGGACAGTGGGTTGAAAGTCATCCTAAGAATAACAAATAACTTTTGGTCAGAACTCTAAATTTAGAATAATATTGATTCCTCAAACAATACTATTTTAAATTAACCAACACCTCAAAACACCGTGAATTTTGTATGCCACGTTAGTGTGGACGTATACAAATTCAACATTTGTAAAAGGAGGGTTTTAACCCATTAATTTTATTATCTTGTCAACCTAATTTTTTGACAAATAAAATTAATAGTTGGTGTCTTTTGGTCACACAAATAATAGCAGTGACTCCGATGGGGAGGATACTATTAGATGTGTCTAAGTGTATACCATTACTCTGGGATGAGGTTGGAGAGGTCCAGTTGTTGGGACCTCATAGAGTTCAGCAGGATGCAGAGTTGGTCCGTACTATCAGACGGAGGATGTCAGAGGCGTAAGACCGTCAGAAGAGTTATGCTGATCGGAGACGCAGACCACTAGAGTTTTCTGTTGGCGATCATGTATTTCTGCGGTTTCACCCACGAAAGGGGTGAAGAGATTTGGCCTCCGAGGTAAGCTAGCTCCGCGGTACATTGGTCCTTTCGAGATCTTAGAGAGGATCAGAACAGTAGCTTACCGACTTGCACTACCACCGTCCCTGTCAGGCGTTCATGATATATTCCATGTATCTATGCTGCGGAGATACGTGCCCCACCCGACGCATGTGCTGGCAGATATTCCAGTTCCAGTTCAGCCTGACATTACTTATGAGGAGGTTCCGGTACGGATTCTCGACCGGAAAGAGCGTCAGTTGCAGAACAAGACTATCTGGCTGGTTAAAGTCAGATGGCAGCATCATTCAGACGAGGAGGCTACTTGGGAGCTCGAGGATACGATCCGAGCTCGATATCCCCATCTTTTCACTTGAGGTATGTGATTTATTTACCGTTCAGCATTTATACTCTATATCTGTTGTTAGTACTTGCTGATGGTAGATAACGAAATTTGGGGACCAAATTTTTGTTAGTGGGGGAGAATGTAAAATACCGGAAAATAGGCGAATATTAATAAGGGATTTTTCCGGAATTTTTGGAGATTTTTCGGGAATTTTTCGGAGCTCGTACGGATAAGTTAACGGGGATAAAACGGGACCCGGGGAAAGCCTGTTTAGGCTACCCCATTTAAATGAGGAAAAGTTGAATTTCTTAATTCCTTTTCTTTATTTATTTTTCCTTTTCTTTATTTCCTTTTATTTCTTTTAGTTTTCCTCGCCGTTTCCCTCTTCCCCGAGACCTTCTTCTCCCTCGCGACCTTCTCTTTGCCCTAACCGCCACAAGCGGCGGTTCATTCCCCTCCCTCGCGTATAAGCTTCAGCTCTTACATTTCCTTCTTTCTTTCCGAGCACGCAAGCCTTAACCTCTGCCCCGATTTCTTTCTTCCCGCACGAAGCAGTCCAGCGACGCCGCCGAGCTTTGGTCGCCTCACAACCACTCTCCTCGGCCGATCCTATGTGCCGGCAACCGAGCCATAGCGCCGACTCTTCCCCTTTTTCCCTCGCTGTGGAGATTCCGGTGCCACCACAGCCGACTCCTTCCCGACGCCTTCTCTGCCCGAAGCCGATCACCTCTTCCTCAGCCTTACCGTCGGCCCTTCTCCTCTTTCGAGCGTCGGCAATCGACCAAACTCCTCTACCCTAGATCGTCGTTGCACGGAGCAGCGCAGACACACCACAGATCCCTTTGCCCTAGTTGGATTCCTCCCTTCTGAGGCCTAACTCCGAATTAGGTAAGGCAGATTTTGGGTAGGGTTGTTCACTGTAGGATTTTGATTTGGGCTCCTGTGATGAACCGATTGACGATTCACTGTGGTAAAAGTCACTGATTTCGTTGTCTTACTGTTGGAGCAGGGAAGAAACACTGCTGCTAGGGTTTTTGGGCGTTGATCACGCTGTTGTATTGCCGCCGAGGAGTTATAGGGTTTGCTTTACTGTGGAGTGTTCTTGGTCCGGCAGCATCCTTCCCTAGCAGTGGGTAAGTATAGGTTTAGATGTGTTTTTGTGTTGAATCTGTGATGGATTATGTTATAGTAAGTCCTAATTAGAAGGTGGAACGATTAGGGTTAATTTCATTAACCCTAATTGATCAATGGATTAGGATTTAGTTTAGTTAATGAATGCATGATAGAATTAACTAAACTAAATATTATGACACAGGACTTTGATTCGAGACGAGCATCTCGACGTCCGAGTTAGACCAGACTGATCTTATTTTCCTATTGGAGGCGGGTACTTTGACTTATGTCTTTGATATGCATAATAATATGTTTAACATATAGCAGTGATTGTGTAATCATTTTGTTCGGTTGGTCACTACATGATAGTTACATGGTTGCTTGTTTATTTATTCTGCACTGCATATTATTTACCTGATCATATATGCTTTAGGTAGTGACCCAACCACATGCTATGTTATCTTATGGATCTAGGGTTTATTTGATGCCCTATCTGATTTGTGTACCTTCTATCTGATACATCTTCCAGTGGTACACACTTTGTATTATTTATTTGGTCATTACTATGTTATTCATGAGATTGCCATACTTAGTGTCATGCATCATGATTGCATGCTGTGCGATTGTCGGCTCCACTATGGTTGAGCCCATCGCCAGTTACATGTACTGCACACACCACCACCCATTGGTTAGTGGTATATCAGACAGGTGTGTGGCGGTTCTGCTGTTTGGCTCCGTTGGTCTGAGGACTCAGCGTGGTAGTCGGCAGTTACTCTGCTGGCATTTAGTGTAGCG
This sequence comes from Zingiber officinale, assembly GCF_018446385.1. Classification (NCBI taxonomy): domain Eukaryota; kingdom Viridiplantae; phylum Streptophyta; class Magnoliopsida; order Zingiberales; family Zingiberaceae; genus Zingiber; species Zingiber officinale. The sequence continues at coordinate 108,446,538 of NC_055988.1, forward strand.
GCGTGGTAGCCGGCAGATGGTGGACTCTGTTTGGCTCCGTTGGTCAGATGACTCAGCGTGGTAGCCGTGATTTCCTCCCGTCATTGTGTCTGGGAGTTGAGAGCATGAGCTCCCCATTTATGATTTGGGGTCGGAGGAGTACTCCGACAGCATCCCGTCTACTCGGTCGCTCATCAAGAGTAGTGATGTCAGAGTGCACAGTCACCATATGCATTTATTGCATTTATTGTTTGTGATTGCTACATTTACTTGCTGCATTTATATGGATGCATATGATTGACATGCATACAGGATTATGATTTCCCCGGTCTGACGACCCTGTTACCTTTGCACTTTGATCCCGGTTAGTACAGTTATCTCCTGATTTCGTTTCAGTTGCATTTATCCTTCTCGTATTCAGGAGACTGTACACATGATTAGTGTTGCCTGTTATTTGTTTTATTATGCATATCAGTTGTACCTGCTGAGTGTTGGACTCACCCCGCCTCCATTGTTGATATATTTTCAGGTTGAGGCTGTCCGGAGCAGTTCCAGTCGCTGGTCCCCACAGCACGTAGTGCTAGTCCATCTGCTGATTTTTGAGTTGTTATTTTATTTTAGCTTTTCTCTATCAGACTTTGTTTTAGTCTTGTTTTGGATTTTACATATGGATATTGTATGAAATCCTTCCGTTTGATGGACTTTTGGTATGATTTGGATTTTATTCTACTACATGCCTGCCTGGACGACAGAAGAGGTGAGTTCGTCGGATTTGAGCTTTACGAGTGTAGTTGAGTAGGGTGGATTTCGAGTCAGAGTACTATTGTTTGTGATTACTATTATTAACTGCGTGGTTGTGACAGCCAGAGGCTGAATATCTATATAAACTGCGTGGTGATTGTTTTTATTTATTGTTATAATTTTAGCTGCCTGTGGCTGAGGTATATGTGTTATGTAGAAGTTTCAGATTGTCAGGTAAATGCGACAGAGATCTTAAAATTTCTTGGACGGGGACTCCTCGGCGTGACGATACCATTACTTGACACTAAGTCCATTAATAAGATTATGCCCTTCCGTTGGGGAAGATCACACTCTTAATTAACTTCCTATAGTCATCCAAAATGGAAGTCTGTTCTAGTGATCCGCAAACAAGCTCATCCGTTATGGAGGAAGGCACTTCGAGCCAACGCGCAATCTTGTTTGCATCACTTACAAACCAGTAATGGAGACAATGGGATTTACTTAAAATCCCTCTCCCACTAGTTATTTATAAATGAGGAATTTTAAACTATGCTAGCCTACTAAACTTGTAAACTAACATGCACACACGGCACAATATATAAAAGCAATAAATCTAATTTTCAACTATTATGGCTTTTATCTCTAGTTGTCCTCAGTGTGTTGTCATCCCAAGTCTTGCCATATTTGGCCACATCCAAGGTCTAATTGTCGCCTCCATCTTGCTCCTAGTTCCATTGCCTCTGGTCCTTAGAAAGTTCCACGCTTTGCAAGATTCGATCCATGACATAAATAGAATTTTACATTTTGATCCTATATTCCATAAAAGGAATGTACATATATCTAGATCAAAAATAAAATCCTAATAAAACTAAATACAACTCTGTATTTTAATACAATCATGCACACATATAAATGCCCTTGACATGTCCAATGGTCCAATCACACATAATAATTAAAAGCCATAATAGTTGGAGCCTGCCGAAGAGTTAGCACACCCTACTATTATCCTACCTAAATTATGTATGCATAATTAACCTAATACCAAATACACGAGGCATTCGATACCAATTGTTGGTTGTTACTCGGAAAACCTAGAGGTTCCATTGTACAAAAATTTTGTACAAAGGTCCGAACCTTTCCTAGCTACCATGTGTTCTTTTAAATTAAATTTTGGATCACTGCGGAACTTAACACGTTTGATCAAAAACTTAATCTATTTGTTCTTTAGGTTTTGACTTGGGTCTCCCTCGGAACTTAACACGTTCAACCCAAATCACCTTAAGTTATTAATTCCATTAAATATTAATTTCCATAATCGGTTCCCAATCTCGACGTGGCGAGGCACATGGCCTTCTTGGATATGGGAGCAACCACCACCGACTAGACAAAACCTTTTATAGAAAGCTAATATTTAATTTCCTAAAATAACTTTAGGTTAACCGAAAAGAACAATCAAATCACAAGGAAAAGAAAAAACAAAAGAACACAACATCGAAAAACATATTCGAAATTCTAGAATCGTAAGCCTCTTGTATTTGGTATTATTTCCATAAATAACTAGTATGATGCGGAAAAGGAAAAACTACTAGTTATACCTTCTAGAAAGACCTCTTGATCTTCTACCGTATTCCTCTTCTAACCTCGGACGTTGTGTGGGCAACGATCTTCCGAGATGAGAACCACCAAGCACCTTCTTCTTTCTTACAAGTTTCGGCCATCAAAACATCTCCTAGGATGAAGAAGTTCGGCCACCACCACCATGCTCCAAGGGATGCTAGAAAAGAGGCTTCTTTTCTCTCCTTCTTCTCCTTCTTAGATCCGGCCACCAAAGCTATCTCCACCATGAGAAGGTTTCAGCCACACAAAGGAGAGGAGAGGAAAGAAAGGGCCGGCCACACCCAAAGAAGAAAAGAGGGAGAAAAATAGAATAGAGTTCTTAGCATTGAAACCTCCTCTACCCCCTCTTTTATAATCCTTGGTCTTGGCAAATAAGGAAAATTTAATAAAAACTTCCTTAATTCTTTTTCCATTGAAAAGGAAAATTTATTTAATTAAAAACAATTTTTCTTTTAAATTTTGCAATGGCCGACCACATCAAGAAATCTCCAAGCAAATAAAATTTTAAACACCAATTAAAACTTCCTTATTTGCTTCCGGAAATTTATAAAAAATTTCTCAATAATTTTTATCCCTTCATGATTGGTTTATAAAAAGGAAATTTAATAAATTAAAATCTTTCTTTTAAACATGTGGATAAAAAGAAAGTTATCTTTAAAAATTAAAATCTCTTCCAATCTACAAATAAGGAAAGATATCTAATCTTTTCTTAATCTTTGTAGAAGCTTTATAAAAGAGATATTTAATTTTAAACTTTAAATCATGAACATGGTTAAAAGGAAAGTTTTTACCAAAATTAAAATCAACCTTTTAATCTACAAATAAGGAAAGAGATTTAACTCTTCTCTTAATCTTTTGTAGAATCTTATAAAAGGAAAGATTTAAATTTTTAAACTCTCTTTAAATCATCTTATCCACATAAGAAAATTTAAAAATAAAATTCCTTTTATTTTAATAGGGCCGCCACCTAAGCTTGAGTTCAAGCTAGGCCGCCACATGAATCCACCATGAATCAAAACATGGCGACCTAGCTTGGTCTCCAAGCTAGCTTGGCCCCTAAAGGATGGGTAAGAAGGTGGGTATAGGTGGGTATAGTACTCTATAATTAAGAGGCTACGGGACCGAGAGGAGGAATTGGTTTTGGTCTCGATAAAATTAAGCATCCGTGTTCGCCCCGAAAACTTAATTTCATCAATAATAATTCATTCCACTAGAGAATTATTATTGAACTACCGCACCAATCCCAAATTACATTTTTGGGCTCCTTCTTATGAGTGCGTTAGTCTCCTGTGTTTAAGATAACAATGTCCACTAATTAAGTAAGTTACCGACAACTCACTTAATTAATATCTAGCTCAAGAGTAGTACCACTCAACTTCGCGTCGGACTAAGTCCACCTGCAGGTTTAACATGACAATCCTTTTGAGCTCCTCTTGGGGACATTCTCAACCTAGTATCTCTAGGACAAGTTTCCTTCTATAATCAACAACACACTATAAGTGATATCATTTCCCAACTTATCGGGCTTATTGATTCATCGAACTAAATCTCACCCATTGATAAATTAAAGAAATAAATATCAAATATATGTGCTTGTTATTATATTAGGATTAAGAGCACACACTTCCAATAACCGAGGTCTTTGTCTCTTTATAAAGTCGGTATAAAAGAAACTCTAATGGTCCTACTCAATACACTCTATGTGTACTAGTGTAATTATATAGTTAAGATAAACTAATACCTAATTACACTACGACCTTCAAATGGTTTGTTCCTTTCCATCTTGGTGGTGACTGCTTATAATTTATAAGGTACTAATAATATGATCCTCTGTGTGACACCACACACCATGTTATGTACAATATAAATTAATTGAACAACTACATTTATCATAAATGTAGACATTTGACCAATGTGATTCTTATTTCTAGATAAATGTTTATACCAAAGCTAGGCTTTTAGTATACATCCTAACAATCTCCCACTTATACTAAAAGACTAAGTTGCCATATCTGCTACCATAGATTCCCAACCCTTCAACATGCCCATCAAAAGCTCTTGCCTTAAGGACCTTAGTGAAAGGATCTATAGGTCATCACCGATGCAATCTAGGCGGCAACAACTTCTCCTCGTTATACAATTTCTGTATTGGTTAAGTCCTTCTCTAATTTACTTATAGACTTATGGTTTCTTGAGTTACCAATATTATTACAATAAATTGTAATAATTTTTGGACAAACCGAAATCATATCTAAGTCTATCTTGAGGTTATTGAGTCATTTAGCTTTTATGGCTACCTTAGGGCTTGCCATATACTAAACTCATGGTGGAGTCCGAGAAAAACACCTATGCTTATCACTCTTCCATAGTTATGACTTTTCCTCCTAAAGTAAACACAAAACCCGAGGTCGACTTATTATTGTCTCTATGAAGTCAAAATCCGTGTAACCCACGGGGACCAATTTAATGCCTTGTAAGCTAGCATATAATCTCTAGCGCCTCTAAGGTACTTTAATATATGCTTTACTGCAGTCCAATGTCCAGGGTTACTTTGATATCTGCTAACTATGCCCTTGGCAAAACAAATTTCCGATCTCGTGCATAGCATACATTAGGCTTCCGACAAGCATAAAGAACTGCCTTTTATTTCCTTTATCTCCTTTGATGTCTCGAGACATATCTTTAGATAAAGTTACTCCATCTGAAAAGTTAAGAAACCTTTCTTGGAGTTTTGCATGCTTAAACGAGCAAGGATTTTTCGATATATGAAGCTTGGGATAAGTAAAATATTCTTTTCTTGCGATCACTTTGATCTCAAGAATATACATTCTCCCAAGTCCTTTATATCGAATTATTTGGACAACCATACCCTTACTTGACAACATTTTGATATTGTTTCCAACTACCAAAATTGTTATCTACGTATAGTACAATATCACCACGCTTCTATCACACCTTTTGTATACACAAGACTTATCAGGTTACTATATTGATAGATGTTCTAAGACCTTGAAGCTTTGCCTCAGTCCATAGACATTGAGCTTACATAAGATGCTCTTAGCCTTTGCAATGAACCCTACAGTTGCTTTATGAATGCTTTCTTCAAGACTTCCATTAAGGAATCTTCATCGACATCTACTTGCGAATAGATAAAGAATTGGATAGACTTAAGCATGGCTACCGGTGAAAAAGTTTCCTTTTTCATCAAGCCTTGCTTTGAAGTTACTACCTTCCTGTCTATCCCTCTTTCCTATTATAGACCTTTGTAATACGTAACTGAAACAATATTTTATTATTTGCTTAGAACATAACTCTTTTATCTTGGATAGTTTTATATTTATCCGAAGATTAAAAAAAATCATTGAATTGGACAATGATGAATTTCCTATCCCAAGATAATTTCTTGCCATTTCTTTATGATACCTCCCACTACAAACCAATATTTTTCCAACTTATCATTGTACTTCTTTCAGTTACGTGTTCTAACCTCGGACGTTGTGTGGGCAACGATCTTCCGAGATGAGAACCACCAAGCACCTTCTTCTTTCTTACAAGTTTCGGCCATCAAAACTTCTCCTAGGATGAAGAATTCGGCCACCACCACCATGCTCCAAGGGATGCTAGAAAAGAGGCTTCTTTTCTCTCCTTCTTAGATCCGGCCACCAAAGCTATCTCCACCATGAGAAGGTTTCGGCCACACAAAGGAGAGGAGAGGAAAGAAAGGGCCGGCCACACCCAAAGAAGAAAAGAGGGAGAAAAATAGAATAGAGTTCTTAGCATTGAAGCCTCCTCTACCCCTCTTTTATAATCCTTGGTCTTGGCAAATAAGGAAAATTTAATAAAAACTTCCTTAATTCTTTTGCCATTGAAAAGGAAAATTTATTTAATTAAAAACAATTTTTCTTTTAAATTTTGCAATGGCCGGCCACATCAAGAAATCTCCATGCAAATAAAATTTTAAACACCAATTAAAACTTCCTTATTTGCTTCCGGAAATTTATAAAAAATTTCTCAATAATTTTTATCCCTTCATGATTGGTTTATAAAAAAGAAATTTAATAAATTAAAATCTTTCTTTTAAACATGTGGATAAAAAGAAAGTTATCTTTAAAAATTAAAATCTCTTCCAATCTACAAATAAGGAAAGATATCTAATCTTTTCTTAATCTTTGTAGAAGCTTTATAAAAGAGATATTTAATTTTTAAACTCTCTTTTAAATCATGAACATGATTAAACGGAAAGTTTTTACCAAAATTAAAATCAACCTTTTAATCTACAAATAAGGAAAGAGATTTAACTCTTCTCTTAATCTTTTGTAGAATCTTATAAAAGGAAAGATTTAAATTTTTAAACTCTTTTTTAAATCATCTTATCCACATAAGAAAAATTTAAAAAATAAAATTCCTTTTTATTTTAATAGGGCCGGCCACCTAAGCTTGAGTTCAAGCTAGGGCCGGCCACAAGAATCCACCCATGAATCAAAACATGGCCGACCCTAGCTTGGTCTCCAAGCTAGCTTGGCCGACCCCCTAAAGGATGGGTAAGAAGGTGGGTATAGGTGGGTATAGTACTCTATAATTAAGAGGCTACTATAGGGACAGAGAGGAGGAATTGGTTTTGGTCTCCCAATAAAATTAAGCATCCCGTGTTCGCCCCGAACACACAACTTAATTTTATCAATAATAATTCATTCCACTAGAGAATTATTATTGAACTACCGCACCAATCCCAAATTACATTTTTGGGCTCCTTCTTATTATGAGTGCGTTAGTCTCCCTGTGTTTAAGATAACAAATGCCTACTAATTAAGTAAGTTATTGACAACTCACTTAATTAATATCTAGCTCCAAGAGTAGTACCACTCAACTTCATCGTCATGTCGGACTAAGTCCACCTGCAGGGTTTAACATGACAATCCTTTTGAGATCCTCTTGGGGACATTCTCAACCTAGTATCTCTAGGACACAGTTTCCTTCTATAATCAACAACACACACTATAAGTGATATCATTTCCCAACTTTTCGGGCTTATTGATTCATCGAACTAAATCTCACCCATTGATAAATTAAAGAAATAAATATCAAATATATGTGCTTGTTATTATATTAGGATTAAGAGCACACACTTCCATAATAACTGAGGTCTTTGTTTCTTTATAAAGTCAGTATAAAAGAAACGACCTCTAATGGTCCTACTCAATATACTCTAAGTGTACTAGTGTAATTATATAGTTAAGATAAACTAATACCTAATTACACTACGACCTTCAAATGGTTTGTTCCTTTCCATCTTGGTCGTGAGCTACTGTTTATAATTTATAAGGTACTGATAACATGATCCTCTGTGTGTGACACCACACACCATGTTATCTACAATATAAATTAATTGAACAACTACATTTATCATAAATGTAGACATTTGACCAATGTGATTCTTATTTCTACATAAATGTTTATACCAAAAGCTAGGCTTTTAGTATACATCCTAACAATCTCCCACTTATACTAAAAGACTAAGCTGCCATATCTGCTGCCATACATCTGATTCCCAACCCTTCAACATGCCCATCAAAAGCTCTTGCCTTAAGGACCTTAGTGAAAGGATCTATAGGTCATCACCTGATGCAATCTAGGCGGCAACAACTTCTCCTCGTTATACAATTTCTCGTATTGGGTAGTACTTGCGCTCTATTGTGTTTACTTGCCTTATAGACTTATGGTTTCTTTGAGTTTGTTATTGCACCAATATTATTACAATAAATTGTTATAATTTTTGGACAAACCAGAAATCATATCTAAGTCTATCTTGAGGTTATTGAGTCATTTAGCTTTTATGGCTACCTTAGAGGCTTGCCATATACTCAGCTTCTATGGTGGAGTCCAGAAAAACACCTATGCTTATCACTCTTCCATAGTTATGACTTTTTCTCCTAAAGTAAACACAAAACTCCGAGGTCGACTTATTATTGTCCCTATCCGATTGGAAGTCAAAATCCGTGTAACCCACAGGGACCAATTTAACTGCCTTGTAAGCTAGCATATAATCTCTAGCGCCTCTAAGGTACTTTAATATATGTTTTACTGCAGTCCAATGTCCTTGTCTAGAGTTACTTTGATATCTGTTAACTATGCCCTTGGCAAAACAAATTTCTGATCTCGTGCATAGCATACATTAGGCTTCCAACAGCCGAAGCATAAAGAACTGCCTTTATTTCCTTTATCTCCTTTGATGTCTACAGAGACATATCTTTAGATAAAGTTACTCCATCCTGAAAAGTTAAGAAACCTTTCTTGGAGTTTTGCATGCTTAAAACGAGCAAGGATTTTTCTGATATATGAAGCTTGGGATAAGTAAAATATTCTTTTCTTGCGATCACTTTGATCTCAAGAATATATACATTCTCCCAAGTCCTTTATATCGAATTATTTGGACAACCATACCCTTACTTCTGACAACATTTTGATATTGTTTCCAACTACCAAAATTGTTATCTATGTATAGTACAAGAAATACCACCACGCTTCCATCACACCTTTTGTATACACAAGACTTATCCGGTTACTATAGACTTTGATAAATCGGATGTTCTAAGACCTTGAAGCTTTGTCTCAGTCCATAGACTGATTGAGCTTGCACATAAGATGCTCTTAGCCTTTTGCAATGAACCCTTCTAGTTGCTTTATATGAATGCTTTCTTCAAGACTTCCATTAAGGAATACAGTTTGACATCCACTTGCCAAATAGATAAAAGAATCCGGATAGACTTAAGCATGGCTACCAGTGAAAAAATTTCCTTTTTCATCAAGCCTTGCTTTGAAAGTTACTACCTTCCTGTCTATCCCTCTTTCCCTATTATAGACCTTTTTTACACCCAACGGCTTTTACACCATTTGGTGATTCTACAAGCTTCCAGATTTTATTAGAATACATATATTCTAATTCTGTTATTCATTACTCTTTGCCAAGATGCTGCATCTTTATCTTGGAGTGCTTCATTATATGACCGGAGATCAGGTTCATGCCCTCCAGGGATCGAGTCCAAAAACTCTCCCAAAACATGAACCTATTTAGGTTGCCTAACAACCCTCCCACTACAACAAGGCACTTTCTGTAATTGTGTATCATTTGTGATACGTGTTGCAGTTTCCTTATGGTATCTCATCTTGTACAGTTGGTACTAGATTAGACATATCTTTTATTATTTCCTTAAGAACAAATTTTCTTATGGGCACATAGTTTATTACATAGTTCTTTTCTAAAAAACGATCATTGATGCTAACAATGACCTTCTGATTTTTAAGACTATAAACCTACTTTCATTTCTTTAGGATAACTCACAAACAAGTGAATTCCTGTCCAACTTATCATTGTCTCTCTTCTGCATATGTGCTGGACTACCCGAATCCGAATATTCTTCGAAATAGGCTTATGCCTATTCAGCAATTCTATATGAGTAGAGAGTTCTGTCTTTGGAAGGTACTATATTCACTTCCGTTTCCAGAGTATATCCTTAAAATGATTTTGGTAATATTCTAAATAACTCATCAATCTACTTATTTTCATAAGAGTCCTATACTTTCTTTTTTCTACACCATTCTGTTGGGGTGTACCAGGTGCAGTTAGTTGGAATTGAATCCCTACTTTTGATAAGTGACTCCTAAATTCTCCCAAGAGGTACTTGCCACTACGATCTTACCATAGTGACTTTTACTTTAACATTTTTTCGCATCAGCCTTGTACTCTTTGAACTAATCAAAGTACTTAGTCTTGCGGTACATTAAGTAAATTTATTTGTATCTTGAATAGTTGTCTATAAAATAGACAAAATATTCAATACTACCTCTTGTCTGGATAGTCATAGGATCACACAAATCAGAATGAACCGATTTCAACATATCTTTGACTCCATACCCCTTGGACTTAAAAGCTTCTTGGTTATTTTCCTTCCAAGTAAGACTCGCAGGTTGGAAAGATTTCCACTACCAATGAACCCAAAAGTTCATCAGCTACCAATGAATCCTACTCAAGTATAACCTAGCTTTAGATGCCAAAGATATAATTGGTTCATTTCCGAAGGTTGCTTTCTCTTAAAATTAGAAGATGTGTTACTAATTTCCATTTGTTGCATCGTGGGAGTTATTGGATTATAAATTGTCAACCATCATACCAGAATAGATAAATTTCCTATTTTTCTTGATAACAACTTTGTTATCAAAATAGACACAATATCTATAATAGTTTAGAAACTGAAATTAGGTTCTTTCTAAACTTGGTACGTAAAGACAATTACTTAAAATTCATATTTTATTCTTATCAAAGGATAAACATCTCCCACTGCAACAGCTACCACTTTTACAGTAGTGCCCATGTGGACGGTGATTTACCTTTCATTTAGTTGTCGGATTTCCTGGAACCCTGCAATGAATTGCAGACATTATTAATGGCATCTTGTATCTACACTCCAGGTTCTGGTAGATAATACCACTAGATATGTTTCAACTAATGAATTAAATACACCTAAATTGTTCTTAGTTCTAAGAAGACAATCTACCTTAATGTCCAAGTCCTATTTTCAATCATTACAATTGGGACTACTAAGTCTTTTTCTATAGTATGACTACTAGGGATTGACAAACATCCTAAGAATCACAAAAATATTTGGTCAAGATCAACTCCTTAAAATCTCCATGAATTTTGTATGCCACGTTAGTGTGGACGTATACAAATTCAAAGAGGAAATTTTATCATTTAATTTTATTATCTCGTCAACCTTACTTTATGACGAATAAAATTAATAGTTGGTCTATCTTTAATCAAATATTTGGTCAAGACTCTAAATTTAAAATAATATTGATTCCTCTAACAATACTATTTAAATTTACCAACACCTCAAAACACCGTGAATTTTGCATGCCACGTTAGTGTGGACGTATACAAAATCAACATTTGTAAGAGGAGGGTTTTACCCATTAACTATCTTGTCAACGTAACTTTATGACAAATAAAATTATCTCAAACACCGTTAATTTTGTATGCCACGTTAGTGTGGACGTATACAAAATCAATCATTTGTAAGAGGGGTTTTAACCCTTTAATTTTATTATCTTGTCAACCTAGTTTTATGACAAATTAATAGTTGGTTTCATTTGGTCACACAAATAATAGCAGTGACTCCGATGGGGAGGATGCTATTAGATGTGTCTAAGTGTATACCATTACTTGACACTAAGTCCATTAATAAGATTATGCCCCTTCCGTTGGGGAAGATCACACGCTCTTAATTAACTTCCTACAGTCATCCAAAAATGGAAGTCTGTTCTAGTGATCTGCAAACAAGCTCATCCGTTATGGAGGAAGGCACTCAGAGCCAACGCGCAATCTTGTTTGCATCACTTACAAACCAGTAATGGAGACCATGGGATTTACTTAAAAATCTCTCTCCCACTTAGTTATTTATAAATGAGGAATTTTAAACTATGCTAGCCTACTAAACTTGTAAACTAACATGCACACACAGCACAATATAAAAGCAATAAATAGAAAATCTAATTTTCAACTATTATGACTTTTATCTCTAGTTGTCCTCCGTGTGTTGTCATCCCAAGCTGCTGCCATATTTGGCCACCGCCACCGGGTCTAGCTGTCGCCTCCATCTTGCTCCTAGTTCCGCTGCGTCTCTGGTCGTTAGAAAGTTCCACGCTTTGCAAGATTCGATCCGCGACATAAATAGAATTTTACATTTTGATCCTATATTCCATAAAAGGAATGTACATATATCTAGATCAAAAATAAAATCCTAATAAAACTAAATACAGCTCCTGCTGTATTTTAATACAATCATGCACACACATATAAATGCCCTTGACATGTCCAATGGTCCAATCACACACATAATAATTAAAAGCCATAATAGTTGGAGCCTGCAACCAAAGAGTTAGCACACCCTACTATTATCCTACCTAAATTATGTATGACATGTGCATAATTAACCTAATACCAAATACACAGAGGCAAAACCCTAGCTCTGATACCAATTGTTGGTTGCTACTCGGAAAACCTAGAGGTTCCACTGTACAAAAATTTTGTACAAAGGTCTGAACCTTTTCCTAGCTACCATGTGTTCTTTTAAATTAAATTTTGGATCGCCTGCGGAACTTAACACGTTTGATCAAAAACTTAATCTATTTGTTCTTTTAGGTTTTGACTTGGGTCTCCTGCGGAACTTAACACGTTCAACCCAAATCACCTTAAGTTATTAATTCCATTAAATATTAATTTCCATAATCGGTTCCCAGTACTGACGTGGCGAGGCACATGGCCTTCTTGGATATGGGAGCAACCACCACCGACTAGACAAAACCTTTTATAGAAAGCTAATATTTAATTTCCTAAAATAACTTTAGGTTAACCGAAAAGAACAATCAAATCACAAGGAAAAGAAAAAACAAAAGAACACAATATCAAAAAACATATTCGAAATTCTAGAATCGTAAGCCTCTTGTATTTGGTATTATTTCCATAAATAACTAGTATGATGCGGAAAAGGAAAAACTACTAGTTATACCTTCTAGAAAGACCTCTTGATCTTCTACCGTATTCCTCTTCTAACCTCGGACGTTGTGTGGGCAACGATTTTCCGAGATGAGAACCACCAAGCACCTTCTTCTTTCTTACAAGTTTCGGCCATCAAAACTTCTCCTAGGATGAAGAAGTTCGGCCACCACCACCATGCTCCAAGGGATGCTAGAAAAGAGGCTTCTTTTCTCTCCTTCTTAGATCCGACCACCAAAGCTATCTCCACCATGAGAAGGTTTCGGCCACACAAAGGAGAGGAGAGGAAAGAAAGGGCCGGCCACACCCAAAGAAGAAAAGAGGGAGAAAAATAGAATAGAGTTCTTAGCATTGAAGCCTCCTCTACCCCCTCTTTTATAATCCTTGGTCTTGGCAAATAAGGAAAATTTAATAAAAACTTCCTTAATTCTTTTGCCATTGAAAAGGAAAATTTATTTAATTAAAAATAATTTTTCTTTTAAATTTTGCAATGGCCGGCCACATCAAGAAATCTCCAAGCAAATAAAATTTTAAACACCAATTAAAACTTCCTTATTTGCTTCCGGAAATTTATAAAAAATTTCTCAATAATTTTTATTCCTTCATGATTGGTTTATAAAAAGGAAATTTAATAAATTAAAATCTTTCTTTTAAACATGTGGATAAAAAGAAAGTTATCTTTAGAAATTAAAATCTCTTCCAATCTACAAATAAGGAAAGATATCTAATCTTTTCTTAATCTTTGTAGAAGCTTTATAAAAGAGATATTTAATTTTTAAACTCTCTTTTAAATCATGAACATGATTAAAAGGAAAGTTTTTACCAAAATTAAAATCAACATTTTAATCTACAAATAAGGAAAGAGATTTAACTCTTCTCTTAATCTTTTGTAGAATCTTATAAAAGGAAAGATTTAAATTTTTAAACTCTCTTTTAAATCATGTTATCCACATAAGAAAAATTTAAAAAATAAAATTCCTTTTTATTTTAATAGGGCCGGCCACCTAAGCTTGAGTTCAAGCTAGGGCCGGCCACATGAATCCACCCATGAATCAAAACATGGCCGACCCTAGCTTGGTCTCCAAGCTAGCTTGGCCGACCCCCTAAAGGATGGGTAAGAAGGTGGGTATAGGTGGGTATAGTACTCTATAATTAAGAGGCTACGATAGGGACCGAGAGGAGGAAATGGTTTTGGTCTCCCGATAAAATTAAGCATCCCGTGTTCGCCCCGAACACACAACTTAATTTTATCAATAATAATTCATTCCACTAGAGAATTATTATTGAACTACCGCACCAATCCCAAATTACATTTTTGGGCTCCTTCTTATTATGAGTGTGTTAGTCTCCCTGTGTTTAAGATAGCAAATGCCCACTAATTAAGTAAGTTTCTGACAACTCACTTAATTAATATCTAGCTCTAAGAGTAGTACCACTCAACTTCATCGTCAAGTCGGACTAAGTCCACCTGCAGGGTTTAACATGACAATCCTTTTGAGCTCCTCTTGGGGACATTCTCAACCTAGTATCTCTAGGACACAGTTTCCTTCTTTAATCAACAACACACACTATAAGTGATATCATTTCCCAACTTATCGGGCTTATTGATTCATCGAACTAAATCTCACCCATTGATAAATTAAAGAAATAAATATCAAATATATGTGCTTGTTATTATATTAGGATTAAGAGCACACACTTCCATAATAACTGAGGTCTTTGTTTCTTTATAAAGTCAGTATAAAAGAAACGACCTCTAATGGTCCTACTCAATACACTCTAAGTGTACTAGTGTAATTATATAGTTAAGATAAACTAATACCTAATTACACTACGACCTTCAAATGGTTTGTTCCTTTCCATCTTGGTCATGAGCTACTGTTTATAATTTATAAGGTACTGATAACATGATCCTCTGTGTGTGCCACCACACACCATGTTATCTACAATATAAATTAATTGAACAACTACATTTATCATAAATGTAGACATTTGACCAATGTGATTCTTATTTCTAGATAAATGTTTATACCAAAAGCTAGGCTTTTAGTATACATCCTAACATTTTTTGCCCAAAACCAAGTCCCAAACCTCCCAAACCAACATCCGGTCAACCTTAACCTGTTGGTAAGTCATGCCTAGCATCTAGTCACTCCCTTGACCTGCTAGGACTCCCCACCAAGTGTCCGGTCAATCCCTTTGACCCACTTGGACTTTTATCTTCGTGCCAAGTATCCAGTCAATCCTTTGACCTACTTGGACTTCCCAACACCAGATGTCCGATCATCCTTGATCCATCTGGATTTTCCCTTGCCTGGCTTCACTCACCATGACTTTCACCTGGCTTCACTCACCAGGGTTTTCCTTCTGCCTGGCTTCACTCACCAGGACTTTCACCTAGCTTCACTCACTAGGATTTTCCTTCTGCCTGGCTTCACTCACCAGGATTTTCCTTCTGCCTGGCTTCACTCACCAGGACTTTCACCTAGCTTCACTCACTAGGATTTTCCTTCTGCCTGGCTTCACTCACCAGGACTTTCCTTCTGCCTGGCTTCACTCACCAGGACTTTCATTATGCCTAACATTCCAGTTAGGACTTCCCAGTCAAGTATCCGATCAACCTTGACCTACTTGACTCTTCTTCAATCAATATCTTATTGTCAAACATCTAAACCCAAACCAAGACTCAGCTTGGTTAACCAGGTCAACCTTGACCTGAGGGATGTTGCACCAACAATCTCCCCCTTTTTGATATTTGACAATACCACAATAACACTTACAATCCCACATGTAAGTTAGGCTAATCCTATAGGCTAATTCTTCATGCCACTAGGTAATGAAAGCATAAGTTAAGCTCTTCATTCTCCCCCTAAGAGGGCAAACTCCCTCTTAGGTAATGAAAGCCTAACTTACTCCCTTTCACAAGTCCTTTCATTCTCCCCCTATTGGCACACATCAACCCAGCTTTGGACACACATCTACCTATGCTCCAATTTTGGGCACACTTCAACAACTCCATTTGTTGAAGACTCTCCCCCTGAAGAGTTGCTTATCGTTGTTCACAACATCACGTGTTGTGATCAACACAATAATGAAGGTCCCATATCCTTCACTATCATCAACCCTACATTCTTTCCCAATGTAGGCAAATGCCCATCCTTGAGCATTATTCAATTGAAACCTCTTGAACAATGAGGATATCCACTCCCCATTAAAGTTCAAACGCTCAACCTTGAGCATTTTCACAACAGAAGGTTAACCACCTTCCAAGGTTCATGAAAAATAATTTTCATGTCTTTAAAGAGTCCCTCCCCCTAAAGACATGGTGGTAACTTCTGTCATTGCACCAACAATGACCTGAAATCCCTAAAACTTTAGGAAACCCAATTGTAGAAGTTTTGAGGTTCACATATTCAAAAATTGAAACAAACCTCAACCTAAACTTCAACTTAGCCTTCCTTAACCAATCCATCCTTGTTTTCACATGAAAACACCCTTCTTATATATACAAATGTATTTTTAGGGGCTTGGAAAGGTTACCTAGACTAAAATAGGTTCAAAGATGCTGAAATTAGGCCTTCCCAGCCAAAATCAGCAACTTGGATCGATTGGAGTTGGGTTCCAATCGATCGAACCATCTGAATCGATCTACTGATCGATTCAGTATGTGTGAATCGATCCACGGTTCGATCCAGCGAGCTTTTGCTCGCGCGACTTGCCTTCTGAATCGATCCACGGATCGATTCAGGCACTCCAATCGATCCATGGATCGATCGGAGCTCTGATAGTTGCTGAATTTCAAAATCAGCCAACTTCAGAAACCCCTAGAAAATTCTACAAAAATCCAAAAATCATGAAATTTCGTGTAGGCATTATTTAGGGCATATACTATCAAGGAAAAATAGTTTTCTATGAAAATACTTCATATTTTCAAAGATTGACACAAACTTGAAAACTTGCAAAAACTTTAGTTTTTCTTCAAGTTTGTGTCTAACTATTCAATGGTGATTACTATCAAAAGATAACCTTCACCAAGGTTTTCCAAAAGCATTTTAAAAACATTTTCAAAACCAATATCCCATCATGTTCCTTGGGCATAATGCACATGACTTGTACACTAGCTTTCCCAATGATGGGAAAACACATAACTATGTGTTTTGATGAACTTAAAACTCAAGAAATGCACTAAATCAACATGTTGAGTTTTGTTCATCATCCTAACATCTCACTTGTATCTATTGTGCACAAAACACATACAAGTCATCTTATAGGTCTTTGTGAGATGTAAATTTTTGGTTTTTGCCCTAATCTAGGGATCATGCATATCTATCTAGGCATTTTAGAGATATTAGACATCCACCTAGGATGTCACTTGCTAATAAGTGTTGTTAAATGCCATTTGTCCTTAATTACAAGGAATTAAACTTAATGCATGATTATGTTATGGCATACATCAAAATAAAATAACTTTCAAAAGAAAGATTCCTATAACTACATGATGTATGTATGACATGACATGGTATTTTTATATTTTTCATAATAAAGGAATGAATGCAAAATACAAAACTAAATATGATGTCATGACATATAATGGGCAAACAATCATGGCAAGATTTAGCATAAATAAAATATATCTAGATTATCTATCTAAGTATCCTTAACCACTTAGCTAACTCAAAATACCACTAGTTTTAACTTAAACCGTTAAACCTAGATTGCCCTAAATGCTTCAAAGAAATGCCAAAACCTAAATTGACATTTCTATTTCTCTTGATTTGTTTATGCCACTTAAAAATTAAGCATGTCCTCAAATGTTGGCATATTCCATTTTCCCTCAAGAGTGATTACATAAATCAAGGCCCGGATTACCTTAAATTTCCAAGAGAATACCAAAATCCCAACTTGGTATTTCTCAAGGTTTTCCCAATTTGTGCCATTTTAAGATAAAATCAATTTTTCCACCATTAGGCACATTTTACTCTTTCAAGGAGTAAACAATAGTTCCATTCCATTTTCAAAGGTTAACAAAAACCTTGAAAATGCTCCTTGAGTGTCAATTTCCTCAAAGTTGGGTTAACTACCCTTCTAATCGGAGTTGACACTCTCTAACCCATCTATGGGGTAGAGAAGATGCTCCTAGGAACCCAACACCTATTGGTGCTCCTTGGATGCTCTAGGTACTCACTAGGGATAACTTCCCTAGATACCTTCCTAGTGACCTTGTTGGGCTTCTTAGAAGCCTTGGTCACATTTTCTAGGTCAACTCTAGGGATAGCCTCCCTTGTGACCTTGTTGGTGACTTTCTTAGACTTCTTAGAAGTCTTAGTCACATTTATTGCAAAAATACTCTTAGGAATGACTTCCCTAGTATTCTTGGCTTGACCACTAGACCTAGGGTTTGTTCCATAACTATATGGAACTCTATGGTAAGAGGGCACATCCTTCTTAGCCTTTGGTTTGTATCCCAAACCTCTATGGCCATTGGATGACTTTGATTTTCTTAGCCCTAGGTATTGCTCATTTTTCCCTTTTAGGATATTTTCCATCCTTTTTAGGGTCTTTTCCATTTTATCAAGTCTTGACCTCAAGACTTGATTTTCTATCATTAAATCCTTAGTGTTTGGTCCATGAGCATTTTTGTTTCTAGGCTTGTATTTAAAATCCTTAGAGTTATTGCCTAGATTTTTACCTACATTCCTAACCTTAGGTGTAGTCTTGGCATGTAAGGCCACATGCTTTTCCTTAAAGCCCTCATGCTTCCTATTCTTATGGTAAATTGCATTAAAATAATAAAAATTTGACCTAGCATGCTTTTTACCATTTTGCAAGGGAATAGGCTCAATAAAAGATACCTTGTTTTTTTACCTTGGAGGCTCCCCCTTGACTAGTGCCTCCTTGAGCCTTAAACACCTTCTTACCCTTGGGGCATTGACTTCAGTAATGCCCTTTTTGTTGACACAAGAAGCACACAATGTGCTCCTTGCTCCTTTTCGTCCCGGGGGTGGTCTCCTTGGGCTTCTCCTTGTCCTTTTGTGTCACTTGACCTTTCTTCTTGATCAAGTTTGGACACTTGCTCTTGTAGTGCCCACTTTCCCTACACTCAAAACATATTATATGATTTTTATTATTTATTGAAATGTTTATATCTTTATGTGTAGGGATGACACTTGATCCTCCTTTTGATTTTTCTTGACTTGTGGAGGTAGAAGCTTCTTCCTCCTCTTCTTCTCTTGACCCGGATGTTGAAGCTTCTCCTTCTTCTTGATCCGGTGTCACCAAGAATTGCTCCCCCTCAATCCTAGAGGTGGAGGCTTCATCATCTTGAATATGAAACAAGGAGTATGCTCCCTCCTTATTCCCTTCGTTGCATTCCCTTGAGGATGAAACTTCTTGGATTTCCTCTTCTTTGGAGGTTGAGCATCTCTCAACCTTGGAGTCCTCCTCTTGGTCTTGCTCCAAAGAGTCACCCTCTCTGGATTCTTCATGATCTTGTACAGTGGAGGGGATCTCTTCATGAAACTTGGCCAATTTGCTCCATAGTTCCTTTGCATCTTCAAATTCTCCAATTTTGCAAAGGATGGTGCTTGGCAATAAATTGACCAAAAGCTTGGTCACTTTGTCATTTGCCTCGCACCTTTGGACTTGCTCCGAGCTCCATTTGCTTTTCTTGAGAAGCTTGCCCTTGGAGTTTGTTGGAGCTTTGAAACCTTCCATAAGAGCAAACCATTGCTCTATCTCCATCATAAGAAAATTTTCGATTCTTGATTTCCAAGAATCGAAGCTTGTAGATGAATATGGTGGAGCCACCCTTGTGTCAAATCCAAGTCCATCTTGGAATTGCATCTTGAAGTTGAGCTTGATAAAATCTTGAACTTGAAGAATTTGCTCCAACTTCTTCACCCTCTAGCTTTTCTTGTTATGCTTAACCCTTCCGGCGATGATTCCGGTGAAGAGCGACCTTGCTCTGATACCACTTGTTATGACCAAAAGTAGCTAGAGGAGGGGGGGGGGGGGTGAATAGCTCGTCGCGTGCTCGGTGTGCTTCGTTGCTTGTTTCTTCAAAGTGATGCGCAGCGGAATACAAAGAAACAAACTACAACAATGCTAACACGGTTGGTTTACTTGGTATTCACCTCACAAGAGGTGACTAATCCAAGGATCCACACCAACACACACACCCTCCACTAATGAAACTCTCCTTTATGGTAACTACCAAGGGTGGAGAAGCACTACAAGACTCAATACAAGAAGAAGAAAGGGTAGTAAAGAAATACAAGCTTACAAGCTTACAATGAGTGCACAAACCCTAACCCTAGTTTCTTCTTCTTGCTTTGATCCGCCTCTTGACTTGGAAGAGCCTCCAAGAACCTTCAAGAACTGGCAATCTCGAGCTTGAGAAGAGCTGTGGAGGAGCTGGTGAAGATCTGAAATGAATCGGTGAAGAGATGCCGAAGGAATCGTGCGCCTGCGGCCTTTATCGACGCCAACGGTCGGATCCCGATCGATTCGATTATTCCCAATCGATCGGGGAGGCTTTGGATCGATCCACGGATCGATCCAGAGCGCCTCTGTGCTCTGAAAAAATGCCTGGATCGATCCACGGATCGATCCAGCGCTTATCGCGCGAAGCAGCAGCGTCCCAATCGATTCACTGATCGATTGGGACATCTGGATCGATCCACTGATCGATCCAGAGGCTTTCTGTTCGCTGGGAAAGGTCTGGATCGATCCACTGATCGATCCAGAGCCTGGATCGATCCACTAATCGATCCAGCACTTGGTTTTTTTTGCCCAAAACCAAGTCCCAAACCTCCCAAACCAACATCCGGTCAACCTTAACCTGTTGGTACGTCATGCCTAGCATCTAGTCACTCCCTTGACTTGCTAGGACTCCCCACCAAGTGTCCGGTCAATCCCTTTGACCCACTTGGACTTTTATCTTCGTGCCAAGTATCCAGTCAATCCTTTGACCTACTTGGACTTCCCAACACCAGATGTCCGATCATCCTTGATCCATCTGGATTTTCCCTTGCCTGGGTTCACTCACTAGGACTTTCACCTGGCTTCACTCACCAGGGTTTTCCTTCTGCCTGGCTTCACTCACCAGGACTTTCACCTAGCTTCACTCACTAGGATTTTCCTTCTGCCTGGCTTCACTCACCAGGACTTTCCTTCTGCCTGGCTTCACTCACCAGGACTTTCATTCCGCCTAACATTCCAGTTAGGACTTCCCAGTCAAGTATCCGGTCAACCTTGACCTACTTGACTCTTCTTCAATCAATATCTTATTGTCAAACATCTAAACCCAAACCAAGACTCAGCTTGGTTAACCAGGTCAACCTTGACCTGAGGGATGTTGCACCAACACTGACGTGGCGAGGCACATGGCCTTCTTGGATATGGGAGCAACCACCACCGACTAGACAAAACCTTTTATAGAAAGCTAATATTTAATTTCCTAAAATAACTTTAGGTTAACCGAAAAGAACAATCAAATCACAAGGAAAAATAAAACAAAAGAACACAACATCGAAAACCATATTCGAAATACTAGAATCATAAGCCTCTTGTATTTGGTATTATTTCCAAAAATAACTAGTATGATGCGGAAAGAAAAATTACTAGTTATACCTTTTAGAAAAACCTCTTGATCTTCTACCGTATTCCTCTTCTAACCTCGGACGTTGTGTGGGCAACGATCTTCCGAGATGAGAAACCACCAACCACCTTCTTCTCCTCCTAGCTAGGTTCGGCCACAAAGAAGCTTTACCAAGGATGAAGAACAAAACACCAACCAAGCTCCAAGAGATGCAAGCTTTCTCTCCTTCTTCTTCTTCTTCTCCAAGTAGTATTCGGCCACCTCAAGAGCTCCAAGGGGAGAGAGAGGTTCGGCCACCACAAGAGGAAGAGAGGGAGAGGATGATGATGATGATGATGATGGCCGACCACACCAAGGAACAAAAGAGGGAGAGAAATAATAGAGGTTGTATGTCATGAAGGCACCCTCACCCCTTCTTTTATATTCCTTGGCCTAGGCAAATTAGGAAATTTAATTATAATAAAATTTCCTTAATTTCCTTGACATGATTTAATTGAGAAAAATAAAATAAAATTTCCCCAATTAAATTCTAATGGCCGGCCACATCATGAAATCAAATTAGACAAGTTTCAATCAACAATTAAAACTTCCTAATTTGTTTCCGGAAATTTTAAAATTAAAATTTCTCTTCAAAATCTCTTCATGGTTGATAAAAAGAAATTTCTATAATTTTAATTTTACAACATGTGAATAATTTTTAAAGAGAAAATAAAATATCTCACCAATCTACAAATAAGGAAAGTGATATAATCTCTTTCTTTAATCTTTTGTAAATCTTTTTCAAGAGAGATAATTTAATTTTAATTCTCTTTAATAGATTATATCTTCCACATAATAAAAATTAAAATTAAAATTCTTTTTTAATTTAATTTGGCCGGCCCCTCTAGCTTGGATTCAAGCTAGGGCCGGCCACCCCAATTTAAACCTAGGCCGGCCCTAGCTTGGTTCCCACGCTAGCTTGGCCGTGTATAGGTGGGTATAGTACTCTATAAATAAGAGGCTACGATAGGGACCGAGAGGAGGAATTGGTTTTGGTCTCCCGATAAAATTAAGCATCCCGTGTTCGCCCCGAACACACAACTTAATTTTATCAATAATAATTCATTCCACTAGAGAACTATTATTGAACTACCGCACCAATCCCAAATTATATTTTTTTGGGCTCCTTCTTATTATGAGTGTGTTAGTCTCCCTGTGTTTAAGATATCGAATGTCCACTAATTAAGTGAGTTACTGACAACTCATTTAATTAATATCTTAGTCCAAGAGTAGTACCACTCAACCTTATCGTCATGTCGGACTAAGTCCACCTGCAGGGTTTAACATGACAATCCTTATGAGCTCCTCTTGGGGACATTATCAACCTAGTATCTCTAGGACACAGTTTCCTTCTATAATCAACAACACACACTATAGTGATATCATTTCCCAACTTATCGGGTTTATTGATTCATCAAACTAAATCTCACCCATTGATAAATTAAAGAAATAAATATCAAATATATGTGCTCGTTATTATATTATGATTAAGAGCACACACTTCCATAATAACCGAGGTCTTTGTTTCTTTATAAAGTCAGTATAAAAGAAACGACCTCAAATGGTCCTACTCAATACACTCTAAGTGTACTAGTGTAATTATACAGTCAAGATAAACTGATATCTAATTACACTACGACCTTCTAATGGTTTGTTCCTTTCCATTTTGGTCGTGAGCTACTGTTTATAATTTATAAGGTACTGATAACATCATCTTCTGCATGTGGCACCACATACTATGTTATCTACAGTATAAATTAATTGAACAACTACAACTAAATGTAGACAATTTGACCAAATATGATTCTTTATTCATAATGAATGTTTATAAAGCTTAGGCTTTCAGTATACACTCCAACAGCTCATTGGTCCAAGAAGAGAAGGACCAATCGGATATTGACATGGGTTCAACATCCGAGGAGGAGAAGGAAGATGAGGAGGTATCATCCACATATTCAAGGGAGGAAAAAGTGGAACCATCCACATCTTCAAGTGAAGAATAAAAAGAGCAATCCAAGGAAGAGAAGATCTTGGAGGATCAACCCTCCACCTCAAATACCAAGAAGAGTGCAAAGGATCACATTAAATGCTTTGAGTGTGGTAAGATGGGTCATTACAAGAGTAGGCGTCCTTCGCTCAAGAAGGTAAAGGAGGTAATCCCAAAACCTAGTAAAGTTGTTTTAAGAACTAATATGGGTTGTAGGGATGGAGTCAAGGAGAAGAAGCATATTTGATGCTTCACGTGTGGTGAGTGGGGTCACTACCACACAAAGTGCCCAAGAAGAGGAGAGCCCAAGAAATTGGCA
Organism: Zingiber officinale; assembly: GCF_018446385.1. NCBI lineage: Eukaryota > Viridiplantae > Streptophyta > Magnoliopsida > Zingiberales > Zingiberaceae > Zingiber > Zingiber officinale. Next base: position 108,470,371 of record NC_055988.1, read on the forward strand.
CACTTAAAGAAGTGGGAGAAGAAGAGAGCTTCAAGGGTAAGGGAGGTAAACCCTAACTTAAATTCAAGTTCAAATTCAAATTCCTCCATGCATGTTAGAAATAATATGAATTATTTGCCCATGCATATTTATAGTTTTAGATATAATAATAGGAATAGGGTTAATGTAGGTGATAACCTTAGGAAATCATTTTCAAATGATAGACCTAGAAGGAAACAACCTATCTTGCTTAAGGAGAAGAAGGTGGTTGAAAACCTAGGCATTAGGGTTTAGGGTTTTTCCACATCTTCAAGTGAAGAAGAAAAAGAACAATCTAAGGAAGAGAAGATCTTGGAGGCTCAACCCTCCACCTCAAATACCAAGAAGAGTGCAAAGGATCACATTAAATGCTTTGCGTGTGGTAAGATGGATCACTACAAGAGTAGGTGTCCTTCGCTCAAGAAGGTAAAGGAGGTAATATAATCCCAAAACCTAGTAAAGTTGTTTTAAGAACTAATGTGGGTTATAGGGATGGAGTCAAGGAGAAGAAGCATATTTGATGCTTCACATGTGGTGAGTAGGGTCACTACCACACAAAATGTCCAAGAAGAGGAGAGCTCAAGAAATTGGCGCACTTAAAGAAGTGGGAGAAGAAGAGAGCTTCAAGGGTAAGGGAGGTAAACCCTAACTTGAATTCAAGTTCAAATTCAAATTCCTCCATGCATGTTAGAAATAATATGAATTATTTTCCCATGCATATTTATGGTTTTAGATATAATAATAGGAATAGGGTTAATGTAGGTGATAACCTTAGGAAATTATTTTCAAATGATAGACCTAAAAGGAAACAACCTATCTTGCTTAAGGAGAAGAAGGTGGTTGAAAATCTAGGCATTAGGGTTTATCCACATCTTCAAGTGAAGAAAAAAAAAAGAGCAATCCAAGGAAGAGAAGATCTTGGAGGCTCAACCCTCCACCTCAAATACCAAGAAGAGTGCAAAAGATCACATTAAATGCTTTGAGTGTGGTAAGATGGGTTACTACAAGAATAGGTGTCCTTCACTCAAGAAGGTAAAGAAGGTAATCCCAAAACCTAGTAAAGTTGTTTTAAGAACTAATGTGGGTTGTAGGGATGAAGTCAAGGAAAAGAAGCATATTTGATGCTTCACATGTGGTGAGTGGGGTCACTACCACACAAAGTGTCCAAGAAGAGGAGAGCTCAAGAAATTGGCGCACTTAAAGAAGTGGGAGAAGAAGAGAGCTTCAAGGGTAAGGGAAGTAAACCCTAACTTGAATTCAAGTTCAAATTCAAATTCCTCCATGCATGTTAGAAATAATATGAATTATTTGCCCATGCATATTTATGGTTTTAGATATAATGATAGGAATAGAGTTAATGTAGGTGATAACCTTATGAAATCATTTTCAAATGATAGACATAAAAGGAAACAACCTATCTTGCTTAAGGAGAACAAGGTGGTTGAAAACCTAGGCATTAATCCCAAGAAGGGGAGACACATGCCTAGGAAGGGTAGGTCTAAGAATGTCCATGATGAGCATGTTGATTCTAGGATTAGAACCCTTGTATTGGAAAATCAAGTCTTGAAGGCAAAGCTTGAGGAAATGGAGAAAGTCCTAGAGAGGTTCATTATTGGACCTAAAATACTTGACATGTATTTGGGTGGTCAAAGATCCAAAAATGTCAAATTGGGTCCCTCCAAGACCAAAAGGAGGTCAAGTGCTAAGGTGGCACATGATATTGGTAAGGGAGGAGTGACCAAGGACAAGGGAAAGTCATCCAAGGCCAATAAGAAAGAATATGCTAGGCTAGCATATAATTACGTCAAGGATGAGGTTTCCAAGGTTAAGGATAAGAAGAAATTAACCAAAGACCAGGTGTCTAAAGTTAAGAATGTGAGTTTTGTAGGCCAAGTGTCACTTGAGGTGCACCGAAGTGGCCTAGCCATAGTGGATAAGTCACCTAGAGAAGTGCCTAAGACTAAGAGCTCTAGGGGGAGCTCAAAGAGTCTTTGGGATATATGATAAATGAATCTCAAGTGGACCATGCTTAGGACTCAAAATAGGTCATCAAATGTGCCAAAGTGGTTTAGAGACAGACTTGAGTCTCAAATCCAAGAAATTGACACAATTGGATTGAGTATCATGCATGAAAATATGAAAAAGGTTTCATATTGCATGAAAATTAATTTTGGATGTATATATGCCATATAAACTAATACTATGGATGCATTATGGTTTAGTATAGGTAGATACATAAAGAAGAAGTCAAGATACATAAAGAAGAAGTCAAAACTAGGACTTTAGGTCAAAGTTCAATTGAACCATTTAACTAGTTTTGAATTTTATGTCCATCTTGGAACTGTGATAAATATATTTATATATATATATATATTTTCCCAAGCAAACATGGATAAAATAGAACTCTCCATAAGATTTGGGATTTTTTTGGAGATTTGTGGAATTTCTGGTGCATTTCTAAAGTTGGGTCAGAAAGGCTGATTTTTACAGAAATAGAGTACTAGTCGACTGGTAATAGTAATTTTGAGCATAGAATGTCTCTGTAAGCTCATTTTTGACAATGACAGTCGACTGGAACTTATGGCAGTCACTGATACAGTCTGAATGTTGGTTAGTCCTAGGAAAACGTACCGGTTCCACTGTACAAAAATTTTAGTGCAAGTGCCGAACCTTTTCTTAAATAACCTATTGTGTTCTTTAGAAGTTAAATTAGGAATCGCAGACGGAACTTAACATCATTGATTCCAAATTTAACTTATCTGTTCTTAATGGTTTAGATTTGAATCACAAGCGGAACTTAACACTATTGATTCAAATCCACCTATGTTATTAATTCCATTAAATATTAATTTCTAAAATTGAATTCCAGGACTGCATGGCGAGGCACATGACCTTCTTGGATATGGGAGAAATCACCACCACCTAGTCAAAGCCTTTTAAGGAAAGCTAATATTTAATTTACTTAAATAACTCTAGGTTAACAAAAAGAACAATCGAATCACAAATTCGAAAAAGAAGAAAACACAAACTCGAAAAATAAATTCGATAAACTAGATCTAATTGTCTCTTGTATTTAGAATTCTTAGAAAGAAAATAACTAGTATGATGCGGAAGAAAACTACTAGTTATACCTTCTCTTTGTAAGCTAATGACCTCAAGATCTTCTGCCGTATTCCTCGTCTCGCCTTGGACGTCGTGTGGGCGATGATCCTCCAAGATGAACACCACCCAAAAGCTTCTTCCTCTTCTTCAAAAATCCGGCCACCACCACCACCAAGGAGAAGAGAGCCAAAGGGAAAAGAGAAGGGAGAGGAGAGGGCCGACCACTTGAGGTTCTCCAAGCAAGAGAATAAGAATTGTCCCTCATGAAGCCTCCTCACCCCTTCTTTTATATTAGTTGCCCAAGGCAAATAAGGAAAAACTTTTTACAAAAAATAAAATCATCCTCTAGTTTTTCCTTTTTCCTTTTTATTTTTCCTTTTCTTTCCTCTTGATTGAATCAATCACCAATTTTAATTTTGTGATGATTTTTTAATTTTAATTATGGCCGGCCCCTTGCTTGGGCATCAAGCAAGGTGGCTGGCCACCTCATCAAGAGAAAAAAAGGAAAATATATTTTTAAAATTTTACAAGAAGAAATTCTCGTATAAAATTTACAAGCTCTCTTTCCTAAAGTAGGAGTTAAAAAAGGAAAGTTCTAAAAATTTAAACCATGTTTTAAAATTTTAAACTTCTCTTATAAAATTTCCTTTTTTAACATGATGATAGAAAATTTTAATTTTAAAACTTATCTTCCTTTTTTTTCTTAAACCATGAGGATGGTTAAAAAATGAAAGTTTTAAAACTTTTAAAACTCTCTATTAAAACATGTGGCTAAATTCAAATAAGGAAAGTTTTTAAAATTAAAATATCTCTTTTAAAACTTATAGTTTTCTACAAAGAGAAGATTTTAAAAATTCAAAAATAACCCTCTTTGTTTGAATATTGTGGCCGACCCCTTCATGCTTGGTCACCAAGCAAAGGGCCGACCCCTATAGAAGAGGATGTGGCCGACCCTTGCTTGGTCACCAAGCATTGGACCGGTCCACTTCTTGGACACCAAGAAGAGCCTTACATTTGGATGGACTTGAGGCTATAATGAGGCTACGATAGGGACCTAGAGGAGAAATTGGTTTTGGCCTTCCGATGAGCTTGAGTATCCCGTGCTCGCCCCGAACACACAACTCAAGTTCATCGATAATAACTCATTCGACTAGAGAGTTATTATCGTACTACCGCACCAATCCCAAATTACATTATGGGATCCTTCTTATCATGAGTGTGTTAGTCTCCCTGTGTTTAAGATTACGAATGCCCACTAATTAAGTAAGTTACTGACAACTCACTTAATTAATATCTAGCTCCAAGAATAGTACCACTCAAATTCATTGTCATGTCGGACTAAGTCCACCTACAGAGTTTAACATGACAATCCTTATGAGCTCCTCTTGGGGACATTCTCAACCTAGATAACTAGGACATAGATTCCTTCTATAATCAACAACACACACTATAAGTAATATTATTTCTCAACTTATCGAGCATATTGATTTATCGAGCTAAACCTCACCCTTTGATAAGTCAAAGAAATAAATATTAAATATATGTGCTTGTTATTATATTAGGATTAAGAGCACACACTTCTATAATAACTAAGGTCTAGTGATCCGGTAGTAAGAGCGGGCCCCCCCCTTCAGGCAAAGTCAACGCCAAGTTAAAGTCACCGGAGCAGCCGCTCATCCGAGGAGAGTGTGGTCCAACCGGACGGACGACCGTAGACGGCCGGCCCGACCGGACTGCCGGCTGCCCGATGGAATCGAATACCCGGAAGGGTCCGGCCGGCAAATACTTATAGTTGGAAGACACCCTGTCAAATCGGGGTTCCGACGCTCAGTTAAAAAGTTCACGGACCGAGCTGACCTTTTGACCGGTCACAGTCATAAAGCGCCCCTGTTTATTCGCCTCCACCAAGCACAGGTAAACCATTGCGTATGTCCGGTCGGATGTTTAGGGAGATGTCCGCTCGGACGACAAGTTTTGGAGCAAGGAAAAAGACCCGAGGATTTTTCCTCTGACAACCGGTAGGTTTCACGTGTGTGTCATGCTCCAAATCTCGTGACAGGGGATTCTGTTGTCCCATCGAGGGCATGCTTTGACTGTAGCGATATGGGTCAGGTAAGTTTTCTGACAGCCACATACCTAGGAAAGGACAGGTAAGCTTTCTGACAGCCGCATACCTAGGAAAAGACAGAAGACACTTATGCACCTAGGTACGTGTGCCCAGACCCTTCATAGCTCTATATAAAGAACCTCAGGTTTCGCCGGAGAGGTACGTATTCTGAGATTTTGGAAGCCACTTTGTTCATCGTAGCTTACCTGACTTGAGCGTCGGAGGGCCGTCGCCGGGACACCCCTCCCGGCTCGGTTTTGCTGCAGGTTCACCGGAGCACTCGAGGATCCAGCAGGGAGCGCCGCATCCCCAGCGTTCGTTGACTCTTGGTTCGAACAGGATCAAATTGGCGCCGTCTGTGGGAACGCTCCTGCATTCGAACCAGAACAATGGACGAGGCTGGACGACAACACACGGTGGCGCTTTCAACAGAAGAACTTGTGGAGCAGAAACAGAAAGCCGCGGCCGAGCGGCCGGAGCAACAAGCAACATCTGCGTCAGGTGGCCGAGCGGAAGCACCTCCGGCCACCGTCGCATTCCACCGGGCCTTATTTCGCACCCCTGAAGCTATACCTGCCCGAAGAGATAGAGGATCTTCTTCAGATGAAATGCCAAGGCGGGATGACAGGAAGGGGAAAGCTCCCCGAGCGGACTCCTCCCCCGAGCGGATCAATCGCCAATTTTCGGAGGCTATTCTGCAAGACCCTCTGCCCAAGCACTACGTGGCTCCGACGATCGGCGAGTACAATGGAACAACGGACCCGGATGATCATCTGGGTAAGTTTGATAACACAGCTACACTCCATCAATATACAGATGGAGTAAAGTGTCGCGTCTTCCTTACAACTCTCTCGGGATCGGCCCAACGGTGGTTTCGGAGGTTGCCGGACGAATCCATCACTAGCTTTAAGGACTTCCGAACGGCCTTCCTCCACCACTTCGCCAGCAGTCGGCGTTATCAGAAGACAAGTGTCAGCTTGTTTGCCATCAAGCAAGAGTCGAGAGAATCGCTTCGAGCCTACATCCAGCGATTCAACCAAGTGGCGATGGATATCCCAACAGCCACATCGGAAACGATGATGAATGCCTTCACGCAAGGCCTTGTGGACGGGGACTTCTTCCGGTCGCTCATCCGAAAGCCGCCCCAAGATTATGATCATATGCTGCACCGGGCCAATGAATACATAAACGTGGAAGAAGCACAAGCCGCCCGGAAAAAGGAAACTCCTACCGAACGGGCACCTATTCATGCCGAAGCGGAACAAGACGCTCAAGAGCCCCTAGGGGACCGAGAGCCAAGCAATTCGATCCCCACCCGGATCGCACGTACAAGTGCCGCCGCCCAAGACAAAGAAGAGGTGGACCCCTATGTTCTGCACCTTCCACCGGACGGATACGCACAACACGAGGGATTGTCAAGTCTTCCCTTCGTGGTCAATCCCGCGGCAAACGACGGTCTCCTCCCATCGACAGAGACAAAGGATCCATGAAGCCGACCGGCCCGCACCGAAGGCGACATCAACAGACACCCGATCGGCATGATCTCCAAGACAGAGAATCGCCAAGGCCCGAGAACGGTCGCGATCGCCCACTGGAAGAGGAAAACAGGAGTAATACTTCCCGGCGAGATCAATAGCTGGAGGGCCGGCCGGAGGAGACTCCAACCGAGCGAGAAGGCGTTCGGCAGCTACAGATCCACGCAGTCGGCTGTAGCCAAGAGCGGGCAAGTGGACCGGAAATCACTTTCGGTCCCGGAGACTTGGAAGGAGTAGAAGTGCCCCACGACGACGCTCTGCTCATTAAAGCGGTAATAGCAAATTATACTATTCACCGCATATTTGTTGACACAGGGAGCTCGGTCAACATCATATTCAAGAAGGCGTTCGATCAGCTGCAAATTGATCGTGCCGAGCTGCTGCCCATGACGACCCCGCTCTACGGGTTTACGGGCAACGAAGGTCGGACAGATCCGGCTGGCTACCTCACTGGGAGAGGAGCCGCTCAGGAGAACTAGGACAATAAACTTCGTGGTGGTCGACTCTCCCTCGTCCTACAACGTTATTTTGGGACGACCGGCGCTCGGGGAATTCCGAGCAGTTGTCTCAACTTTCCACCAGAAGATAAAGTTCCCCGTGGAGGACAAAGTAGGAGAAGTACGTGGAGATCAGCTAGCAGCTCGGCGGTGCTATATAGAGATGGTCCGAGCAGAGGCTTGCTCCGCTCGGAAGGCGCCCCGAATTGAGGTACACGCCATAACCGAGAAACCTCCTGCTTTAATTTACGATGAAAAGGAGGAAGTTCAGATCCATCCGATCCGATCGGAGGCCACGACTTTTATCGCTTCTGATCTGGAGGAGGAGCAGAAGGAGGAGCTGATCCAATGCCTCCAACAAAATCATGATGTTTTCGTCTGGTCGACACATGAGTTGCCCGGAATTTCGCCGAGCCTAGCGCAGCATGAGTTGCATGTCCGACCGGACGCTCGGCCAGTGAAGCAGAGAAAAAGGGACTTCAGCGCCGAGCAGAATACCATCATCCGATATACGCGAGGTGCAGTTCCCGAGCTGGCTGGCCAACGTGGTATTGGTCTCCAAGACGGGCGGCAAGTGGAGAGTCTGCATCGACTTTCGGGACTTAAACAAAGCATGCCCCAAGGATTTTTATCCCTTGCCCCGGATAGATCAGCTGGTGGACTCTACAGCCGGTTGTGAATTGATTTGCATGCTCGACGCATACCAAGGCTATCATCAGGTACCGCTCGCTCGCGAAGATCAAGAAAAGGTTAGCTTTGTGACTGCCGACGGTATGTATTGCTACAATGTGATGCCGTTCGGATTAAAGAATGCTGGGGCCACCTATCAACGCTTGATGAACAAGGTGTTCAGGGAGCAAATCGGGCGGAATCTGGAAGTCTATGTGGACGACATTCTTATTAAATCCGCCCGAGCGGCCGATCTTTTCAAGGATATGGAAGAAACCTTCCGAACGCTGCGCAAATATGGAATCAAGCTAAATCCCCAGAAGTGCCTGTTCGGAGCTAAAGGAGGGCGTTTCTTGGGGTACATAGTGACCGAGCGGGGAATCGAAGCAAATCCCAGCAAGGTGAAGGCCCTGCAAGACATGCCGCCCCCAAGAAATACAAGAGAAGTGCAAAGGTTGACCGGTCGGATAACTGCTTTGTCCAGATTCATGTCCAAAACCGCCGACCGGAGCCTTCCATTCTTCAAGATTCTGCGCAAGGCTACTAAGTTCCAGTGGGATGAAGAATGCGATCGAGCGTTCGGAGAATTGAAGACATATCTTAATTCTCTGCCAGTATTAGCCAAGCCGATCGGGGGTGAGTCACTTTATATTTATTTGTCGTCAACTGAGTATGTTGTAGGCTCAACACTTGTGAGGGCAAGCGGCGAAGAGCAGCCGGTGTATTTTCTAAGTCACATTTTAAAAGATGCTGAATCTCGGTACACCGGGCTCGAGAAGTTGGCCTTTGCTTTGGTTCTAGCCGCTCGGCGCCTTCGACCGTATTTCTTGGCTCACACAATCATTGTCCGGACGAACAGTCCACTCGGAAGAGTACTGTTAAATCCAGAAGCGTCCGGACGGCTCATCAAGTGGACGACAGAATTAAGTGAATTTGACATCCAGTATCAGCCCCGCTCGGCGATCAAAGCCCAATCCTTGGCTGATTTTGTGACCGAAGTGCAAAGGCCAGAGCCGAAAGCTATGTGGAGAATATATGTGGATGGGTCCTCCACTCGGCTCGGAAGTGGGATTGGAATATTGCTGCTCTCACCCCAAGAAGAGAAGATGCACCTATCCGTCCGACTGGATTACAAAGCTACCAACAACGAAGCAGAATATGAGGCCCTCATAGCCGGATTACAGGCGGTCGGGTGACTCTCTATTCGGATTCACAGTTGGCCGCTCAGCAACTTTCTGGTACCTTTGAAATTAACAGCGCTCGGCTTAAGCTCTACGCTGAAGCCTTTGAAAAACTTAGAGCCACTTTCCGAGAGGTCCTTATTCAAAAAATTGCCCGAACGGAGAACCATGCAGCAGATGACTTGGCCAAGCTAGCAAGTTCTATAGTGCCAGTCACCATTCAGCAACCTATTGAGAAAGTATTGCTGGTAGCGCACGTCGACCGGATGGAAAGCCTTACGTTTCCCAGCGACTGGAGGACACCCATTATAGAGTTCCTTCGCTCAGGAGTCACACCGGCCGATCGGGAGGAAGCCCAGCTGCTCAGGAGGAGGGCCGGTCGGTTCACCCTTATCGACGATCATCTCTACAAGAAGGCTTTCTCTCGCCCATTGTTGAAATGTGTGAGCTCGGAAGATTCGGCTTACATCCTCCAGGAGGTACATCAAGGATCGTGCGGAGGACATCCGGGCGGACGATCACTAGCCAAGAAGATTTTGCTAGCTGGATACTTTTGGCCGACCTTACAAATGGACTCCGCTCGGACAGTATCTACGTGCCTTTCATGCCAGAAGTATCACAATTTCTCTCACCGACCGGCAGAGGAGATGAAAGCATCAACCGTTTCATGTCCGTTCGATCAATGGGGAATGGATATTGTGGGTCCATTTCCAATGGCGACCGGGCAGAGGAAATTTTTGCTGGTAGCGGTCGATTATTTCTCCAAATGGGTAGAAGCCGAGCCACTAGCCAGGATCACCGAACAGATGGTCAAAAAATTCATATGGCAACACATCATCTGTAGGTTCGGTATCCCTCGCCGATTGGTTTCCGACAATGGGCGGCAATTCACAGGGAAGGTGTTGGAAGATTGGTGCAAAAGCTACGGCATCGAGCAACACTTCACGTCCGTGGCTTACCCCCAAAGCAACGGTCAAGCCGAAGTAGCCAACCGGGAAATTCTCCGTATTCTGCGCGCTCGGCTCGACCACGTGGGAGGAAGTTGGCCGGATGAAGTGCCGGGTGTTTTATGGGCCATCCGGACGACTCCTAAAGAAGGAACGGGCGTTACACCTTTTCATCTGGTGTACGGCGGTGAAGCGGTCATTCCAGTTGAAGTCGGCGTAGAGTCCGTCCGGGTCCAGTGTTATGATGAAGTCAACGCCGAGCGGAGGAATATGGAGCTGGATATGGTTGACGAAGAGCGTGCCAAAGCATCCATTCGGCTGATGGCGTACCGTCAACGAATGAAGCAAAACTACAACCGGCGCGTCGTTCCCCGATCATTCCAGGTCGGCGACCTTGTCTGGAAGAAAGTCAAGCCGGTAGGCGACGTCGGCAAGCTTGAAGCTCCGTGGGCGGGTCCCTTCAAAATCACCGAGAAGCTCCGCTCGGGCGCGTATTATTTGGAAGACGAGGACGGTCGGCAGCTAGATAGGCCGTGGAGCGCAAACCACCTCTAGTCTTATCGGGAGGGGTGAAAGGTGTGCCTATGTAAATAATCCTGTGTACGTCTTTCGACTGAATACTTGAAATGCAGAGATGAAAAGTCAAAAGAACGAATATAAGGCATCGTCATCAAGGAAAGAAGGCCCCGCGCCGCTCGGCCGGAGGTAAAAGGGTCGAACCGAGCGCGTGAGTATCGAAGGCCCCGTACCGTCTGGACGGAGGGAAATTAGCCGAGCCAAAGTGCTCGATGAAGCAGATCCTGAGCCGTTCGGCTAAGCGTGCGTTCTCCAAGTCGGGCGAAAGGTGCGCTAAATACAAATTTATATACTTCTCGGCCGCCTATGTACTTGCGATGCAGGAAGTAGAAAGAGGAAAGCACATCGAGTATTCTCTGCTGAAAGGAAGGCCAAGGTCGCTCGACCTGGCAAGGAGTTGGCCTTAAAGCCGACGAGCTCCGTCGTTAAAGATCGAGAGCCGCGCCGACCGGCTATAAACATCCGCGCCGACGAGCTCCGTCGTTAAAGATCGAGAGCCGCGCCGACCGGCTATAAACATCCGCGCCGACGAGCTCCGTCGTTAAAGATCGAGAGCCGCGCCGACCGGCTATAAACATCCGCGCCGACGAGCTCCGTCGTTAAAGATCGAGAGCCGCGCCGACCGGCTATAAACATCCGCGCCGACGAGCTCCGTCGTTAAAGATCGAGAGCCGCGCCGACCGGCTATAAACATCCGCGCCGACGAGCCCCGTCGTTAAAGATCGAGAGCCGCGCCGACCGGCTATAAACATCCGCGCCGACGAGCTCCGTCGTTAAAGATCGAGAGCCGCGCCAACCGGCTATAATCATCCGCGCCGACGAGCTCCGTCGTTAAAGATCTAGAGCCGCGCCGACCGGCTATAAACATCAACGCCGACGAGCTCCGTCGTTAAAGATCGAGAGTCGCGCTGACCGGCTATAAACATCCGCGCCGACGAGCTCCGTCGTTGCGCCGGCGTCTAAAAATAATCCGAGAGGAATATCGTCGACACGGCAATCACCCGCAGCCGATATTGTTAACCCGACGCTAAGTTCCGCTCAGACTCGAGGTATAAAAGGTTCTGGTCGGCCTATAACGAGCGAGTCTTGCTAGCAACACAGAATGATATTCGGTCGCACGGAAGGGCTGGGGAAAATACTTCAAGAATGCACCTCGAAGGCCAAAGGGGTGATAGCGGACGAGCGGACAGCACCGGTATTAGCAAGTGGACAGTGCAATAAGATAGAATACACGAAAGGAAAACATTTCATTAAAATTAAAAACCTTAGGCCGAGTGGCCTAAGTACAAAAAAAGATTCATGTTCAGCCGAGCGGCGAAATTACAAGAATTACTCAATGTAGTCGTAGAGGTCCCTCGGAATGTTGCTCAAGAGCTCCATTTGATCGCCGGCCGGAATATTGGTGGACTCCGGAAGAAGGCCCTTCGACTTCAGATAGGTCATAGTAGCCGTCATGGCCAAGTCGAAAGCCGAGTACATCCGCTCGCAAATTTTCTCCGAGAACTCGGGCGATCGGATGTGGCTTTGTCGGAGAGCAGCGACTCGGCTCAGCTCAGCATCCTGGTATTCTTTGAAGGTCGCCTGGGAGCTTGTGAGGGCCTCATTCAGACTTTCAATCTTCTCCGCATCGGCCGAGCGGCCTGCCTTCTCCCGGTCGAGCTGCTCCGTCAGCTCCTTTATCTTGTCCAAGGCCTCGTTTCTTCTCCAGATCGGAGATGGCTGTGTTCTTCCGGTGGTGGCCGAGTTATCTTCGTGTCAAGCGACTTGACTTGTCGCTGACTCGGCTAGGGCGTGGGCCAGTCACTGTTTTCTTTCGTGACAGAGTTTTCTTGACTCTTTTTGCAGCTCGGAGTAGGAAGGGCCTTGGGAGCCGCCCGGACGCAGTTGCCTTATCTCCTCGTCCGCCATAGCCAGTCCTGGAAATCGCTATCTCTTCCACCCATCTCAAGCAAGACGATTTGTTAAAAGTCATGGAAATATTCGACAAAACTTCAAAAGCAACAAACTTACCCCGTAGCCGCTTGCATATGGTCATGGCTAAGTTCGAGAGGGATCATTGCTACTCAGGCGGCCGCCCACATCTCGTGAGAGGCCCTTTCAAAGTAATGGTGTGCTCGGGCGCGGTGGGCCGGTCGGCTTCAGTAGCAACTCTTCAGTTGGAAGATGAAGAGTAACTCGTATTGTGCGGCCGTGACTAGGATCGCCCGACCGGGATCAGAAGCTGGAACGGCGAGCAGGGGGGAGAGTGTCGACCGGAGTAGCCTCAACCGGAGTAGGCGGCTCGTCCCAGTCGAAGGCGTCCGATCGGACGAGATGGTCTCGGGCACTGGCGCCTTGCCTTTAGCAGTCGCAGCGGCCCGGTCGGAGGGTTGGACCGCGGAGGTAGCCGAGCGCAGCGGAGTCTCCACCCGGCGCCTCTTAGGCAGTGGCTGTTCCTCCTCCCGAACGGATCCTTCCTCGGTGGCCGTTGGTTCCCTGGAGGGGGCAGCTCCGCTGGCCGCCTGCTGTTGAGAGGTCGGAACGGCCGATTCAGCCTGAGTGCCGCTCTCTCCTTCGTGTGAACCGACCGGCTGAATGCCCAGCGCCTCCATTTCCTTGGCCGCCGCGGCCTCCAGCGCCGCTGTTTTTCTCTTTAGAACGCCGGACATCACCGAGTCCATGACGATTTCAGCTGCATGAAAAGAAGAAGAAATCAGTTAGCAATTAAAGCAAGTGCCCAAGCAAAATTCTTACCGAAGCCGGTCGGAAGTGGGGTCCGTATAGGACTCAGCCCAAAAATGTACATCACTCCCTCGTGAAGAAGTTTGTTGATGTCAAGCCGCAGACCGGCTAGTACATTTGCGGCGTGAAGATAATCCGGTCGGGTCTTGAATTTCTTCAACTCGGGAGGAGGAGACCGACCTGCCACTGGGTCGGGAAGTTTGGCTGACTGGGCATGCGGATGTAGAAATAATAGTCCTTCCAATGTTTATTGGAAGTGGGTAGTTTATTGAAGAAGACCAGACCGGGCCGAGCTTGGAACATAAAGGTGCCCGGCTCGGCTTGTTTAGGATAATAGAAATAAAAAAAGACCTCCGGGCGGAGGGGAATGTTATGGATCTTAAACAAAACGACAACACCGCAGAGGAGACGGAAGGTATTTGGTACTAAACTTCCGAGCGGCACGCCAAAATAATTACAAACGTCTACTATGAAAGGATGCACGGGGAACCGCAGACCGGCGGTAAATTGGTCGCGGAAGACACAGAAACCGCCGCGCAGCGGTCGGTGTGGCCGAGCGGCGGGACCAGCTAGGCGAACTTCGAAATCCTCGGGAATTTTGAAATTGTCAGCCAAAATATCAAAATCCCATTGTTCGAAACGGGACCGCATGGTGGTATACCATGGGCCCAGGGATTGTTCTTCGGGGTGAGAAGAACTGGCCATGATCCAGACAGAAGAAAGCAAAAAGGAAGTCTCAAAGACGAAGAAATGAAATTTCAAAGACTGAAGCTAGGGGAAGAAAGGCTAATTCGATACCGAGAAGGAAGGAGGAAAGCTCTAAAACCTTACTGGAGGGAGATGGATCGAGGAGAGGCGCCGGAGAGCGTCAGAGGGCAGCAACAAGATCGCCGGAGCTCCAAAGCGCAGAGAGCAGCAGTAGAGGTAATGGAGGCGTGTGAAGGTGAAAAGGAAACGAAGAGTTTATAGGGTGAGGGCCGGGCGGTCTCCACCGTCGGATCCAGGTCACGGGAATCAAAGCACACATCTAGCCGTTTATTTCGAACTGCTTCGATCACATCACAATATCATGCAACCGCCTCCATACTCTGGTGGCCTTGCTCCACGTGTCAGTCAATCATTCAGAGCATTTAATGAAGGTATGATCGGCCTTGATGGCGAAGATTGGCGCAAAACGCGAGGAGATCCGGTGAAGGCCATCATTGATTCATTCAAGGATATTTCTACGGCTGACCGAGCGGATAGTATTGGCGTTGAGGAGCCGTTCGGCTAGACTCACAGTCCAGTCAGTCGGACTATTCGCCTCCCTCGACTAGACTTGAAGGGGAGGCAAGTGATCCGGTAGTAAGAGCGGCCCCCCCAAAGTCAACGCCAAGTTAAAGTCACCGGAGCAGCCGCTCATCCGAGGAGAGTGTGGTCCGACCGGACGGACGACCGTAGACGGCCGATCCGACCGGACTGCCGGCCGCCCGATGGAATCGAATACCCGGAAGGGTCCGGCCGGCTCGCACTTATAGTTGGAAGACACCCTGTCAAATCGGGGTTCCGACGCTCAGTTAAAAAGGTCACGGACCGAGCTGACATTTTGACCGGTCACAGTCATAAAGCGCCCCTGTTTATTCGCCTCCACCAAGCACAGGTAAACCATTGTGTATGTCCGGTCGGATGTTTAGGGAGATGTCCGCTCGGACGACAAGTTTTGGAGCAAGGAAAAAGACCCGAGGATTTCTCCTCTGACAACCGGTAGGTTTCACGTGTGTGTCACGCTCCAAATCTCGTGACAGGGGATTCTGTTGTCCCATCGAGGGCATGCTTTGACTGTAGCGATATGGGTCAGGTAAGTTTTCTGACAGCCACATACCTAGGAAAGGACAGGTAAACTTTCTGACAGCCGCATACCTAGGAAAAGACAGAAGACACTTATGCACCTAGGTACGTGTGTCCAGACCCTTCATAGCTCTATATAAAGAACCTCAGGTTTCGCCGGAGAGGTACGTATTCTGAGATTTTGGAAGCCACTTTGTTCATCGTAGCTTACCTGACTTGAGCGTCGGAGGGCCGTCGCCGGGACACCCCTCCCGGCTCGGTTTTGCTGCAGGTTCACCGGAGCACTCGAGGATCCAGCAGGGAGCGCCGCATCCCCAGCGTTCGTTGACTCTTGGTTCGAACAGGATCATCTAGTTCTTTTATTAAGTCAGTACAAAAAGAACTTACCTAAATGTGTTGGAATGTATACTGAAAGCCTAAGCTTTGTAAACATTTATTATGAATAAAGAATCACATTTGGTCTAATTGTCTACATTTGTTTGTAGTTGTTCATTTAATTTATATTGTAGATAACATAGTATGTGGTGTCATATACAGAAGATGATGTTATCAGTACCTTATAAATTATAAACAGTAGCTCACGACCAAAATGGAAAAGGAACAAACCATTAGAAGGTCGTAGTGTAATTAGGTATTAGTTTATCTTAACTATATAATTACACTAGTACACTCAGAGTGTATTGAGTAGGACCATTTGAGGTCGTTTCTTTTATACTGACTTTATAAAGGAACAAAGACCTCAGTTATTATGGAAGTGTGTGCTCTTAATCCTAATATAATAACAAGCACATATATTTGATATTTATTTCTTTAATTTATCAATGGGTGAGATTTAGTTCGTTGAATCAATAAACCCGATAAGTTGGGAAATGGTATCACTTATAGTGTGTGTTGTTGATTATAGAAGGAAACCGTGTCCTAGAGATACTAGGTTGATAATGTCCTCACGAGGAGCTCATACAGATTGTCATGTTAAACCCTGCCCGTGGACTTAGTCCGAAATGACAATAAGGTTGAGTGGTACTACTCTTGGACTTAGATATTACTTAAATGAGTTGTCAATAACTCACTTAATTAGTGGACATTCGATATCTTAAACACAGGAGACTAACACACTCATAATAAGAAGGAGCCCAAAATGTAATTTGGGATTGGTGCGGTAGTTCAATGATAGTTCTCTAGTGGAATGAATTATCATTGATAAAATTAAGTTGTGTGTTGGCGAACACGGGATGCTTAATTTTATCGGGAGACCAAAACCAATTCCGCCTCTCGGGCCCCAACCTAGCCTCTTCTTTATAAAGTTCTATACCCACCTATCCCTCCCTTCTATACCCACCCAATAGGGGCCGGCCAAGCTAGCTTGGGAACAAGCTAGGGCCGGCCTAGGGGTGGCCGGCCCTAGCTTGAACCCAAGCTAGTAGGGCCGGCCAAAATAAATTTAAAAAGAAATTTAATTTTAATTTTTATTATAATGTGGAAGATATAATTTAAAGAGAATTAGAATTAAAATATCTCTCTTGTAAAAGATTTACAAAAGATTAAAGAAAGAGATTAGATCTCTTTCCTTATTTGTAGATTGGAGAGATGTTTTATTTTCTCTTTAAAATTATTCACATGTTAATAAAATTAAAATTATAGATATTTCCTTTTATTAACCATGAAGAGATTTTAAAGAGAAATTTTATTTTTTAAAATTTCCGGAAACAAATTAGGAAGTTTTAATTGTTGATTAAAACTTGTCCTCTTTTGTTTTCCAATGATGGCCGACCACTTGAAATTGATTTGGGAAATTTTATTTTATTTCTCTCAATTAAATCAAGTCAAGGAAATTAAGGAAAATTTATTGTAATTAAATTTCCTAATTTGCCTAGGCCAAGGAATATAAAAGAAGGGGTAGGGGTGCCTTCATGAGATATAACCTCTATTGTTTTCTCTCCCTTTTTCCTTGGTGTTGTGGCCGGCCATTACCCTCTCCCTCTCTTCCTCTTGTGGTGGCCGAATACTTCATCTCTCTTGGAGTTCTTGTGGTGGCCGGATACTACTTGGAGAAGAAGAAGAAGAAGGAGAGAAAGTTAGCATCTCTTTGAGCTTGGTTAGTATTTTGATTTTCTTCTTTGGTAAAGTTCTTCCTTTGTGGCCGAACCTTGCTTGGAGGAGAAGAAGGTGGTTGGTGTTTTCTCATCTTGGTAGATCGTTGCCCACACAACGTCCGAGGTTAGAAGAGGAATACGGTAGAAGATCAAGAGGTTTTTCTACAAGGTATAATTAGTAATTTTTATTTCCGCATCATGCTAGTTATTTATGGAAATAATACCAAATACAAGAGGCTTATGATCTAGTATTTCGAATATGTTTTTCGATGTTGTGTTCTTTTGTTTTCTTTCTTTTCCTTGTGATTTGATTGTTCTCTTTGGTTAACCTAAAGTTATTTTAGGAAATTAAATATTAGCTTTCTATTAAAGGTTTTGTCTAGTCGGTGGTGGTTGCTCCCATATCCAAGAAGGCCATGTGCCTCGCCACGTCAGTACTGGGAACCTTTTATGGAAATTAGTATTTAATGGAATTAATAACTTAAGGAGACTTGGGTCGAACGTGTTAAGTTCCGCAGGAGATCCAAGTTAAAACCTAAAAGAACAAATAGATTAAGTTTTGGATCAAACGTGTTAAGTTCCGCAGGCGATCCAAAATTTAATTTAAAAGAACACATGGTAGCTAGGAAAAAGGTTCAGACCTTTGTACAAAATTTTTGTACAGTGGAACCTCTAGGTTTTCCGAGTAGCAACCAACAAAATGGTCATACTCAATACACTTAGAGTGTACCAGTGTAATTTATTAATCAAGATAAACTAATACTTAATTACACTACGACTATTCCGATGGTTTGTTCCTTTCCATCTTAGTCGTGAGCAATTGTTTATAATTTATAAAGAACCGATAACATGATCTTCTGAGTGTGACACCACACTCCATGTTATCTACTATATAAATTAATTGAACAATTATATTTAACAAATAAATGTAGATATTGACCAAATATGATTTTTTGATTTCAAAATAAATGTTTACAAAAGCTAGGCTTTTAGTATAAATTCCAACAATCTCCCACTTATACTAAAAGAATAAGCTGTCATATCTGTTGCCATACATCTGATTCCCATCCCCTCCACATGCCGATCAAAAACTTTCGCCGGAAGGGCCTTAGTGAAAGAATCTGCCAGGTTATCTGCTAATACAATCTTGGCAATGACAACTTCTCCTCGCTTGACGATGTCTCGTATCAGGTGGTACTTGCGCTCTATATGTTTACTTGCTTTATGGGCTTGTGGTTCCTTCGAGTTTGCAACTGCACCGCTATTATCACAATAAATTGTGATGATCTTGGGCAAACCAGGAATCACATCTAAGTCCATTAGAAATTTCCTGAGCCATACAACTTCTTTGGTTGCCTCAGAGGCTGCCACATACTCAACTTCCATGGTTGAGTCCGAGACGTATTTCTGCTTAACACTCTTCCATGCAACGACTCCACCTCCTAGAGTAAACACATAGTTTGACGTAGACTTACTATTGTCCCTATCTGATTGGAAGTCCGAATCCGTGTAACCCACAGGGAGCAAATCATCTGCTTGATAGACTAGCATATAATCTCTAGTCCTTCTCAGGTACTTTAATATATGTTTCACAGCAGTCCAATGTCCTTGTCCAGGGTTACTCTGATATCTGCTAACCATGTCCATAACAAAACAGATATCAGGTCTCGTACACAGCAGTGCATACATAAGGCTTCCTACAGCCGAAGCATAAGTAACTGCATTCATGTCCTCTATCTCTTTTGATGTCTTCGGAGACATCTCTTTAGATAAAGCTACTCCATGCCTAAAAGGTAAGAAACCTTTCTTGGAATTTTGCATGCTAAAACGAGCAAGGATTGTATCTATATATAAAGCTTGGGATATGCACAACATTCTTTTCTTGCGATCCCTTATAACTTTGATCCCAAGAATGTGTGCACATTCTCCTAAGTCCTTCATATCAAATTATTTGGACAACCATACCCTTACGTCCGATAATACCTTGACATTGTTGCCAATTAACAAAATATCATCAACGTATAGTACAAGAAATACCACCACATTTTCGTTACACTTCTTGTATACACAAGACTCATCCAAACATTGAATAAATCCATATGATTGGATTACTTCATTAAACCGGATGTTCTAAGATCTTGAAACTTGCTTCAGTCCATAAATGGACCGATTGAGCTTGCCCACTAGATGCTCTTTGCCTTTTTCAATAAATCCCTCTGGTTGCTTCATATGGATGTTTTCTTCAAGACTTCCGTTAAGGAAAGCTGTCTTGACATCCATTTTCCAAATCTCATAATCCATATGAGCGGCAATGGACAAAAGTATCCGGATAGACTTAAGCATGGTTACCGGCGAAAAAATCTCCTCATAGTCGATTCCCTCTTTCTGAGTATACCCTTTTTCAACAAGCCTTGATTCGAAGGTTTCTATCTTCCCATCTGTCTCTCTTTTCCTTTTATAGATCCACTTGCATCCAATGACTTTTACACCATCAGGTGGTTCTACAAGCTCCCAGACCTTATTAGAATACATAGATTCTATTTCGGAATTGATTGTCTTTTGTCAAGATACTGCATCTATATCTTGGAGTGCTTCGTCATATGTTCGGGGATCAGGTTCATGTTTACCCGGGATCAAGTCCGAAGATTCTCCCAAAAATATGAATCTCTCAGGTTGCCTCATAACCCTTCCACTATGACGAGGCATTGTCTCTGGTTGTGTATCATGTGTGACATGTGTTGTAGTTTCTTGTGGTACTTCATCTTGTACTATTGGTATTAAAGTAGACGTGCCTCTCTTATTTCTTCTAGAACTATTTCACTCATGGGCTTATGGTTCATTACATAATCTTTTTCTAAAAATCGAGCATTGGTGCTAACAATGATCTTCTGATTTTTAGGATTATAAAATACCCCACCTTTCGTTCCCTTAGGATATCCCACAAACAGACAAACTTCTGTACGTGATTCCAACTTGTCAGTATCTCCCTTCAGCACATGTGCTGGACTATCCCATATCCGGATATGATTCAGACTAGGCTTACGCCCATTCCATAATTCCATGGGAGTAGAAGGAACTATTTTAGAAGGTACCATATTCAGAATGTACACTGCTGTTTCCAGGGCATATCCCCAAAACAAATTTGGTAATTCTGAATAACTCATCATCGGTCTAATCATTTCCATAAGAGTTCTATTCCTTCGTTCTGTCACACCATTCTCTTGGGGTGTACCAGGTGTAGATAATTGGGATTGAATCCCGACTTCTGATAAATAATTTCTAAACTCTCCAAAGAGGTATTCGCCACCACGATCAGACCGTAGTGTCTTGATACTTTTACCAAGACGTTTCTCCACATCAGCCCTATATTATTTGAACTTGTCAAAGCATTCAGACTTGTGGCGCATCAGGTAAATGTATCCGTATCTTGAATAATCGTCTATAAAGGAGACGAAGTATTCATAACCACCTCTTGCCTGGATAGACATAGGACCACACAAATCAGAATGAACCAGTTCTAACACACATCTTTGGCTCTATACCCCTTGGCCTTAAAAGGTCTCTTGGTCATTTTACCTTCCAAGCAGGATTCACATGTTGGAAAGTTTTCCAACTCTAATGAACCTGAGAGTCCATCGGCTACAAGCCTTTGAATCCTACTTAAGTTAATATGTCCAAGCCTTAGATGCCAAAGATACATTTGGTTCATTTATGAAGGTTCTTTTCTCTTATTAGAGTTAGAAGATGTGTTATTAATTTTCATATTTTGCTTTGTGGGAGAAATTGGATTTAAAGTATATAAATTGCCAACCAATGCACCAGAACAGATAATCACCTTATTTCTCTTTATAACCACATTGTTACTAAAAGAAACTGAATATCCATCCAAATACTATTTCGAAACTGAAATTAAATTCTTTCTAAAACTGAGTACATAAAGACAATTTCTTAAAATCAAATTTCTGTTCCTATCAAAAGATAAGTAGACGTCTACCACTGCAACAGCTGCCACCTTAGTAGCATTACCCATGTAGATGGTTATCTCTTCTTCAAATAGTCGTCGGGTTTCCTGGAACCCCTACAAAGAATTGTAGACATGATCAATGGCTCCCGTATCTACACACCAGGTGCTCGTAGATAACACTGCTAAACATGTTTCAACTATTAGAGCATGAGATATACCTTTATTGCTCTAATTCCTACGAGGGTAGTCCACCTTCCAATGTCCTGACTGCTTGCAGATAAAACACTTGCCCTTCGGCTTCTTCATTCCAGCTTTTTGTCTAGTCCCCTGAGGTTTATTCACCTTCTTTGCTGAAAAGACCTGTTTCTTCTTCTTCTTGCCTTTCGACTTAGAAGTAGAACCATTTTCAGCATAGTGAATCTGAGAACTTTGACGAAAAATATCTTCGGCTGCCTGTAGTTCTGTAAGAACTTCCACCAACGTATACTCTCTTTTGTTCATGTTATAGTTCAGGCGGAACTGCTCAAAACTTCTGGGTAGCGTTTGGAGAATTATATCGACCTGGGTTTCCCCATCGATTTCTCTTCCAAGAACTTGTATTTCGTTCAGATAGACCATCATTTTGAGGATATGATCCCTTACGGGTGTCCCCTCAGACATGGTGGCTGTCATTAACTTTCTCATTGCCTCTTGCCTAGCAGTCCGACTCTGGTGCCCAAAGAGTTCTTTGAGATTGTTCATTATATCATAAGCTGTTGGTAAATCTTGATGCTGATATTGCAATACATTTGACATTGATGCCAAAATGTAACACCGCGCCATCTCATCAGCTTTTACCCATTTCTTATGATACTCAATCTCATCTGGGGTAGAGTCACCGTCGGGTGCATCAGGGCAAGCCTCAGTCAGTACAAACTTATAGTTTTCAGTAGTAAGAACAATGCCTAAGTTCCTTTTCCAATCTATATAGTTGGGTCCAGTAAGTTTGTTCTCTTTCAGTATAATGGCCAGTGGGTTGAAAGTCATCCTAAGAATCACAAAAATAAACTTTGGTCAAGACTCTAAATTTAGAATAATATTGATTCTTCAAACAATACTATTTTAAATTAACCAACACCTCAAATCACCGTGAATATTGCATGCCACGTTAGTGTGGGTATATACAAATTCAACATTTGTAAGAGGAGGGTGTGATCCATTAATTTTATTATCTTGTCATCCTAACCTTATGACAAAGAAAATTAATAGTTGGTTTCACTTTGGTCACACAAAACAATAACAGTGACTCCGTTGGGGAGGATATTATTGAATGCGTCTAAGTGTATACCATTACTTGATACTAAGTCCATTAAATAGGATTGTGCCCCTTCGGTTGGAGAAGATCACACGCTCCTAAATAATTTCCTATAACCATCCATAAAAGGAAGTTTGATCTAGTGATCCGCAACAAACCCATCTGTTGTGAAGGGAGGCACTCAGAGCCAACACGCAAGCTTGTTGCATCACTTACAAACCAGTAATGGAGATCATTAGATTTATTAAAATCCCTCTCCCACTTAGTTATTTGAAAATGAGGATTTTAACCTATGCTAGCATACATCACATGCACATAAACATCATAGTAAATAAAAACAATAAATTTGAAAATTAATTTTCCGACTATTATGACCTTTTCCTTGACTGTCTTCAGTATGCTCCAACCCTAGCTGCCATCTATAGCCACCGCCATCGGGTCGAGTTGTCGCATCTATCTTGCTTCTAATTCCGCTGTGCCTCTGGTCCTCCAATAGCACCACGACTCGCAAAGATATGATCCGCGAACAATATAGAATTTTACAAATATCGATCCTATATTCCATAAAGGAATATACATGTATTCTAGATAGAACAAAAATAAAATTCAAAAAATGATACAGCTCCTGCTGTATTTGATACATACAATCATGCACACAAAATAATGCCCTTGACATGTCCAAGGGTCCAATCACACATAATATTTAAATGCCAAAATAGTTGGAGCCTGCAACCAAAGAGTTAGCACACCCTACTATTATCTTGCCTAAATTATGTATGACATGTGCATAACCTATTTAAATTCTAAACACACAGAGGCAAACCCAAGCTCTGATACTAATTGTTGGTTAGTCATAGGAAAACGTACCGGTTCCACTGTACAAAATTTTTTGTACAAGTGTCGAACCTTTCCTTAAATAACCTATTGTGTTCTTTAGAAGTTAAATTAGGAATCGCAGACGGAACTTAACATCATTGATTTTAAATTTAACTTATCTGTTCTTAATGGTTTAGATTTGAATCACAAGCGAAACTTAACATTATTGATTCAAATCCACCTATGTTATTAATTTCATTAAATATTAATTTCTAAAATTGCCTTCCAGGATTATATGGCGAGGCACATGACTTTCTTGGATATGGGAGCAACCACCACCGCCTAGTCAAAGCCTTTTAAGAAAAGCTAATATTTAATTTACTTAAATAACTCTAGGTTAACCAAAAAGAACAATCGAATCACAAATTCGAAAAAGAAGAAAACACAAACTCGAAAAATAAATTCGTTAAACTAGATCTAATTGCCTCGTGTATTTAGAATTCTTAGAAGAAAATAACTAGTATGATACGGAAGAAAACTACTAGTTATACCTTCTCTTTGTAAGCTAATGACCTCAAGATCTTCTGTCGTATTCCTCGCCTTGCCTTGGACGTCGTGTGGGCGACGATCCTCCAAGATGAACACCACCCAAAAGCTTCTTCCTCTTCTTCTAAAATCCGGCCATCACCACCACCAAGGAGAAGAGAGCCAAAGGGAAAAGAGAAGGGAGAGGAGAGGGCCGACCACTTGAGGTTCTCCAAGCAAGAGAATAAGAATTGTCCCTCATGAAGCCTCCTCACCCCTTCTTTTATATTAGTTGCCCAAGGCAAATAAGGAAAAACTTTTAACAAAAAATAAAATCATCCTCTAGTTTTTCCTTTTTATTTTTCCTTTTCTTTCCTCTTGATTGAATCAATCACCAATTTTAATTTTGTGATGATTTTTTAATTTTAATTATGGCCGGCCCCTTGCTTGGGCACCAAGCAAGGTGGCCGACCACCTCATCAAGAGAAAAAAAAGAAAATATATTTTTAAAATTTTACAAGAAGAAATTCTCGTATAAAATTTAGAAGCTCTCTTTCCTAAAGTAGGAGTTAAAAAAGGAAAGTTCTAAAAATTAAAACCATGTTTTAAAATTTAAAACTTCTCTTATAAAATTTCTTTTTTTAACATGATGATAGAAAATTTTAATTTTAAAACTTATCTTCCTTTTTTTTTCTTAAACCATGAGGATGGTTAAAAAATGAAAGTTTTAAAACTTTTAAAACTCTCTATTAAAACATGTGGCTAAATTCAAATAAGGAAAGTTTTTAAAATTAAAATCTCTCTTTTAAAACTTATAGTTTTCTACAAAGAGAAGATTTTAAAAATTCAAAAACAACCCTCCTTGTTTGAATATTGTGGCCGACTCCTTCATGCTTGGTCACCAAGCAAAGGGCCGACCCTTATAGAAGAGGATGTGGCCGAACCTTGCTTGGTCACCAAGCATTGGACCGGCCCACTTCTTGGACACCAAGAAGAGCCTTACATTTGGATGGACTTGAGGCTATAATGAGGCTACGATAGGGACCTAGAGGAGAAATTAGTTTTGGCCTTCCGATGAGCTTGAGTATCCTGTGCTCGCCCCGAACACACAACTCAAGTTCATCGATAATAACTCATTCCACTAAAGAGTTATTATCGTACTACGACACCAATCCCAAATTACATTATGGGATCCTACTTATCATGAGTGTGTTAATCTCCCTGTGTTTAAGATTACGAATGCCCACTAATTAAGTTACTGACAACTCACTTAATTAATATCTAGCTCCAAGAGTAGTACCACTCAACTTCATTGTCATGTCGGACTAAGTCCACCTACAGGGTTTAACATGACAATCCTTATGAGCTCCTCTTGGGGACATTCTCAACCTAGATAACTAGGACACATATTCCTTCTATAATCAACAACACACACTATAAGTAATATTATTTCTCAACTTATCGGGCATATTGATTTATCGAGCTAAACCTCACCCTTTGATAAGTCAAAGAAATAAATATTAAATATATGTGCTTGTTATTATATTAGGATTAAGAGCACACACTTCTATAATAACTAAGGTCTAGTTCTTTTATTAAGTCAGTACAAAAAGAACTTACCTAAATGGTCATACTCAATACACTTAGAGTTTACCAGTGTAATTTATTAATCAAGATAAACTAATACTTAATTACACTACGACTATTCCGATGGTTTGTTCCTTTCCATCTTAGTCGTGAGCAACTGTTTATAATTTATAAAGAACCGATAACATGATCTTCTAAGTGTGACACCACACTCCATGTTATCTACTATATAAATTAATTGAACAATTACATTTAACAAATAAATGTAGATATTGACCATATATGATTCTTTGATTTCAAAATAAATGTTTACAAAAGCTAGACTTTTAGTATACATTCCAACAATCTCCCACTTATACTAAAAGACTAAGCTGCCATATCTATTGCCATACATCTGATTCCAATCCCCTCAACATGCCGATCAAAAACTTTCACCGGAAGGGCCTTTGTGAAAGAATCTGTCAGGTTATCTGCTGATGCAGTCTTGGCAACGACAACTTCTCCTCGCTTGATGATGTCTCGTATCAGGTGGTACTTGCGCTCTATATGTTTACTTGCTTTATGGGCTCGTGGTTCCTTCGAGTTTGCAATTGCACGGCTATTATCACAATAAAATGTGATGATCTTGGGCAAACCAGGAATCACATCTAAGTCCATTAGAAAGTTCCTGAGCTATACAGCTTCTTTGGCTGCCTCAGAGGCTGCAACATACTCAACTTCCATGGTTGTGTCCGAGACACATTTCTACTTAACACTCCTCAATGCAATGACTCCACCTACTAGAGTAAACACATAGTCTGATGTAGACTTACTATTGTCCCTATATGGTTGGAAGTCCGAATCCGTGCAACCCACAGGGAGCAAATCATCTGCTTGATAGACTAGCATATAATCTCTAGTCCTTCTCAGGTACTTTAATATATGTTTCACAGCAGTCCAATGTCCTTATCCAGAGTTACTCTGATATCTGCTAACCATGCCCACGACAAAACAGATATCAGGTCTCGTACACAGCATTGCATACATAAGGCTTCCTACAGCCGAAGCATAAGGAACTGCCTTCATGTCCTCTATCTCCTTTGATGTCTTCGGACACATCTCTTTAGATAAAGCTACTCCATGCCTAAAAGGTAAGAAACCTTTCTTGGAGTTTTGCATGCTAAAACGAGCAAGGATTGTATCTATATATAAAGTTTGGGATAGACACAACATTCTTTTCTTGCGATCCCTTATAACTTTGATCCCAAGAATGTGTGCACATTCTCCTAAGTCCTTCATATCAAATTGTTTGGACAACCATACCCTTACGGCCGATAATACCTTGACATTGTTGCCAATTAACAAAATATCATCTACGTATAGTACAAGAAATACCACCACGTTTTCGTTACACTTCTTGTATACACAAGACTCATCGAGACACTGAATAAATCCATATGATTGGATTACTTCATTAAATCGGATGTTCCAAAATCTTGAAGCTTGCTTCAGCCCATAAATGGATCGATTGAGCTTGTACACTAGATGCTCTTTGCCTTTTTCAATAAATCCCTCTGGTTGCTTTATATGGATGTTTTCTTCAAGACTTCCGTTAAGGAAAGCTGTCTTGACATCCATTTGCCAAATTTCATAATCCATATGAGCGGCAATGGACAAGAGTATCTGGATAGACTTAAGCATGACTACCGACGAAAAAGTCTCCTCATAGTCGATTCCCTCTTTCTGAGTATACCCCTTTGCAACAAGCCTTGCTTTGAAGGTTTCTACCTTCCCATCTGTTCCTCTTTTCCTTTTGTATATCCACTTGCATCTAATGGCTTTTACACCATCAGGTGGTTCTACAAGCTCCCAGACCTTATTAGAATACATAGAATCTATTTTGAAATTCATTGCCTTTTGTCAAGATTCTGCATCTATATCTTGGAGTGCTTCGTCATATGTTCGGGGATCAAGTTCATGTTTACCAGGGATCAAGTCCGAAGATTCTCCCAAAAACATGAATCTCTCATGACGAGGCATTGTCTCTGGTTGTGTATCATGTGTGACACGTGTTGCAGTTTCTTGTGGTACTTCATCTTGTACTGTTGGTATTAAAGTAGACGTGTCCTCTCTTATTTCTTCTAGAACTATTTCACTCATGGGCTTATGGTTCATTACATAATCTTTTTCTAAAAATCGAGCATTGGTGCTAACAATGATCTTCTGATTTTTAGGATTATAAAATACCCCACCTTTCGTTCCCTTAGGATATCCCACAAACAGACAAACTTCTGTACGTGATTCCAACTTGTCAGTATCTCCCTTCAGCACATGTGCTAGACTACCCCATATCCGTATATGATTTAGACTAGGCTTACGCTCATTCCATAATTCCATGGGAGTAGAAGGAACTGTTTTAGAAGGTACCATATTCAGAATGTACACTGCTGTTTCCAGGGCATATCCCCAAAATGAATTTGGTAATTCTGAATAACTCATCACCGGTCTAATCATTTCCATAAGAGTTCTATTCCTTCGTTCTGTCACACCATTCTGTTGGGGTGTACCAGGTGCAGAAAATTGGGATTGAATCCCGACTTCTGATAAGTAATTTCTAAACTCTCCAAAGAGGTATTCGCCACCACGGTCAGACCGTAGTGTCTTGATACTTTTACCAAGACGTTTCTCCACATCAGCCCTATATTATTTGAACTTCTCCTCGCTTGACGATGTCTCGTATCAGGTGGTACTTGCGCTCTATATGTTTACTTGCTTTATGGGCTCGTGGTTCCTTCGAGTTTGCAACTGCACCGCTATTATCACAATAAATTGTGATGATCTTGGGCAAACCAGGAATCACATCTAAGTCCATTAGAAATTTCCTGAGCCATACAACTTCTTTGGTTGCCTCAGAGGTTGCCACATACTCAACTTCCATGGTTGAGTCCGAGACGCATTTCTGCTTAACACTCTTCCATGCAATGACTCCACTGCCTAGAGTAAACACATAGTCTGACGTAGACTTACTATTGTCCCTATCTGTTTGTAAGTCCGAATCCGTATAACCCACAGGGAGCAAATCATCTGCTTGATAGACTAGCATATAATCTCTAGTCCTTCTCAGGTACTTTAATATATGTTTCACAGCAGTCCAATGTCCTTGTCCAGGGTTACTCTGATATCTGCTAACCATGTCCATAACAAAACAGATATCAGGTCTCGTACACAGCAGTGCATACATAAGGCTTCCTACAGCCGAAGCATAAGTAACTGCATTCATGTCCTCTATCTCTTTTGATGTCTTCGGAGACATCTCTTTAGATAAAGCTACTCCATGCCTAAAAGGTAAGAAACCTTTCTTGGAATTTTGCATGCTAAAATGAGCAAGGATTGTATCTATATATAAAGCTTGGGATATGCACAACATTCTTTTCTTGCGATCCCTTATAACTTTGATCCCAAGAATGTGTGCACATTCTCCTAAGTCCTTCATATCAAATTATTTGGACAACCATACCCTTACGTCCGATAATACCTTGACATTGTTGCCAATTAACAAAATATCATCTACGTATAGTACAAGAAATACCACCACATTTTCGTTACACTTCTTGTATACACAAGACTCATCCAAACATTGAATAAATCCATATGATTGGATTACTTCATTAAACCGGATGTTCTAAGATCTTGAAACTTGCTTCAGTCCATAAATGGACCGATTGAGCTTGCCCACTAGATGCTCTTTGCCTTTTTCAATAAATCTCTCTGGTTGCTTCATATGGATGTTTTCTTCAAGACTTCCGTTAAGGAAAACTGTCTTGACATCCATTTGCCAAATCTCATAATCCATATGAGCGGCAATGGACAAAAGTATCCGGATAGACTTAAGCATGGTTACTGGCGAAAAAATCTCCTCATAGTCGATTCCCTCTTTCTGAGTATACCCTTTTTCAACAAGCCTTGATTTGAAGGTTTCTATCTTCCCATCTGTCTCTCTTTTCCTTTTATAGATCCACTTGCATCCAATGACTTTTACACCATCAGGTGGTTCTACAAGCTCCCAGACCTTATTAGAATACATAGATTCTATTTCGAAATTGATTGTCTTTTGTCAAGATACTGCATCTATATCTTGGAGTGCTTCGTCATATGTTCGGGGATCAGGTTCATGTTTACCCGGGATCAAGTCCGAAGATTCTCCCAAAAATATGAATATCTCAGGTTGCCTCATAACCCTCCCACTATGACGAGGCATTGTCTCTGGTTGTGTATCATGTGTGACACGTGTTGTAGTTTCTTGTGGTACTTCATCTTGTACTATTGGTATTAAAGTAGATGTGCCCTCTCTTATTTCTTCTAGAACTATTTCACTCATGGGCTTATGGTTCATTACATAATCTTTTTCTAAAAATCGAGCATTGGTGCTAACAATGATCTTCTGATTTTTAGGATTATAAAATACCCCACCTTTCGTTCCCTTAGGATATCCCACAAACAGACAAACTTCTGTACGTGATTCCAACTTGTCAGTATCTCCCTTCAGCACATGTGCTGGACTACCCCATATCCGGATATGATTTAGACTAGGCTTACGCCTATTCCATAATTCCATGGGAGTAGAAGGAACTATTTTAGAAGGTACCATATTCAGAATGTACACTGCTGTTTCCAGGGCATATCCCCAAAACAAATTTGGTAATTCTGAATAACTCATCATCGGTCTAATCATTTCCATAAGAGTTCTATTCCTTCGTTCTGCCACACTATTCTGTTGGGGTGTACCAGGTGCAGATAATTAGGATTGAATCCCGAATTCTGATAAGTAATTTCTAAACTCTCCAAAGAGGTATTCGCCACCACGGTCAGACCGTAGTGTCTTGATCCTTTTACCAAGACGTTTCTCC
Source organism: Zingiber officinale (assembly GCF_018446385.1). Taxonomy (NCBI): domain Eukaryota; kingdom Viridiplantae; phylum Streptophyta; class Magnoliopsida; order Zingiberales; family Zingiberaceae; genus Zingiber; species Zingiber officinale. The sequence continues at coordinate 108,500,716 of NC_055988.1, forward strand.
ACATCAGCCCTATATTATTTAAACTTGTCAAAGCATTCAGACTTGTGGCGCATCAGGTAAATGTATCCGTATCTTGAATAATCGTCTATAAAGGAGACGAAGTATTCATAACCACCTCTTGCCTGGATAGACATAGGACCACACAAATCAGAATGAACCAGTTCTAACACATCTTTGGTTCTATACCCCTTGGCCTTAAAAGTTCTCTTGGTCATTTTACCTTCCAAGCAGGATTCACATGTTGGAAAGTTTTCCAACTCTAATGAACCTGAGAGTCCATCGGCTACAAGCCTGTGAATCCTACTTAAGTTAATATGTCCAAGCCTTAGATGCCAAAGATACGTTTGGTTCATTTCTGAAGGTTCTTTTCTCTTATTAGAGTTAGAAGATGTGTTATTAATTTTCATATTTTGCTTTGTGGGAGAAATTGGATTTAAAGTATATAAATTGCCAACCAATGCACCAGAACAGATAATCACCTTATTTCTCTTTATAACCATATTGTTATTAAAAGAAAATGAATATCCATCCAAATACTGTTTCGAAACTGAAATTAAATTCTTTCTAAAACTGGGTACATAAAGACAATTTCTTAAAATCAAATTTCTGTTCCTATCAAAAGATAAGTAGACGTCTACCACTGCAACAGCTGCCACCTTAGTAGCATTACCCATGTAGACGGTTATCTCTTCTTCAAATAGTCGTCGGGTTTCCTGGAACCCCTACAAAGAATTGTAGACATGATCAATGGCTCCCGTATCTACACACCAGGTGCTCGTAGATAACACTGCTAAACATGTTTCAACTATTAGAGCATGAGATATACCTTTATTGCTCTAATTCCTACGAGGGTAGTCCACCTTCCAATGTCCTGACTGCTTGCAGATAAAGCACTTGCCCTTCGGCTTCTTCATTCCAGCTTTTTGTCTAGTCCCCTGAGGTTTATTCACCTTCTTTGCTGAAAAGACCTGTTTCTTCTTCTTCTTGCCTTTCGACTTAGAAGTAGAACCATTTTCAGCATAGTGAATCTGAGAACTTTGACGAAAAATATCTTCGGCTGCCTATAGTTCTGTAAGAACTTCCACCAACGTATACTCTCTTTTGTTCATGTTATAGTTTAGGCGGAACTGCTCAAAAACTTCTGGGTAGCGTTTGGAGAATTATATCGATCTGGGTTTCCCCATCGATTTCTCTTCCAAGAACTTGTATTTCGTTCAGATAGACCATCATTCTGAGGATATGATCCCTTACGGGTGTCCCCTCAGACATGGTGGCTGTCATTATCTTTCTCATTGCCTCTTGCCTAGCAGTCCGACTCTGGTGCCCAAAGAGTTCTTTGAGATTGTTCATTATATCATAAGCTGTTGGTAAATCTTGATGCTGATGTTGCAATACATTTGACATTGATGCCAAAATATAACACCGCGCCATCTCATCAGCTTTTACCCATTTCTTATGATACTCAATCTCCTCTGGGGTAGAGTCACCGTCGGGTGCATCAGGGCAAGCCTCAGTCAGTACAAACTTATAGTTTTCAGTAGTAAGAACAATGCCTAAGTTCCTTTTCCAATCTATATAGTTGGGTCCAGTAAGTTTGTTCTCTTTCAGTATAATGGCCAGTGGGTTGAAAGTCATCCTAAGAATCACAAAAATAAACTTTGGTCAAGACTCTAAATTTAGAATAATATTGATTCTTCAAACAATACTATTTTAAATTAACCAACACCTCAAATTACCGTGAATATTGCATGCCACGTTAGTGTGGGTATATACAAATTCAACATTTGTAAGAGGAGGGTGTGATCCATTAATTTTATTATCTTGTCATCCTAACCTTATGACAAAGAAAATTAATAGTTGGTTTCACTTTGGTCACACAAAACAATAACAGTGACTCCGTTGGGGAGGATACTATTGAATGCGTCTAAGTGTATACCATTACTTGATACTAAGTCCATTAAATAGGATTGTGCCCCTTCGGTTGGAGAAGATCACACGCTCCTAAATAATTTCCTATAACCATCCATAAAAGGAAGTTTGATCTAGTGATCCGCAACAAACCCATCCGTTGTGGAGGGAGGCACTCAGAGCCAACACGCAAGCTTGTTGCATCACTTACAAACTAGTAATGGAGACCATGGGATTTATTAAAATCCCTCTCCCACTTAGTTATTTAAAAATAAGGATTTTAACCTATGCTAGCATACATCACATGCACATAAACATCACAGTAAATAAAAGCAATAAATTTGGAAATTAATTTTCCAACTATTATGACCTTTTCCTTCACTGTCTTCAGTATGCTCCAACCCTAGCTGCTACCATCTATAGCCACCGCCATCGGTGTAACACCCCACCCTCCTCGCTACTAGTCTATGAGGGTGGAGCGCTACTGGACTACTAACTTTTCTTAATTAGAGTTGTTCACATAAGATCAATACATAAACTCTCTAAAAATGCAATTAACTAGCAGCGGAAAACTAAATGACTCATCTAATACATTCTTAATAAATGGCAATCTTAATAAATCCTTATGCTAGGTCCCAAGGCTTCTATATTCCAGGCATCACACATCCATCCGCACCTCCTTGTCCCCTTCCTTTGCTATAACTTTTTCTTTCCTTTATCTGCAGTAAGAGGAAAATGCATCTATAAGCAAAATTGCTTAGTAAGCGCTATCTAACTCACAAAACTCGAGTATGCATGTAAGCTGAAAGAAATCTAGAAACTGAATGCTCATCTAATAGCAAACGAAACATAACATACTGAAATACTAAACATGTAAGCAAATCTAGACAACATGTCAGTATATAAGAAAGCTAAACTTGCTGAATTTTAAACTTATGTGAAGCTTATTTCTTTTGTTTGAAAACTTATAATTTAATACTTCAAAATAATAATCAACTTTCTTCTTGGGCCCAGGCGTAGTACCATCTTATGCGCGTTCCCTAATAGGTTGGGGTAGCGAGCCACCAATCCTAAAAGAGCAGACCTCGGTCTACCAGGGCCAAGACCTCGGAATTGGACACCTGGATTTGTTTAACGACAACCTCGGAAGTCGGGTACTGTAAAGCCCGAAAAATTCCCGAATTTATTTTAGAATTATTCTATGATTTTTCTGGAGTTTTTAGATATTTTTCCGGAATTTTCCGAGTAGCGGAAGTAGCAAAAATAAATAGAATCGTAAAACGGCCTAAGCGGGAATTGAACCCGAGACCTACGGTTTACGGATAATGTTAGAAACCAGTGAACCCAGCAGGGCCGTGCTGAAAGGAAAGGGATTCAATAATATTTATGTTAGGTTTGGGCGGAAATTACCACTTAATATAAATAGGAGGTTCAAGTGGGTTTGGTTTATTTTAACTTAGTTTTGGTTTGGAAATCTCTCAACCAAAACCTCACGCCACTTTTTCTCCTCTCCCAAAACCTCACGCCGCCTCTTCTTTCCTCCTCCTTCTCTCGGCGCCCTAGCCCAAGGTCCCTAGGTTCATCTTCCGGCGACGACTCCAACACGAAAGAGGTTCTTCTCCGCGAGAGGAACGCGAAGACGTGATCGGATCGTCGAGAGGATCATCTCCACCGGAGTTCTAGCGAATAGAATCGTAAGAAATTACGATCAAGAGGTAAGAAACCCCTCACCTGCAGTATAATAGCTTCCGGTTGAGTTTTTATACTTTAGTTAGGATGTATGCGGATTTTTATCGATATCTAGGGTGTATTTAACTCTCTTCGCAGATTAGGGACTTAGTTGAGCACCTTTAGATGGGCCGGGCATGTCTTCCCTCTTCAGATAGGAGGTTAGATGTTGTCGGGTGCCTAGAGGTGGTCTCCCTAATAGGAAGAAGAGTTAGAGCATCCCAGGTGTTCGATAAAATAGCTAGTTTAGTAAAAATGCACCATAGGCATTTGTAACAGCTCAGTTAGATACTTTAGAGGTATCTATTCAGTATTTTCAGTTTATTTCAGCTTATATGGATTAGATATCCAATGGGTGGGCTCCCACAGTCGCCTCTAGGTTTAGATAACCTAGCTCTAGGTTCAGATAACCTAGGAATAGTATGAAAAAGCATGTATTAGCTATTTCAGTATTTTATTTTCAGTGGCACTGTACTGGATTAGACTCCCACAGTCGTCCCTAGGTTCAGACAACCTAGTAAACCCCGCTAAATTCGGGACTTGCAACCCCGGGTCTAGTAGGGATGCGCGCACAGCAAATACAGTTGTCGGGCCCAACAGCATGTTTATTATTTTCACTTATTATGTATTAGTTTCAAACTCAAAATCAGATATGCTAGTGGAGTTTGTTTTCAGTTACAGCTTTAGTTCCAGTTAGCTTAACTTATGATTAGCTTAGTGTTATTACTTGCTATGCCATGATTCCAGTGTATATGCCATGCTTATATGTTATGCCATTAGATTTCAGTATGCCATGGTTTAGCTTTTCAGTGCATGTTTTCAAATAGCATGATTTAAATCCATGATTGCATCGTTGCATGTTTTTGTGAGGTAGATGGTTTCTTACTAAGCTTTAAGCTTACAGATTCTATTTTCCTTATACTGCAGATAAGGGTAAAGGAAAGATGGACTAGCAGAGGAAGCTGGAGGGCAATGCGAAGACGGTGTGTGTGGCAGGAACTGGAATGAAAGATCTTAGGGATCTAACGAGCTTCATTTATACATTAGAACTCTTTAGCATTTACTTTCAGCACTTTCAGTTTATTAGTTTGATATAGTCGTTTTCATGCACGTTAAGTTGTTAAAATGTGTTTTAGTGAGTGAAATGCCATGAACCAGTTTAGAATTGCCACTACCGTTATTAGAATAGTTTATTATGCAGTAGGTAGTTGTTGGATTGTATTTTGGCACACCGAGTCCACGAAATCGAGTTCGGCCGAATAGAATCGATCGGTCTGCACCGATCGCTGCTGGATCGATCGGTCGTGGCCGATCCGATGAATCTGATAACATCTTGTATCCTCACAGATCGATCGGCCGATCCGACCGATCTGATAACCTCAAGAGATTAGTACTGGATCGGTCACCGACCGATCCAGCTATACTGGATCGGTCGCCGATCGATTCAGCCGATCGGCCTCGCCGACCGATCCAAAGACGATAGCGAACCCGGTTTTGCGGGTTTAAGGATCGGTCACCGACCGATCCAGTAACAAGAGCACGAAAGCCGATCGGTCACCGACCGATCGGGCACTCGATCGGTCAGACCGATCCCAGAATGAAGCAATGAAGCTTCAGGATCGGACAGCAGACCGATCCAGGTCTTGTGACCGTATCAGTAGATCGGTCTGTAAGGCGATTAGTTTATAAGAATCAATTAGTTAGCAAAAATTTTAATTAGCCCAGCTTTCCGCGCAGTATAGCTTAGCAGAATTGTAGCGATTCGCCTTACAGCTTAGTAGTAGAAGGTGGGTCGTTACAGAGTGGTATCAGAGCCAAGTTCCATACTTCCTACACACACATCAGCATTGTACCTGCAGCTTCCAAGTAAGAATACCTCTACTCTCTTAATTGTTCTTGTTTATAGTTACAGTTCATGTTATATGCTTATTGCCGGTTAGTACATGATAGTTTAAACAGGATGTCAGAAATTATATAACTGTGATAGTATTAGTTATACATATGTTCTCTATGTCATTAGAAATGGCACGAGGACGCCCAGCTAGAAGGGCACTAGCTACTGAGCCCCAGCAAGAGGCAGGCAGTTCAGTGCCTCCTCCAGACCTTACAGCATTAGTGGCTCAGTTACAGCAGCAGCTAGCTGAACAGCAACAGGAAATAGCCACCTTAAAGGCTAATCAGCAAAGTACCCCCACAGTAGAGGTTCCACCAGCTCAGCTTACAGCACCAGCACCAGCACCAGCAGCCCCAGCAGCTGAGCCAAGAAAGGAAGCCTATCTGATCCAGTGGCAGCGAGTCAAGCCAGAGAACTTCTCAGGCACTAGTGAACCATGGGATGCACAAGCCTGGTTCAAAACACTGGAGAGCACGATGGAGCTTCCCCGAACACGAGAAGGTGAAGTGTGCCTCCTTCTGACGGAGATGCACGCATGTGGTGGGAAAGGATCGGAACGAAGCGCCCAGTGATGTCATGGGGGACTTGAGAGGAATTCTTCGAGGAGTTCTTTCACATGCGGGTTACAAACCGCCACTACGACGAGTTCACGAGTTTCGTGAGGGCCATTGGAGGAAGCCGTGAAGAAATTCAACAGTTGGCTCGTCTATGTCGAGTTAGTCGGCACCGAGAAGGAACGAGTCCGGTTGATGCTCAAGATGCCGAGGCCCGAGATCGCAGTGAACGTGGCGGTGGCATTCATAGGCCACGGACCACGGAGGAGCTAGTGAGCGGTGCCTTGACCACGAGCATTACGAGCAGCATGAAACAGCGAAGCAAGTCTCCTCGAGTCCAAAGGCCAAGGAAGCTCTCACACTCGAAACAGCAGCCACAGCTCAAGTGGAAAGGGAACTCCAACAAAAAGCGCAATCGGAGTGACCCAAGAGGAGGGCCATCTAGCAAGCGACCCGTTATCCAAAGTGTGCTACTTGTGGGAAATTCCACCCGGGGTTTGCAAGGGCGCACGAGGATGCTCTGAATGTGGACAAGAAGGGCACATGGCCAGGCAGTGCCGAACAAGGCCGGTCTTCCTCACCCACAGCAGATTCAGTATCAGTTATATCAGATGCAAGCCGCTCTAGAAGGCCCACATATCAGCCAGGGCAGATTAGCCCCGCTATGGCGAATGCGAGGATCTACTCACTCACCGGAGAGGACGTAGCAAATGCCTCGGCAATCGTCACAGTCGATTAGCATTTTTCAAGATAGTGCACTCGTTCTATTTGATCTTGGGGCAACCCATTCATATATAGCCGGATGTTCTCCGAAAAATTAGAGGTACCCCAGATACTCGGTCGTTTTGGCGCTACCTTGAGAGAGATCATGGCGTCCACGACCGGCTCGAGCAAGGTCTGGTCATTATAGCGCATGGAGCTCTTTTGCGATCCGATAGTGCTAGAAATGACCGACTATGACGTTATCTTGGAATGGACTTTGGTCAAACACGGTGCCTCTATCGAGTGCCGTAAACAGAAAGTCACGTTCCAACCTGAAGCGGAAGCACTGTTCGAATTCGTCGGGGAACCAAGGAGAAAGGCCAAGAGGTTTCTCTCAGCTATGAAGGCACAGAAGTTACTGGATTCAGGATGCACGGGATTCTTAGCACACGTAGTCAGCACCAGTCAGGACAGGGACCAACAGCTAGCAGAGGTTCGAGTCGTTTGCGACTACCCAGCAGTCTTCCCTGAGGAGCTACCAGGCTTAGCACCAGACAGGGAGATTGAATTTGAGATAGAGCTCATCCCCGGCACAAATCCAATTTCCAAGGCACCGTACCGCATGGCTCCAGCAGAACTGAAGGAACTTCAGGAGCAACTACAGGAGCTTCTTGACAAAGGTTTCATACGCCCGAGTCACTCACCATGGGGAGCGCCTGTGTTGTTCGTGAAGAAGAAGGATGGAAGCATGCGACTGTGCATAGACTACAGATCACTGAACCAGGTCACAATCAAAAATAGGTATCCTCTTCCCAGAATAGATGACCTATTTGATCAGCTGAAGGGGGCATCAGTGTTCTCTAAGGTAGATCTCAGATCAGGTTATCATCAGGTAAAGGTTAAAGAATGGGATATACCAAAGACGACATTCAGAACCAGATACGGACACTACGAGTTCGTGGTCATGCCCTTTGGCGTGACCAATGCTCCAGCTACATTCATGGATCTCATGAACAGAGTATTCGGGAGTATTTAGATAAGTTTGTTATTGTGTTTATCGATGACATTCTTATCTACTCGAACTCAAGAACATGAGAGCACCTGAAACTAGTATTGCAGACACTTCAGTAGAACCGACTTTACGCCAAGTTCACGAAATGTGAATTTTGGCTAGATCAGTGTCCTTCCGGGTCACATCATCTCAAAGGATGGTGTTATGGTGGATCCCAAGATAGAAGCGATAAATCGGAAGCGAAAGAACGCCAGTGAAATCAGGAGCTTTACGGGATTAGCAGGATATTACAGGAAGTTTGTAGAGGATTTCTCCGGGTAGCCTCCCCACTGCTCTTACCGGAAAGAACAGGAAATTCCAGTGGAATGAGAACAGCTTCAGTGAGCTAAAAGGAGATTGACCAGTGCTGCTATTTTGGCTCTACCAGACGACACCAGCTTTGACATCTATAGTGATGCCTCTAAGTTGGGACTAGGAGCGATCTTGATGCAAAACGGCAAGGTGATTGCCTATGCCTCAGACAACTCAAGGATTATGAGAAGAATTACCCTACTCATGACCTTGAGCTTGCAGAGTGTTCGCTCTCAAAATTTGGAGACATTACTTATATGGAGCTCAGTGCAGAGTGTATAGATCATCGAGTCTGAAGTACTTCTTCACTCGGAAGGATCTGAATATGCGGCAGATGGCTTGAGCTGGTCAAGGACTACGATATAGACATCCTCTACCACCCAGGGAAAGCCAATAAGGTAGCAGATGCACTTAGCAGGAAATCTAGTGCTACCTTATTAGCTCTTACAGCCATGTCACCGCCCCTACAGAAGGAGATCGTGGATTTCGGTCTCGAACTCATCGTGGGACAGCTCTCTACTATGACCCTAGAGTCTACCTTGCTTGGTGATATTCAGTCAGCTCAGGATCAGGACCCTGAGATTCAGAGAATCAAGCAAGGGCTAGCAGAATCAGAAAGTAGAGAATTCAGAGTGTCCGATAGCGGGGTGTTGTATTTTGGCGACAGACTCTGTGTTCCAGATCAGGAGGAGCTACGGAGACAGATTTTAGGTGAGGCTCACAGGACTCCCTACGCGATGCATCCAGGCTCCACCAAAATGTATCAAGACCTGAAGAAACACTTTTGGTGGTCCGGGATGAAGCGAGACATCGCCAGATATGTTAGCATCTGCCTCACCTGTCAGAGGGTCAAGGCAGAACATCAGCGACCAGGAGGAGTTCTGCAGCCTATACAGATTCCAGAATGGAAGTGGGAGGATATCTCGATGGACTTCATAGTGGGGCTACCGGAACCACAAATGGTTTTGATGCCATCGGGTAATAGTTGACAGTTGACTAAATCAGCCCACTTCCTAGCTATCAAGATATCCTACTCCATGGAGAAGCTAGCTCAGTTGTATCCAGGAGATCGTCCGACTACATGGAGTCCCACGAACCATCATTTTAGAAGAGGCAGAGATTTACATCACACTTACGGAAGTGTGTTCGATTAACTATGGGCACCATTAAAATTCAAGACTTTCCATCCTCGATGATGGTCGACGGAGCGAGTAAATCGTGCTCAAGATATGCTCGAGCTTGTGCCCTAGATTTCAAGGAAGTTGGTGCAAATATCCGAGTCTAGCAGAATTTGCATACAACAACAACTATCGGGCCACTATCGGCATGGCTCCTTATGAGGCACTCTATGGGCGGAGGTGCGGATCACCAATCTGCTGGTATGAGAGTGGTGAGCAGAAAGAGCTAGAGCTTCAGGCAGATCTAGTGGCAGATACCACAGCTGCTATACAGCAGATTCGCCAGAGGATAAAGACAGAGCCGTCGAAGAGCTATGCCGATACACGCCGCACCCCTAGAGTTTTCGGTTGGGATACAGTTTTCCTCGAGTAGCTCCCATGAAGGAGTCATGCGTTTGGGAAGAAGGCAAGCTAGCTCCCGATATGTGGGACCATACCTTATCACGAAGAGAGTGGGCAAGGTAGCATATGAGCTAGAGCTACCTCGGGAGATGTCACTGTCCACAACGTATTTCATGTCTCCATGCTGAAGAAGCATATTCCAGACGCCACCCGGTGATTATGTGCGAAGAGATGCTCCAACTTTCACTTAGTATAAAAAGGGTTGGATGAGATTAAAACCTAATCTTCTGCCTCCTCTTTCCTTTCTAGCTGAATCCCCTTCTCCCTCCTTTCAAGTTTCGGCCAAGGAAACCTAGGGCTCCAAGTCTTAAAGCTTTCAAAGGAGGGAATCTAAGGGGAGGGTCTGTAAAGCCCGAAAAATTCCCCAATTTATTTTAGAATTATTCTATGATTTTTGTGGAATTTTTAGATATTTTTCCGGAATTTTCCGAGTAGCGGAAGTGGCAAAAATAATTGGAACCTTAAAATAGCTTAGGCGGGAATCGAACCCGAGACCTATGGTTTACGGATAATGTTAGAAACCAATGAACCCAGCAGGGCCGTGCTGAAAGGAAAGGGATTCAATAATATTTATGTTAGGTTTGGGCGGAAATTACCACTTAATATAAATAGGAGGTTCAAGTGGGTTTGGTTTATTTTAACTTAGTTTTGGTTTGGAAATCTCTCAACCAAAACCTCACGCCACTTTTTCTCCTCTCCCAAAACCTCACGCCGCCTCTTCTTTCCTCCTCCTTCTCTCGGCGCCCTAGCCCAAGGTCCCTAGGTTCATCTTCCGGCGACGACTCCAACACGAAAGAGGTTCTTCTCCGCGAGAGGAACGCGAAGACGTGATCGGATCGTCGAGAGGATCATCTCCACCGGAGTTCTAGCGAATAGAATCGTAAGAAATTACGATCAAGAGGTAAGAAACCCCTCACCTGCAGTATAATAGCTTCCGGTTGAGTTTTTATACTTTAGTTAGGATGTATGCGGATTTTTATCGATATCTAGGGTGTATTTAACTCTCTTCGCAGATTAGGGACTTAGTTGAGCACCTTTAGATGGGCCGGGCATGTCTTCCCTCTTCAGATAGGAGGTTAGATGTTGTCGGGTGCCTAGAGGTGGTCTCCCTAATAGGAAGAAGAGTTAGAGCATCCCAGGTGTTCGATAAAATAGCTAGTTTAGTAAAAATGCACCATAGGCATTTGTAACAGCTCAGTTAGATACTTTAGAGGTATCTATTCAGTATTTTCAGTTTATTTCAGCTTATATGGATTAGATATCCAATGGGTGGGCTCCCACAGTCGCCTCTAGGTTTAGATAACCTAGCTCTAGGTTCAGATAACCTAGGAATAGTATGAAAAAGCATGTATTAGCTATTTCAGTATTTTATTTTCAGTGGCACTGTACTGGATTAGATATCCATTGGGTTGGACTCCCACAGTCGTCCCTAGGTTCAGACAACCTAGTAAACCCTGCTAAATTCGGGACTTGCAACCCCGGGTCTAGTAGGGATGCGCGCACAGCAAGTACAGTTGCCGGGCCCAACAGCATGTTTATTATTTTCACTTATTATGTATTAGTTTCAAACTCAAAATCAGATATGCTAGTGGAGTTTGTTTTCAGTTACAGCTTTAGTTCCAGTTAGCTTAACTTATGATTAGCTTAGTGTTATTACTTGCTATGCCATGATTCCAGTGTATATGCCATGCTTATATGTTATGCCATTAGATTTCAGTATGCCATGGTTTAGCTTTTCAGTGCATGTTTTCAAATAGCATGATTTAAATCCATGATTGCATCGTTGCATGTTTTTGTGAGGTAGATGGTTTCTTACTAAGCTTTAAGCTTACAGATTCTATTTTTCTTATACTGCAGATAAGGGTAAAGGAAAGATGGACTAGCAGAGGAGGCTGGAGGGCAATGCGAAGACGGTGTGTGTGCGAGGAACTGGAATGAAAGATCTTAGGGATCTAACGAGCTTCATTTATACATTAGAACTCTTTAGCATTTACTTTCAGCACTTTCGGTTTATTAGTTTGATACTGTCGTTTTCATGCACGTTAAGTTGTTAAAATGTGTTTTAGTGAGTGAAATGCCATGAACCAGTTTAGAATTGCCACTACATTTATTAGAATAGTTTATTATGCAGTAGGTAGTTGTTGGATTGTATTTTGGCACACCGAGTCCCAAATCGAGTTCCGGCTGAATCAGACATCGACGGTCTCGGACCGATCGCTCGAGCACCGGATCGGTCACCGACCGATCCAAGGAGATCTGATATCAGATCCTCGGATCGGCCACCGACCGATCCAAAGACGATACAAGAGCCTCAAGAGATTAGTACGGATCGGTCGGCCACCGATCGATTCAGTATACCGGATCGGCCGCCGATCGACCTCGCTGGATCGCCGACCGATCCAAAGACGACAAGAGCGAACCCGATTCGAGGTTTAAGGATCGGTCACCGACCGATCCAATGCCTCTCACCGATCGGTCTACCGACCGATCGAGGACTCTGGATCGGTCTCAGACCGATCCAACAGAAGCAATGAAGCTTCAGGATCGGACAGCAGACCGATCCAGGGTCTTGTGACCGTACCAGTATCAGTAGATCGGTCTGTAAGGCGATTAGTTTATAAGAATCAATTAGTTAGCAAAAATTTTAATTAGCCCAGCTTTCCGCGCAGTATAGCTTAGCAGAATTGTAGCGATTCGCCTTACAGCTTAGTAGTAGAAGGTGGGTCGTTACAGGTACTAGCCTCTTAAATAAAGTAAAATACTTGTTATCTTTTATTACTTCTAATATATAATGCCTCGGCATTTTCTTTAAGCACCTTGTGTGCCAAAATCCCTAAAGTCTTGACTTTGGGATCTACTTAAGGCCTTGGCCTTTCTCTTTCTTTTCTTTATTTTTCTTACACTTGTTAATACTTCTAATAAAAGAATGCTTCTTTAAAAACTGAAATGTTTAAACAAATTCTAACTTTGAAATACATAAACAAAAATCTACATACTATGCTAATTAAAATTCTACATACTATACTAATCAAAATTCTGCATTCTATGCTACACTATTTCTTCATACTATGCAAACATAAATTCTGCACTATAATACTTAACCAAACTGCACTATAATCTTTTTCTTTAAAAACTGCACTATAAGTTCCACCAAAAATCTGTACAACAAGTTCCCCCAAAAATCTGCACTATAAACTTTAAAGAAATCTATATCATAAGCTCTTAAGAAATCTGCACTACAAGCTCTAAAGAAATCTGTTCTAAAGAAATCTGCATTTTAAGCTCTAAGAAATCTGCACTACAAGCTTAATTAAAATCTGCACTATAAGCCTACATAAAAATCTACACTATAAGCTTAATTAAAATCTGCACTATAGGCCTACATAAAAAATCTGCACTATAAGCTTAATTAAAATCTGCACTATAAGCCTAATTAAAAATCTGCACTATAGGCTTAATTAAAATCTACACTATAGGCTTAATTAAAATCTGCACTATAAGCCTACATAAAAATCTACACTATAAGCTTAATTAAAATCTGCACTATAGGCTTAATTAAAAATCTGCTCTATAAGCGCTTCTCATGCTTCGAATTCAAGAAGAACAAAGGTCCGAAACTACTCCTACTGCAGGTGAGAAGCACTTACCTTGCTTCTTGGACTCACAACCGAACAAAAAGGGCTTCTAGGACCTTAGCCGTCCGCCAAAGATGATGCCCTAACTCCCTTTCGTTTTCTGCCCGAGCTCCTCTATCGTACGCAGAAGAGAAGGAGAGAATGGTTTAAGTCATGGGAAAACAGAGCATCAACTTATCCCTTTTTATAACTTAATATTTCTGTTAACTCCTTAAATAAATTCGCTATCTTTTCTAAACAGACAAATCCAACATCAACTTATCCCTTTTATAATCCAATATTCTGTTAATTATTTTATATAAATTCGCTACTTTTCCTAAACAAACAAATCCAACATCAATTTATCCCTTTTATAATATTCTGTTAACTATCTTAAATAAATTCGCTACCTTTTCTAAACAAACAAATCCAAGATCATCTTTTCCCTTTTATAATATTCTGTTAACTATCTTAAATAAATTCGCTACCTTTTCTAAACAGAAAAATCTGTTTGCCCACCTGGTCAGTTGGGTTTTGACCGAGTCAAAGGTCATGGGTTCAATTCTCGGCTTGGACATTTTTTTGTCGAAACTTCCTTCGTTTAGTAAAAATACCAAACGACCTCCAAAAATTACATAAAAATACTCTAAAAATTTCTAAAAATCCCTAGAATATTTCTATAGCATTTTTAAATATTTTTAAATTACTTTTAGGACTCTAATTGAGGAAATTTGGGTCGTTATAATCGGGTCGAGTTGTCGCATCTATCTTGATTCTTATTCCGCTGCGCCTCTGGTCCTCCAATAGCACCACGCCTCGAAAAAGATACGATCCGCGACAAATATAGAATTTTACAAATATCGATCCTATATTCCATAAAGGAATGTACATGTATTCTAGATAGAACAAAAAATAAAATTCAAAAAATAATACAGCTCCTGCTGTATTTGATACATACAATCATGCACACAACATAATGCCCTTGACATGTCCAAGGGTCCAATCACACATAATATTTAAATGCCAAAATAGTTGGAGCCTGCAACCAAAGAGTTAGCACACCCTACTATTATCTTGCCTAAATTATGTATGACATGTGCATAACCTATTTAAATTCTAAACACACAGAGGCAAACCCAAGCTCTGATACTAATTGTTGGTTAGTCATAGGAAAACGTACCGGTTCCACTGTACAAAATTTTTTGTACAAGTGTCGAACCTTTCCTTAAATAACCTATTGTGTTCTTTAGAAGTTAAATTAGGAATCACAGATGGAACTTAACATCATTGATTTTAAATTTAACTTATCTGTTCTTAATGGTTTAGATTTGAATCACAAGCGAAACTTAACATTATTGATTCAAATCCACCTATGTTATTAATTCCATTAAATATTAATTTCTAAAATTGCCTTCCAGGATTATATGGCGAGGCACATGACCTTCTTGGATATGGGAGCAACCACCACCGCCTAGTCAAAGCCTTTTAAGAAAAGCTAATATTTAATTTCCTTAAATAACTCTAGGTTAACCAAAAAGAACAATCGAATCACAAATTCGAAAAAGAAGAAAACACAAACTCGAAAAATAAATTCGATAAACTAGATCTAATTGCCTCTTGTATTTAGATTTCTTAGAAAAAAAATAACCAATATGATGCGGAAGAAAACTACTAGTTATACATTCTCTTTGTAAGCTAATGACCTTAAGATCTTCTGCTGTATTCCTCGCCTCGCCTTGGACGTCGTGTGGGTGATGATCCTCCAAGATGAACACCACCCAAAAGCTTCTTCCTCTTCTTCTAAAATCTGGCCACCACCACCACCAAGGAGAAGAGAGCAAAAGGGAAAAGAGAAGGGAGAGGGAGAGGGCCAGCCACTTGAGGTTCTCCAAGCAAGAGAATAAGAATTGTCCCTCATGAAGCCTCCTCACACCTTCTTTTATATTAGTTGCCCAAGACAAATAAGGAAAAACTTTTTACAAAAAATAAAATCATCCTCTAGTTTTTCCTTTTCCCTTTTTATTTTTTCTTTTCTTTCCTCTTGATTGAATCAATCACCAATTTTAATTTTGTGATGATTTTTTAATTTTAATTATGGCCGGCCCCTTGCTTGGGCACCAAGCAAGGTGGCCGACCACCTCATCAAGAGAAAAAAGGAAAATATATTTTTAAAATTTTACAAGAAGAAATCCTCTTATAAAATTTACAAGCTCTCTTTCCTAAAGTAGGAGTTAAAAAAGGAAAGTTCTAAAAATTAAAACCATGTTTTAAAATTTAAAACTTCTCTTATAAAATTTCCTTTTTTAACATGATGATAGAAAATTTTAATTTTAAAACTTATCTTCCTTTTTTTTCTTAAACCATGAGGATGGTTAAAAAATGAAAGTTTTAAAACTTTAAAAACTCTCTATTAAAACATGTGGCTAAATTCAAATAAGGAAAGTTTTTAAAATTAAAATCTCTCTTTTAAAACTTATAGTTTTCTACAAAGAGAAGATTTTAAAAATTCAAAAACAACCCTCCTTTTTTGAATATTGTGGTCAGCCCCTTCTTGCTTGGTCACCAAGCAAAGGGCCGACCCTTATAGAAGAGGATGTGGCTGACCCTTGCTTGGTCACCAAGCATTGGACCGGCCTGTTAGGATGTATACTAAAAGCCTAGCTTTTGGTATAAACATTTATCTAGAAATAAGAATCACATTGGTCAAATGTCTACATTTATGATAAATGTAGTTGCTCAATTAATTTATATTGAAGATAACATGGTGTGTGGTGTCACACACAGAAGATTATGTTATTGGTTCCTTATAAATTATAAACAGTAGCTCACGACCAAGATGGAAAGGAACAAACCATTGGAAGGTCGTAGTGTAATTAGGTATTAGTTTATCTTAACTATATAATTACACTAGTACACTTAGAGTGTATTGAGTAGGACCATTTGAGTTCATTCCTTTTATACTGACTTTATAAAGGAACAAAGACCTCATTTATTATGGAAGTGTGTGCTCTTAATCCTAATATAATAACAAGCACATATATTTGATATTTATTTCTTTAATTTATCAATGGGTGAGATTTAGTTCGATGAATCAATAAGCCCGATAAGTTGGGAAATGATATCACTTATAGTGTGTGTTGTTGATTATAGAAGAAAACTGTGTCCTAGAGATACTAGGTTGAGAATGTCCCCAAGAGGAGCTCAAAAGGATTGTCATGTTAAACCCTGCAGGTGGACTTAGTCCGACATGACGATGAAGTTGAGTGGTACTACTCTTGGAGCTAGATATTAATTAAGTGAGTTGTCAGTAACTTACTTAATTAGTGGACATTTGTTATCTTAAACACAGGGAGACTAACACACTCATAATAAGAAGGAGCCCAAAAATGTAATTTGGGATTGGTGCGGTAGTTCAATAATAATTCTCTAGTGGAATGAATTATTATTGATAAAATTAAGTTGTGTGTTCGGGGCGAACACGGGATGCTTAATTTTATCGGGAGACCAAAACCAATTCCTCCTCTCGGTCCCTATCATAGCCTCTTGATTATAGAGTACTATACCCACCTATACCCACCTGCTTACCATCATATAGGGGGCCGACCAAGCTAGCTTGGAGACCAAGCTAGGGCCGACTATGTTTTTGTTCATGGGTGAATTCATGTGGCCGGCCCTAACTTGAACTCAAGCTTAGGTGGCCGGCCCTATTAAAATAAAAAGGAATTTTATTTTTAAATTTTTTCTTATGTGGATAACATGATTTAATAGAGAGTTTAAAAATTTAAGTCTTTCCTTTAATAAGATTCTACAAAAGATTAAGAGAAGAGTTAAATCTCTTTCCATATTTGTAGATTAAAAGGTTGATTTTAATTTTGGTAAAAACTTTCCTTTTAATCATGTTCATGATTTAAAAGAGAGTTTAAAAATTAAATATCTCTTTTATAAAGCTTCTACAAATATTAAGAAAAGATTAGATATCTTTCCTTATTTGTAGATTGGAAGAGATTTTAATTTTTAAAGATAACTTTCTTTTTATCCACATGTTTAAAAGAAATATTTTAATTTATAAAATTTCCTTTTTATTAATCATCATGAAGGGAAAAATTATTAGAGAAATTTTTTATAAAATTTCCGGAAACAAATTAGGAAAGTTTTAATTCTTGATTGAATTAAATTTCCTTTGCTTGGTTTAAAGTGGCCGACCACATTGTTGATGAGAAAAAAAATTGTTTTTAATTAAATAAATTTTCCTTATCAATGGAAAAAGAATTAAGGAAATTTTTATTTAAATTTTCTTATTTGCCAAGGCCAAGGATTATAAAAGAGAGGGTAGAGGTGCCTTCATGGTTAACAACTCTATTATTTTTCCTCTCTCTTTTTCTTCCTTGGTGTGGCCGGCCATCCTCTCCTCCTTTCTTCTCTTTGATGGCCGAACCTCATCTTTCTTGTGGAGACTCATATGGTGGCCGGATCAAGTTTAGAGAAGAAGAAGAAGAAGAAGAGAAAGAAAGCTTTGTTTCTAACATCCCTTGGAGCATGGTGGTGGTGGCCGAACCTCTTCATCCTAGAAGATGTTTTGATGGCCGAAACTTGCAAGGAAGAAGAAGGTGCTTGGTGGTTCTCATCTCGGATGATCGTTGCCCACACAACGTCTGAGGTTAGAAGAGGAATACGATAGAAGATCAAGAGGTCTTTCTAAAAGGTATAACTAGTATTTTTCCTTTCCGCATCATACTAGTTATTTTTGGAAATAATACCAAATACAAGAGGCATACGATTTTAGTGTTTCGAATTTGTTTTCGATATAGTATTCTTTTGTTTTTTTTTTCTTGTGATTTGATTGTTCTTTTCGGTTGACCTAAAGTTATTTTAGGAAATTAAATATTAGCTTTCCATAAAAGGTTTTGTCTAGTCGGTGGTGGTTGCTCCCATATCCAAGAAGGCCATGTGCCTCGCCACATCAGTACTGGGAACCAATTATGGAAATTAATATTTAATGGAATTAATAACTTAGGTGATTTGGATCAAACGTGTTAAGTTTCGTAGGAGATCCAAGTCTAAACCTAAAAGAACAAATAGATTAAGTTTTGGATCAAACGTGTTAAGTTCCGCAGGCGATCCAAAATTTAATTTAAAAGAACATATGGTAGCTAGGAAAAGGTTCAGACCTTTGTACAAAATTTTTGTACAGTGGAACCTCTAGATTTTCCCAATAGCAACCAGCACGACCCACTTCTTGGACACCAAGAAGAGCCTTACATTTGGATGGACTTGAGGCTATAATGAGGCTACGACAGGGACCTAGAGGAGAAATTGGTTTTGGCCTTCCGATGAGCTTGAGTATCCCGTGCTCGCCCCGAACACACAACTCAAGTTCATCGATAATAACTCATTCCACTAGAGAGTTATTGTCGTACTACCGCACCAATCCCAAATTACATTATGAACTCCTTCTTATCATGAGTGTGTTAGTCTCCCTGTGTTTAAGATTACGAATGCCCACTAATTAAGTAAGTTACTGATAACTCACTTAATTAATATCTAGCTCCAAGAGTAGTACCACTCAACTTCATTGTCATGTCGGACTAAGTCCACCTGCAGGGTTTAACATGACAATCCTTATGAGCTCCTCTTGGGGACATTCTCAACCTAGATAACTAGGACACAGATTCCTTCTATAATCAACAACACACACTATAAGTAATATTATTTTTCAACTTATCGGGCATATTGATTTATCGAGCTAAACTTCACCCTTTGATAAGTCAAAGAAATAAATATTAAATATATGTGCTTGTTATTATATTAGGATTAAGAGCACACACTTCCATAATAACTAAGGTTTAGTTCTTTTATTAAGTCAGTACAAAAAGAACTTACCTAAATGGTCATACTCAATACACTTAGAGTGTACCAGTGTAATTTATTAATCAAGATAAACTAATACTTAATTACACTACGACTATTCCGATGGTTTGTTCCTTTCCATCTTAGTCGTGAGTAACTGTTTATAATTTATAAAGAACCGATAACATGGAGTGTGGTGTCAAACCAATAACATGATCTTCTGAGTGTGACACCACACTCCATGTTATCTACTATATAAATTAATTGAACAATTACATTTAACAAATAAATATAGATATTGACCAAATATGATTCTTTTATTTCAAAATAAATGTTTACAAAAGCTAGACTTTTAGTATACATTCCAACACTGAAAATATTTTTCAGCATTAGAAAATGATCAAAAGAGTGGTGAACATGTATGTAATCTTATGGGGGATTAATACATGATGGTTATAGTCATTAGAGATCAAAGAGTCCAATAATTAGGATATTGTTGGAGCTCTTTTTGATTTATGGCAAAGGGGAAGAAGTTTAGATTTAAGTGGGAAACCTACACACCTTTGCAAGAAATCCTATCTCAAGGGCAGCTTAGGTGAAGGGGGAGTGATTACTCATTTATTAGTGAAGGGGGAGAAGTGTACCTTTGTAAGAAATCCTAACTCAAGGGGGAGCTTAGGTAAAGGGGGAGTCTAGGGATTTAGGTTCCATTATTTATGCATGAGTTGATTTGCATATTTATTTACATATGTATTGCTATATTGTTTCCCTAACTTAAACGAGTTGCCAAACATCAAAAAGGGGGAGATTGTTGAAATAATCTGGATACCCTAGGTTTTGATATTTGGGCAAAGGTTTAAATTAGGTTTATTGTTGTATTTGATATGCATTGTGAGTGTGCAAGAAACAGGTACAATAAGGAAAGTCCAAGGGTGATCTTGGCAAAGGAGGAAAGTCCAAGGGTGAGTCTTAGCGGTGTAAGTCCAGGTATGTAGTCTTGGCAATGCAAGCCCAAGTGTGACTTGACAAATGATGAAGTCCCGGAGCGTGGCTCTTGGCAGTGAAGACCCGACAATGATGCCAAGGCTATTGGAAGATCCAAAAGGCAAGGCGTGAAGGATGAGGAGACATCCGACAGACGTAAGGCTGATGGAGGAGGCTAGAAGGCTAGGTCTAGGTTGTGCGGGCAAGGACGAATGCATGAGAGATTGTACTCAGGGTAAAATTTCAATGTGCACTGTAGCAGTCGACTGGTATTTTCATCAGTCGACTAGTAGCCGACAGTTGGTTTGTAACGACCGAATTTCACTTATGACCAGTTCACTGGTGGTTGTACCAGTCAATTGGTGGCGGGAAACACAACTAGGTATTTCCTCCCGAACTCTATTTAATTGAACTCGGGGTGCTTGGGCAAAGTTGACGAAATAGACTTGGTTAAAGCCTATCAGGGTCCCCCAAGCCCTCGTGTGATCGGTGTACTTGTATTCAAGTGTTTGTGGCGAGGTTTTTCCACCGACAAGGAGCTTGAGCTAGCCGGAGGTTTTCCGGGGAGTCATCCACCAACAGATAACTGTGGAGTAGGAGCTTTATATCCGAACCACGTTAAATCTACGTGTTACATTTGCTTTCTCTTGTTAGTATTTATTTTTGCATTCCGCTGTGTGTACTAACCATTGTAGGAAGCGACGTTTTGGGTGAGACGCTATTCATCGCCTCTAGTAGACGTCAAGGTCCCAACACTAGGTCCATGTTCTAATTTATTATAATGCTCTAGACAATTAATGTATATGGTTGTCAATGGAGTTCTATGCAGCCAGACTTCAAAATGAATACTTGATTGTGATAAAATATTAGATATTCAAAAATCTTTTGACTATGTTAGTGTTAGTACTTTACTCATTTATTAGTGCATAAATACTTTCTTTTTTTGTTTTGGTCACCTTCCACCCCCTTACACCTTCCACATTAATCAATTCAAATTGCATTAAACATAAAATAAGAACAAAGTATATAACTTACATAAACACCATTGGAAATAAATTTAGATCAAATAGATAACAAGACCGGTGAATGAGATTGCGCTTGGTAAGAAGACTACCGAACAAGCAAAATTTTTTCATAACTCCCAAGGAAAGTAACTAAAGCAATCCTACTGTGAAGAAATACAGCTCATTCTGAAAACAACTATTTGTCAGCCTTAGAAGTTCACTCAAAAGCAAGTACCACAAAGTTTATGGATTTTTAAGTGCAGAAAAAATAAAGTTGCCACATGCAAACGTATAATATTAATCTCCAAAGAATGATTCCTAAGCATGCGGAACACTTACCTCACCTTTGGTAAGAAGACGTGGCTTGGAGAGACATTCATTTTCATTCACCTTTGTTAGGTATATATATTTACACATGTTTTTTTAATAATGATAGTATGTTTTTATTTTTCTTTGTTATATTTTATTTTTATTTGTATGTGAACTAAGTATATATTGACCATTAGTGTATTGTCTAGGAGTTTTTATTAATGTAATTTATTAGAAACAGATAAAATATAGAATGAAAGAAGTTGGATGTATAAAAAGAATTTACCTGACCGCTAGAGTTTAACTGATGAGTTTATGACTGGGTTGAAATAATTGTTAAATTTTGTATCTAGTAATGTTGAGTTTATGGATGGTAATGAGATAAGGTGTCCATGCAAAAAGTGTCACAATGGTAAATTTTTACCATCTAGTAAAGTTCCAGAGCATCTTTGTAGATTTAGTTTTACTATAAATTACTATAATTAGATATGTCACGGTAAACCATTCATATCTAATGAGGATTATTATGGACACAACATATATAGTTCTAGGAATCAGAGTTATTATAATCAATTAAATTTATATCAGAGGATGATATTTGATGCAGCAGGTTCGAATTTGTTGAAGAGGCATTGTCGCGTGATAATATATTGCCCAATGATTTTTACAATATGAAAAAACTTATTAAAGAAATAGGTCTTCCGGTGGAAAGAATTGATGTTTGCAGAGATGGTTGTATGCTATATTAAGGAGATGATGCAGATGCAGATGTTTGTAAATTCTATAATCAAGATAGGTACAAGAGCACCAGAAGGAGTCAACGACGACATAAATCATACCATCAGTTATTTTATTTGCCTTTAACTCCTAGGTTACAAAAGCTTTATCCATCAAAGACCACTGCTGAACACATAACTTGACATGCAAATCATTGAACAAAAAAGGGGCTAATGTGTCATCCATCAAATTTAGAGGTAAGGAAAAATTTTGATAGAACATGTCCTGAATTTGCGAAGGAAACTTGAAACATGAAGTTAGGTCTCTGTGATGATGGATTTGCTCCATTTGGTAAATCAGGAAGATACTATTATTGTTGACCAGTTATATTAACTCCGTATAATCTTCCACCTAGGATGTGCATGAAAACAGGATACATGTTTTTAACATTGGTTGTGTCTGACTCACAAAATCTAAAGAAGTTAATAGATGTTTATATGCAACCACTGATTGTAGATCTAAAACAACTATGGGATGAAGGTTTTCCAACGTATGATGTTTATACTAATCATATGTTTGTAATGAAGGTTGCTCTTCTTTGGACCATAAATGACTTTCTGACTTATGGTATGCTATATGGTTGGAGTACTGCTGAAATCTTAGGATGTCCAATATGTATAGAGAGATCAAAGTCGATCAGATTGAAGCATAGAAAGAAACCGAGTTATTTTGATTGTCATAGATAATTTTCACCATCAAATCATAATTTTATAAGGAATAAAGATGAATTCACTAGGAATAGAATTGAAAGAACACCTCTACCATTAAGATTGACAGGTCAAGATATTTGGTACAGAGTGCTTCACTTTTCATCTGAATATGGAAGTACATATAAATAGACTAAACGGAGTATATTTGGGATTTATCGTATTGATATAGTAATTTTATTCATCATAATCTGGATGTAATGCATATTGAGAAAAAATATTTTTGATAATCTCATAAATACAGTAATGGATATCGTCGGGAAAAAAAAGACAATCTGAATGCAAGAAAAAAGATATGCGACTAATTCACCAGCAAGACCTTCACATGGTCAGACACAAGTAGGACCTTCACATGGTCAGTTGTCGGCAGGACCTTCACATGACTAGTTGCCAGCAGGACCTTCACATAGCCAGTCGTCGATAGAACCTTCACATGGCCAGTCGCCGACAGGACCTTCACATGGCTAGTCACCAGCAGGACTTTCCTATTCACCTTCCCCACTTGAGTTGTTGATGCCTGCTGAACACTCATCCACTGATATTATCGACACTCGACTGCATATAGTCCCTTTTGGAGACTCGTAAGTATTAAAATTATTATTATTTTTAACTATCTTAATTATTTAACATTGTTTGTTTGTAAACTTTATGATAGATTTGAAAATTCAGTAACTGTTATTCGTGAGATTAATCAAATAATGAATAATATTTGGAGAAGGGACTCAATATCATACTCAATCACTCCAACACCCACAAAAAAACTCTGGTGATATGAGTTGAAGGTATAACCAATTTATTTTATATATAAAACATTTAAGTTAATATATAATCTATTGTTTTTTTTCTATTTCAGCGGTTATTTACTTGGGACCCTTATTATGAGATGGAAATTAAAATAATTTTTAAAAAGAAATATGGTGATCACATTCAGCATGTATTGAAAATCATGACAATAATATTAGAAAAAAGCTAGCCTTTATCATGCTGGAAAATTGGACTAAGATCTCTAACTTTTGGCAAACTGATGAGTGCAAATAAAGAAGTAGTTAGAATAAAATAAATCAAGCTTATAATTCTAGAGATTCATTTGTAATATATGCGGGAGGATCTATAAATATCGAGGAGCATTCACGTAGATTGGTAAACTTTTAACTCTACAATTAGATTGTTAATCTATTTCATATTCCTACATTATTTCTAACCATATTATTTTTAGTCCAAGGAATTGAAAAAAGAGCAAGAATTTATAGACACTTTCTACTTTTCCAAAAAAAATAATAAAACTTGGAGAGGAGATAAAGCTAGAAAAATTAAGGTTTGATTTAATCTTTAATCTTAATTTTTAACTTAGATTTTATTACTTATCTATCTACTATAATTAATATTTTAATTTTTCATAGGAGAGATATGATGAGGTATCGCTATAACAGAGAAATTCAAGTGATGGTAATAATATTGAGGAATCTGAGCCATCTGCTACTAATAATTTGGATTTATAGATGGAGGCTAGTGGGAGAGTCAAAGGGGGAAGGATTATAGGTACGGGTTCTATGAGCAGAACCATAATGTTCCTCGTAGATCTTTTTCTTCTTCTACCCCACTCACAGTAACGACACAGATCCATAACTTAACTGAAAAGGTTAGCAATTTGAAGGGCATAATATATCAAAGGGATAAGTAAATTTTAGAAATCCAACAACAAGATTCACAAAGAGATCTAAATATGATAGAAATGAGCAAACAACAAGCCTTTCTTTTGCAACAGTTTCAACAGTTTAGCTTGGGTCTAAGTTATATTCCTCAGGGTACTAGTGATGATGTCGCCGACAACGATGATGATGATACATGAATGTTTGTAATTAGAATTTTTTATTTTTTTATTTTATTAATTTTGTAAATTCTTTACTTTTGTATTTTTGATTAATACTGTTATTTTTATTTCAAACAGGATTGGTAGGCCAAAATGATGGTGGTATCGATGTAAGAATATGTATGTCTTTACCTATTTATTTTTATGTTAGTTTATAAGATTTTCCTTTTTTTTGTTTATTTTATGATGCAAGTAGAAGAAGAAGGAATTGGAATGATAAGGATCTCCGTGAGATTATCTTCTATTCTATCTTTTTAATATTTTGGTATGCGATTGGAATTTGGATACTATGATACGTTTGTTGTATTGTTGGTTTATGTTGTTAATTGTATTTGTATATTTGTTGTAATTTGTATTGTTGGATGATGATGTTTGTTGTATTGTTAGTTTTATGTTCTTAGTTTATGTTGTATATGGAACATGTTTGATCGATGTATATATTTGGTTTATGTTATTTATATTTGCATTCATTTTGTTGGAGACTAAGATATTTGTTAGTTAGTTAATATTTGGTTTATGCTTATGTGTTATTGTTATTGTGTTTAGTTGTGTTATATTATTGTTTTCATTATATATTAAACAGGGTTTGAAAAATTTATAATAGGGAAAAATATTGAAATAGAAAGGTTCTGGAATTTTTTTTGGACTTTTGGAATGAATTTTGCGACGAAATTGGGTTCGTTGGAAATTGATCGTAATTACTAGTTTTATCAAAATGTTGCAATGAATTTACATTTTCATAGGAAATTTCCAATGAAAAATAGATATTCATCAGAATTTCCAACAAAAATCAAAATTACTTAGAAATTTCCAAAAAAAATAAGAATTCATTGGAAATTTTCAATGAATTAGTTGGAAATTTCCCACGAAAATCGATATTCGTCGGAATTCCCAACGAAAATCAAAATTCGTTGGAAATTCTTAACGAAAATCAAAATTTGTTGGAAAATTCCAACGAAAATAAGAATTCATTTGAAATTTTCACCAAATTTGAATTTTCATTGCAAAAATTGAATTTTCGTTAGTTTCCTAATGAATTAGTTTTTTCGTCGCGGGTTGCATCAAATATATTTTCGTTGCAAGTTTTGCAACAAATCATCATTTGTCGCAAATCTTCGATGAATATATTTTTGCATTGCTAATTTACGACGAATTTGGAATTCGTCGCAGATTTTCCTCGCTGACATTTCCAACATTTGTTTTTGTTGCAAAATTTGCAACGAATTTTTTATTTATCATCGCAAATTTTTGATACGGCGTATTTACAATGAAATTTTTTCATCACAAATCTAATTTCCAATTCGTTGCAAAATTCATCCCTAATTGATAATATTTTTGTAGTGAATCTCCAAAGAATGATTCCTAAGCATGCAAAGCACTTACCTCACCATAATAACTTTGCATCTTGTTTATTTCCGAGAACTATTGGAATATTTTTAGTTGGCTCTTTAGTTTATTAACTGTTTGTTTGTAGAATCTTGTACAAATTCTCTACTATACTAAATCCCAATGTGACGAGACTTTTTCATAACATTAGAAATTCTATCATGATAATAGCGGACGGAAATTACGACACCGACCAGGATCGTTGGATGAACACCGGCTGGGATCGTTGGATGGACACCGACCGAAATCATTGGGCGAATGGTGGCCGAAATCATCGAGATCTGTCGCCCAAATCCAAGAATAATCCTACTCAACATGGTATGTTTCCTGCGATATGAGCATAATTAAAATGTTTAGCACAATTAAAATGAATTTCTTTAGGTGGCACTCATGACAAATACTTATTGAGAAAACAAATTTTGCATATATAAACGGTGACCTCTATAGAATTCTAAGAGAATATTTTCAACTATCATTCTTAAACTCCAAACCAAAAGTCTAGTCCTAGAAATACTGTCACATCATAGTAATTTTAGAGATTAATTGTATACGGCAAGGAGCAATACACTATAGTATTATAACATGCAATGTCCGGGTGGATTCTATTTTTTAGCATCTTCTCCACACATAAACTAGCATCTTCAAGATTACCCCTTTTGACCAATGCACTTATTGTTGCACAATATGCAAACACATCTGTTGTATAGCCTTTCTCTATCATCCCATCAAATATCTAAAATCCTTGCTCACATTTTCCATGTGTAAAGCAGCATTTTATGACTGTTGTATAAGTAATCACATTTGGATCATAATCTGATTCACTCAAGTCCTTAAGAATCTTCCTTAAGGGGTTTCAAATCTCTTTCAAGGGGAAAAAGAGATTCGGAACTATACGGGCAGCATTGATCCATACTACTACCCCAATAATGCAAACAAAATTACATTTATAATACTAGCATTGATGCGTCGATAGACACGAAAGATAAAAAAACATGAGTGATCAACCCAATGCAACAAGACTGCAAAAGTAGAAAAGGGTGACTAACTGATTCCGATGATGATGTTTGTTGTATTGTTAGTTTTATGTTCTTAGTTTATGTTGTATATGGAACATGTTTGAACGATGTATATATTTGGTTTATGTTATTTATGTTTGTACTCATTTTGTTGTACACTAAGATATTTGTTAGTTAGTTAATGTTTGGTTTATGCTTATGTGTTATTGTTATTGTGTCTAGTTGTGTTATATTATTGTTTTCATTGTATATTAAACAAGGTTTGAAAAGTTTATAATAGGGAAAAATATTGAAATAGAAAGGTTCTGGAATTTTTTTTTGGACTTTTGGAATGAATTTTGAGACGAAATTGGGTTCGTTGGAAATTGGTCGTAATTACTAGTTTTATCAAAATTTTGCAATGACTTTACATTTTCATAGGAAATTTCCAATGAAAAATAGATATTCATCAGAATTCCCAACAAAAATTAAAATTAATTAGAAATTTCCAAGAATATAAGAATTCATTGGAAATTTTCAATGAATTAGTTGGAAATTTCCATCGAAAATCAAAATTCGTTGGAAATTCTTAACGAAAATCAAAATTCGTTGGAAATTTCTAACGAAAATAAGAATTCATTGGAAATTTCCACCGAATTTGAATTTACATTGCAAAAATTGAATTTTCATTAGTTTCCCAACGAATTAGTTTCTTCGTTGCCGATTGCAACTAATATATTT
This sequence comes from Zingiber officinale, assembly GCF_018446385.1. Taxonomy (NCBI): domain Eukaryota; kingdom Viridiplantae; phylum Streptophyta; class Magnoliopsida; order Zingiberales; family Zingiberaceae; genus Zingiber; species Zingiber officinale. The sequence continues at coordinate 108,528,679 of NC_055988.1, forward strand.
CGTTGCAAGTTTTGCAACAAATCATCATTTGTCGCAAATCTGCGATGAATGTATTTTTTTGTTGCTAATTTACGACGAATTTAGAATTCGTCACAATTTTTCCCGCCGACGTTTCCAACATTTGTTTTCGTTGCAAAATTTACGATGAATTTTGCAACGAATATCATATTCGTTGCAAAATTTGCAACGAATTTTTTATTTTTCATCGTAAATTTTTGGGGCGGCGTATTTACAACGAATTTTTTTCGTCACAAATCTAATTTCCAATTCGTTGCAAAATTCATCCCTAATTGATAGTATTTTTGTAGTGAATCTCCAAAGAATGATTCCTAAGCATGCAAAGCACTTACCTCACCGTAATAACTTTACATTTTGTTTATTTCCGGGAACTATTGGAATATTTTTGGTTGACTGTTTAGCTTATTATCTGTTTGTTTATAGAATCCTATACAAATTCTCTACTATACTAAATCCCAACGTGACGAGGCTTTTTCATAACATTAGAAATTCTATCATGATAATAGTGGATGGGAATTATGACACCGACCGAGATCGTTGGACGAACACCGACTGGGATCGTTGGACGAACACCGACTGGAATCGTTGGACGGACACCGTCTGAAATCATTGGGCGAATGGTGGTCGAAATCATCGAGATCTGTCGCCCAAATCCAAGAATAATCCGACTCAACATGGTATGTTTCCTTCGATACGAGCATAAGTAAAATGTTTAGCACAATTAAAATGAGTTTCTATAGGTGGCACTCATGACAAATACATATTGAGAACATAAATTTTGCATATACAAACGGTGACTTTTATAGAATTCTAAGAGAATATTTTCAATTATCATTCTTAAACTGCAGACCAAAATTCTAGTCCTAGAAATACTGTCATATCACATAATTTTAGAAATTAATTGTATACAGCAAGGAGCAATACACTATAGTATTATAACATGCGGTGCCCGGGTTGATTCTATTTCTTAGCATCTTCTCCACACATAAACTAGCATCTTCAAGATTACCCTTTTGACCAATGCACTTATTGCTGCACAATATGCAAAAACATCTGTTGTACAGCTTTCTCTATCATCCCATCAAATATCTGAAATCCCTGCTCACATTTTCCATGTCTAAAGCAACATTTCATGACTGTTGTGTAAGTAATCACATTTGGATCATAATCTAATTCACCCAAGTCCTTAAGAATCTTCCTTAAGGAGTTCTGAATCTCTTTCAAGGGGAAAAAGAGATTCGGAACTATACGGGCAGCATTGATCCATACTACGACCCCAATAATGCAAACAAAATTGCATTTATAATACTAGCATTGATGCGTCGATAGACACGAAAGATAAAAAAAAATAGGAGCGATCAACCTAATGCAACAGGACTACAAACGGAGAAAAGGGCGACTAACTGATTCAGATGATGATGTTTATTGTATTGTTAGTTTTATGTTCTTAGTTTATGTTGTATATGGAATATGTTTGAACGATGTATATATTTGGTTTATGTTATTTATATTTGTATTCATTTTGTTGTACACTAAGATGTTTGTTAGTTAATGTTTGGTTTATGCTTATGTGTTATTGTTATTGTGTTTATTGTTATTGTGTTTAGTTGTGTTATATTTTTGTTTTCATTGTATATTAGACAAGGTTTGAAAAATTTATAATAGGGAAAAATATTGAAATAGAAAGGTTCTGGAATTTTTTTTTGACTTTTGGAATGAATTTTGCGACGAAATTGGGTTCGTTGGAAATCGATCGTAATTACTAGTTTTATCAAAATGTTGGAATGAATTTACATTTTCATAAGAAATTTCCAATGAAAAATAGATATTCATCAGAATTCCCAACAAAAATTAAAATTAATTAGAAATTGCCAAGAAAGTAAGAATTCAATGGATATTTCCAATGAATTAGTTGAAAATTTCCTACGAAAATCGATATTCATCAGAATTCTTAATGAAAATCAAAATTCGTTGGAAATTCTTAACGAAAATCAAAATTCGTTGGAAATTTCTAACGAAAATAAGAATTCATTGAAAATTTCCATCGAATTTGAATTTTCATTGCAAAAATTGAACTTTCATTAGTTTCCCAACGAACTAGTTTTTTTGTCACGGATTGCAACAAATATATTTTCGTTGCAAGTTTTGCAACAAATCATCATTTGTTGCAAATCTGCGATGAATGTATTTTTTTGTTGCTAATTTACGATGAATTTTGCAATGAATATCATATTCGTTGCAAAATTTGCAACGAATTTTTTATTTTTCATCGCAAATTTTTGGGATGACATATTTACAACGAATTTTTTTCGTCACAAATCTAATTTCCAATTCGTTGCAAAATTCATCCCTAATTGATAGTATTTTTGTAGTGAATCTCCAGAAATTGATTCCTAAGCATGCAGAGCACTTACCTCACCATAATAACTTTATATTTTGTTTTTTTCGGGAACTATTAGAATATTTTTGGTTGACTCTTTAGCTTTTTATCTGTTTGTTTGTAGAATCCTGTACAAATTCTCTACTATAGTAAATCCCAACGTGACGAGCCTTTTTCATAACATTAGAAATTCTTTCATAATAATAGCGGATTGGAATTACGACACCGGTCGGGATCGTTGGAGGAACACCGGCTGGGATCGTTGGACGGACACTGGCCGTAATCATTGGGTAAATGGTGGCCGGAATCACCGAGATCTATCACCCAAATCCAAGAATAATACATGGTATGTTTCCTTCGATACGAGCATAATTAAAATATTTAGAACAATTAAAATGAGTTTCTATAGGTGGCACTCATGACAAATACTTATTGATAAAATAAATTTTGCATATATATATATGGTAACCTCTATAGCATTCTAAGAGAATATTTTCAACTATCATTCTTAAACTTAAGACCAAAATTCTAATCCTAGAAATACGGTCATATCATAACAATTTTAGAAATTAATTGTATACAACAAGGAGCAACAAATTATAGTATTATAAAATGCGGAGTGCATGGTTCTGTGACTGAAAGGTCCAGGGGTCGATCCTCGGGGTGTCACTGCCTGGGGTTAACTCTCCGCTATGCATTTTCCACCTGTGTACCTGCATTTACCTCCCTCCATATCCGTGGGATCGGCTCTAGGGGGGCCGCTGATGTGGCGGTTCCACATTTTTTATAAAATGCGGTGTCCGGGTTGATTCCATTTCTTAGCATCTTCTCTACACATAAACTAGCATCTTCAAGATTACTCCTTTTGACCAATGCACTTATTGCTGCACAATATGCAAACACATCTGTTGTATAGCCTTTCTCTATCATCCCATCAAACATCTGAAATCTCTGCTCAAATTTTCCATGTCTAAAGTAGCATTTCATGACAGTTGTGTAAGTAATCACATTTGGATCATAATCTAATTCACCCAAGTCCTTAAGAATCTTCCTTAAGGAGTTCCGAATCCCTTTCAAGGGGAAAAAGAGATTCGGAACTATACGGGCAGCATTGATCCATACTACGACCCCAATAATGCAAACAAAATTGCATTTATAATATTAGCATTGATGCGTCGATAGACACGAAAGATAAAAAAAAAACATGAGCGATCAACCCAATGCTACAGGACTCTAAACGGAGAAAAGGGCGACTAACTGGTTCGAGGGTTTGACCTTCTTACCTTGGGATCTTCTTCTCTAGGCGGCGGATATACGGAAGAGCATGCAACATTAGGTTTTCTCTGGCTAAGAGGCAAAGTTAGAATCAAAACTGTTCCACGTGTACAGCTAAGAATAAATAAAATAGGCAAAATTTCATTTTGCCATATAATTTCTTTTTTTTGAACTCCTATGGAATTTCAAAATTACAAATTGTCCTACAAAATTCATGGCAAAGAATTTTAAAAAACTCATAATTATGTGTTGTTGTTGGTGCAATACCGATAATTAAATTTGTATTTTGATATCTGCTAATACAATAAAATAAAATTAGAAATTATGTATTTAACATGTGTGGTAAGTATGTATGATACTTATTATTAGGGATGACAATGAGTCGGGTTTAAACCTGACCTCGTATTAAATCTGTTTCGTTCAAAGCGGGGTTAAACTTGGTCAAATGGGCTACGTGACAGACCTAATCCATTGATCGGGTTTAGAAGCCGGTTTGGGGCGGATTACGGATTTCAATGAACCCGCCTCAAACCTGTCCCATATATAATAATAATAATAATTGTAATAATAATAATAATAATATTTACATTTTGTATTTATATTTTTTTATTCTTTGTAGGATGGCGGGTCTAACTGGCTATGGACCTGCTGGATTTTGAGCGGGGTCGAGGTGAGAGGGTTGAAAAATTAGGCGGGTTCAGGTTCGGGTTCATTTTTTTTGACGGGCAACCGGGCGAGTTCTGGGATTGGCCAAACTCCATCCGAACTCGTCCTGTTGTCATCCCTACTTACCATGTAAAGTCCTAGTGGTGTTGGAATACCAAACACTAGGCAACAAAACCTTAATGCGGATCAGGAAGACCAAACATTAAGTAGAGAAAAACCAGATGGATTTGGAAGAACATACTTGATGAGTCAAGTGGTTTGGACATTAAGCAAGGAAACCCTTGACAGGTCGATCGAATACTAAACAAAAAGAAATTTAAATAGGTCAACTAGATTGAATGTTAGATAGGTAAGTGATGCTATGCTTAAAGTAGGCGGGGCACTGACAGGATGGTCAGAGTCAAAAATGTGATCAAAGTCAAAAGGTAGGCAACATGGGAGACCAAGGTTTGTCGTTAGCCAGACCAAGAAATTAGCCAGACCAAGAAGTTCGCCCAACCGGATCCTCCAGTTGATCGGGCCTTAAGAGCTTACCTCAGTTTACCCGGCCAGACCCATCATATTAAATATCCCTTAGCCATCCATATTATCATATATCATTTTACATTTTCTCCCACAAGAATGAAATATGGCAATATGCACTTTATTTTTATTTTTTTAAAAGATTTTAAGTTCAATTACTCTCACAAACGCTTATATAAATTTTTAATAATCTAGATGTCTAAGTTTTTCAATAAATCCAAAGCACAAAAAAATCAATGACAAAAAAATACCTACTGTTTCAACTGGACAAACCACACGATTCTGGCTCATCTGCAATTAAAAAACACTAATTGGTTTTTTCTTATCCTTTAATAAAAACATATAGACTTGCTAAATAAGCCTTAGCATTGAGAACATATGCCTCCTTTGCTAATTTCTTAATTTCTAGACAAGTCAGTTGGCCCTTTTCTATACACAATGCAATGAACGTCTCACTAACATTCGATATGATGCTCTGATCCAGAAAAAAAATTCATATCCAATGCAATTACAACATGCAAACAAAGAAAACAATGTCAATAACTTCAACATTCTGGTTGATAACCTTGGCCGACGCAAATGTTGGATAGCATTTACTCTTCTAGTGTACAGTTCGACCAAATAATCTAAGTATCTCCTTTTAAATTTCTACTTGAGGTACTCTACCACTCCCTGGGAGATCTCCAGAAAGGAAACAAACCCCATGAGACTGGAGAAACCATCGACATTTTACTCTAACATGAGATATCTCTCAAATACTGAGGCATCGTATAAAGGTAAGCTTTGGCGTGATGCACCTTTCCTGTTTCAATTTATTGACGCTTGTCCTCAAAAGACCTAGAACATGAAATATTTCAGACCTTCCCTTTTTGCGGTTGCTAACACTGCAAAATGACAGAAACCAAGCTTCCAGTTTCATGTAACCAAGTGCAACAGAGATGAAGATTAACTTACAATCATGCGGAGGAAAAGGAAGTGAAAGATCAGCTGAAAGGGATATAGTATACAATTAAATTAGTGAAGGCATCAAAGAGAAAGATCGGGCTTCCGCTTACGAGGAGAGCTGCACGACTTAATGGATGGCGAGGAAATGCCAGATTGTCTGCTGTACTGTAGGTAGCAAGCAATGGATATATAGCAAGCTGAAGGGAACTTGGCTCCAGAGCACTGCAACAAGCAGTTGAGTTAAACCGAATACTTTGTAAGAAACCTGATTCTAACAATACACCCTAATGACAATGACCTAGATTTCTTAATATTTTAGCATTTATCTCGAGATTCTTAGATCTTCAATTTGCTGAGAAAAACAATATATTCTAATAGTATCTTTACTTCAGCACAGTAGACAGTAAGGAAGTACACTAAACATGTCCAGGTGGATTTTCTGGTTGAAAATTTGTCAATACAACGTTTAAAAACTAAACATCAAATGCTTACCATTTACTTACTAAGGCATTCAACAACGTCTTTGGTAGTTTTAAGTAAAGAAATTTACCTAAGAAAAGAAGCCCACTGGTATTGACTCGATGCTAGTTTTGGCATTTGTCTGGGCCACAACCAATTCAACCACTATTTGTGCAAAAAAAAAAAAAAAAAATAGCTTTGCAAGTATATCCGAAATCCTGGATGAATACCTTCCTCATGTAAGCGGAGAAGAGGGTTCCTTAACCAGGCAAAGATTAGTCGAGGCATGGTTTGCTACTGTGGACATTGTGAGAAAGCAACATCAACACGTGAACGCTTTGTACAAGCCCATGTGCATCATTGTATTGAGCGGTAAGAATGATCAGCCAATCATGGAGCAACAAACTTCCTTCTCTCACACCATCCTTTAAGGAAGCTAAAATCATCTAAAAGGCGTCCTAAGTATAGTACAGATAGTGGATACATATTATATAATATGCTCAGATTAGATAGGGGTCGATCCTCATATCATTATCTATGGTAGTTTTCATCATGCATCTTCTACCTGTGTATCTGAATTTACCTCCCTCCATATCTGTGGGCTGACTCTAAGGACCGTTGATGTGGCAGTTCGATATGTTTTTTAAAATCACCTAAAAGACAATAAATGAAAATATGAAAATACAACATGTTTTTTCTAATATACATAGAGAGATTATATGTAAAAACTAGGGATGTGCTGAAAAAATCAGGAAATCAAAACCAGATCAGAACCAGTAGCTTACCGGTTTTGATTTAACGGTTAACCAGTTTTAACCGGTTCTAGTTAACCAATTTTAACATGTTCCAATTAACCGGTTTTTATAGGTCACTTGTCAATTCCCGATTTAGAATTTTTTTTACCGATTTAATCGATAAACCGGTCCCTTATATATTTATATAAAGTCTAAATTGTTCTATAAAGACTAAAGAGTTCCAACTTCCATTTGTATAAGTATATTATATATATTTTTAATTCATATAATTTTGGTAGACTATCCTCTACAACTATTAACTAGATAGAAATTCCCGATCATAAAATCAAATAGAATAGCATTTAACGTTATACTAACACATAACAACAATCAAATGTAACAACAATCTTCATCTTCCAAATAACCATTAACCATCATTACTAAAATTTATCCATTCAAAAATATCTTAAAAATACATCAACACATGTTACACATCAAATATTGTCTCTTTGTCTATCACAAATTCAAGATTTCTAAAGGATTACGAATTGAACTTTTCACTCTTTAACTCTTCACCTTCAAAACGTAAAATCTACAAATGTGTTGAAACAAAAACATTAACATAAGAATAAAAGATTCAAACAAGGATTGCAAAGAGTGTCAATTTTTAGATATAAAAAAAATTGAGAATGTATTTTAAAATTTTCATAAAACTTGTCTTTCACTTGAATACTTGATTTGCTTCTCAATTCTGCATAATGACCTTGGAAGAGAGAATCCATTACAAATTATCGGAAAAAGTACCATCCTTTTCTTATGGGAATTCTACAACCAAAAGTATATGTTAAAACTTTATTTCATATAAATCAAACATTACAAAAACTAAAATAGTCAAACATAATACATGCTTCAAATTTTTGTAACTCTAATAAATTCTCCTCAACTGTCATTGGAGACCAAGTGACCCAAAATCAATCTTGAGCATAAATCAACGCTTGCACGATTCTAGGAGTTAAAGAACTCCTAAAAGAAATCTAATACCCAAACATTGATTCCGAGGCTATCGTATAAATTGGTATTGCAAGCAAATCACGAGTAATCTCAGAACTTATAGGAAATCTTGCCTTGTTACTCCTCCACCAAGATAAGATATCAAACCCTTTTTTATATGGATGGTCTAGCTCGGCCAAATACCTTTGCAATCCTAAAGTTGATTCAGTTACAACATTAGCTTTCGATTTCTGATATTGTATTTCCAATCTATGTCTGACACTTTCTTTATTTCTTGCACAAACATAAGAATTTGTTGCATCCGAAATTGGAACATCTCGTGAACTTGAAGAAATAGAAACTGGTGATGAAGTCACAGAAGAATCTCCCAACTCATACAATCTCTTGTAATCATCGTACATCTCCTCCATGGCTTATTTTACACTATCAAATAAGGTTCCACCTATATCCAATTCTCATACATATTTGTAAGCATGAAAGAATGGTATCCCAACTTTCATCTCAGATCCATAACAACAATCATAAAAATAATTTTGTTCATCTTTGATACACCCCCCAATACTTATCAAATTTCTCACTCATAGAATATGTCATTGCACTTGTGTTAAGATCATGACTCTCCTTCAACTCTTTTATAAAATCATCAATTTCACTAATATGAGACACAAATTCATTTGAAGTGACATACTTGCTGGTAGAAACTTCATTAGTGACATGATAAAAATATTCCAAATAATCAAGCATTATCCCAATCCTCACTAGAAGGCACATTATGATCATCTTCTTTTAGAGCTACTACCATATCACCATGATTCTCAGCATTAGATTGAAAAACTTGAATATAATTTAAACATGAGGAAAACATGATGTATGTGGAGTTGCATCTAGTTGGAACATCCAAAGTAACGTGCTTCTTGTACTCAATGTTTTCAAGTAACGTGTTTCTTTGAATTTTCCAATTCTAGCAGGAGACATTCTAATATACTTTATGGTTTCCCTTACATTCTCCATTGATTCATCTGTTATTTTCAACTAGGGGTGTAAATAACTCGAATCGAGCTGAATATGAAGAAAAATCTAAGGCTCGAATTTGGTTTGAATTAGTTATATTTGAGTTCGAGCTGGATTCGAAGCTTGAAAAGTTAAAAAATTTTGTCTCGGATTTGGCTCGAATCAGAGCTTGGGTTCAAGTTTGGCTTGAAGGATTCAAACATATTCGTGAGCTATTCGAACTATTGCTCAAAAATTAGTACTCAAAAGGCTCAAAATTTATTTATTTAATATATAATTATATTATATTAATAAAAAATTAAGTCTTACGAGCGCCTCGTGAACTATCGAACTAAATAATTTAGGCTTGAGTTCGGCTAAAAAAAAGTTTGAACTTAACAGCTTCCTCTTCTGATGTTATTGCAACATTTTGGTTAAGCTTCTCATAATCCTTCTGAAGATCTCTTTCCAATATCAATTGTTCATAAAGATCTTTATAATAGGTAACTTCTTTCTGGAGTCTTTCTAATTCGGTGTCACACCAAGAAATATATTTTTGTTGCTCCTGTAAAAGTTTATTAGGAAAAAATGGAGCAGGAGTAGCAGGTAAGACTGATACCTTTTTGCCGAAATAATATGGGCCACATAAATTGCAAGAAGTGATTAAGCACTTAGAATAGTGCATTCGGGCTCGTTTAAAAGTTTCCCTCTTGCATCCAGTGCATCTTGTTGGTTGTGGTGGGAAAATATCATCATTGGCTTGCCACTCATGTTGGCAATTATATTGCTCATCAGTAACCTTTATTTGGGGTCTATAACCCCCATCAATTTGTCCAAGTATAAAAAGATTTTCAAAAAGGGTAAGGGTTTGAATTGACCTTTGTAGATCCCCGATATCATCCTCACCTTTAGAAATGTTGAAGATCGCATTGCTTAGATCCTCGCCTTCTTGGACAGATAATATATCGCAGTCGTCAGGAATATCCAGCTGTTCAAACATAGCCACCCTTTTGGAGCTTCGCTTGTCGTTAGGGAACTCTCTTGCAAAGTGTCCTTCCTGACCGCAAAGATAACACTTACATTTTTTATTTTTTAGTAAGTGTTTCCGCTTCTCAATTCGCGCATGGGTGTCATGTGGCTTACCATTGTAAGTTTTGCTTCTTCGAAGACCAAACTTTTTCTGTACCTGGCCTTTATAATACCTTGGTATAGGGATTTGACTGCAGAATGAAAGATCCTTTAATGATCTTTTGAAGGCAGCATCCTTACATTCTTGTTCTAGGAACTTATAGGCGAAAAGTACTCTTGGAATAACGGCTACTGTTAAACCCGTATATTTTGCCTCAAAGGCTGCCTTTTTTATGGCTCCGAGATCACCTGACATTTTAAACCAGAATTTTTTAGATAATTCAGGATCTGTATAAAGTCTACCAATTTTGGAAGCTAACCTCATGTAGTCGTTCATGTATTGGACTATATTCTTGACATTTTCACAGGATAATTTCTCTAGGCTTTGATATGCTTCATCCTGTATGACGGTGGAGCCTTGAGTAGGATCTTCTAATGAGAATACCCTTCTCATTTGAGAAATAATATTTTGGGTTCCACGTCTTCCTTCTGCAGCTTTGATAAGAGCTTCATACTCAGTGGTATAATTCATCCACCATTGGATCCAGGCTAATTTTTCTATTTCACCCAAAAGGTTTTTCATGTATTCCATCTTCTCCGCAGGATCTGTGAAGCCTTGAGCTGCAACATGATTTAAAGTAATGGACTCCCACCTTGAGAAGACATCGCGGAATAGTCCTAACTGTTCAGGGATTACAAAGATTGCCCCTCTCTATTGTTGGGCTGGAGGTAGATGTTATGAACCACAAGTGCACATATTCGTCGCTAGTAATAAAAATATCGATCCCACAGAGACTAGTTATAAGCACTAGCAATTGTTCACTAAGGGTTAGCTAGGCTACCAATGGTTGTGAATAATCTAAGGAAGAAAGGTCGGGAAGAAGAATCGAGAGCTGGTGAGTCGAAGTGTTCACTTGGTTATGAGGGATTCTAGGAGGTCAGTTTTGTTGTGGTGGTGTTGATGTGTCACGCTTTATCCTACACTCGCTGTCCTTTAACATGCAATTGCCGGAAGCTAAAGCGGCTATTCTTAAGTACCAAAATAAACAAGGACCCTAAGAAGTCCTGTTACGGTTTACCCTTGTCACTAGGGCACCTCGACAAATCTTGAGGACACAACTCTAATTGGTAAGTTATGAATAGTGGTTAAGAGCTAAGTTTGGTCTCTCGCTTCCTTGAGGAGAATTTACCTCTCCTTTCAAGGAAGTATTCTAGATGTCCATGAACGGGTTACCCCTGTCACTAGGGCCCCTTGGGTGTACGATATAGGGATAATCCCTCTACAAGGTTAACAAGTTCTACACAATCAAGCAACATGCAATTGAGACAAAGCATAAAAGATCATCCAACGAGTATAAGCATAATACGAGTTTTACATCAAACCGAACTACAACTACTCCCTAATCCTAGAACAAGGGATCTACTCCATGAGTATCGGAGAAATACCCAAAGATATAGTGTAGATAAACATACAATCTTCAGACACAGAGAAAGAAAGAAAGAATATGCTTATCCAAATGACGACGAGTGGCCTTCGGATCTAATTCTCTACTTCTGGAGTCGATGTGGTGGTGGAAGATCGCTAGACGGAGGTCCAAGACGGCGTGGGACGGCTTCAAAATGTTTCTCCAATTGACGACTCGCTTCTCCCTCTCTCCCCCTCAAGAAAAAGGGTTAAAACCCTTATATGGACTAGGGTTCGGCTCCGGCGACACGGCTGTGCCAAGATGGCACGATCATGTTCATTCTCTTCTCTGGTGGCGCTGCACAGCCATGCCAATTGGCACGACAGTGTGGTGTCTGGCCTCAAACCCTAGGGCACGGTCGTGCAAGGATGCACGACCGTGTGCTTCTTGGTCTCTGCATGGGGTGGCACGACCGTGCAAGGATGCATGATCGTGTGCTGATCCGCCTCTGTCATGGTTGCACAACCGTGCAAGGATTGTACGGTCGTGCACTACTCCCCTTCTGTCTGGTCACACGACCGTGCAAGGATGCACGACTATGTTCTTCGGCTTGTTCCGGTGCGTTGATAATTTCCGTTTTTGCTTCGAAAGTTGTCCTTGTCAACACAAAACCACACAAAGAGCAGATATCCGAATAAAAGAGTATATATAATGAATACAAGATGAAAGAGCCAATCATGTAACGAATATATATGCATAAAGTACGTGAATGTGCATTAAAATATGCGTAAATGATCATAATATTTGCGCACATAAGTAGACTCCACATTTCATTATTAATTCCTCCTCCCTGTAGCTTAGTGCCTCCTTTTGGAAAACTTGGCTAGATAGGTTCAACATATGATGGGCCTGGCTCCCGTATTACCGGTGCGTAGCCTGGGGGCCCTATAGTGGTATCATTAGGGGGTTGATATGGAGAAATCACAGTACTTGTTGAATATACTTGTTGTTGTTCTGGTAAATTCATAGTAGACAATTGCCTCAGTGTTGGATAGGGCATCTCTTGTCCCACTGCAATTAATTGTTGGGAAAATGGGTTTTCCCATTCTTCATCATCATCATTATAATCATCCCAGATAGTTTCTTTGGAAGTATTTAATGCTGCTAAATACTGAATATAGGAGAATTCATCATCTTCTTCTATAGGTTCCTCATGCGCCTCTATAGGATTTTCTAAGGTAGATACTATGGGATGGAATACAGTGGCCCCTAGGCTTGTAGCTCTTGCATAGTCTATCCCTAGATCCTCCTGTAGATGCCATATAAGGGTCTCCTCTTCAGCAAATGCAGAAATTATTTGCTTCTCTTTGGATATAAGAAAATCCCAATTAGGTTTGTATCTTGTAGTGTGTGGCTCTGGATTACTTGATGATGCATCGTCATCCGTGGAGCCAAAACCGTTAGTTCCCCGAGAAGTTGCTGATAACTGTGGAACTCAATAAACATCTGGATGGATGATTTTTTTCAAATATTATCTGGGTGACAACAGTTCCTTCAGCAATAATTACTCTTTCATCAGAATGATTAAAAATCATAATTATAATTTCTCCTCTCTAGTCACTATCAATAACTCCAGCGCCTACATCTAGGCCAAGATTCCATGCTGCGCTGGAGCGTGTTGCAATACGATCGTATGTTCCCCAGGGAATTTCCAGGTTGAGCCTAGTGGGTAATAAGGCTCATCCTCTGAGCTCTATAATAATGGTCTTATTGTTAGAGTGTATACTAAAAGCTTAGCTTTTGTAAACATCTATTTTTGAAATAAAAGAATCACATTGGTCAAATGTCTATATTTATTTGTTGAATATAGTTGTTCAATTAATTTATAAAGAAGATAACATGGTGTGTGGTGTCACACACAGAAGATCATATTATCAACTCTTTATAAATTATAAACAGTTGCTCACGACTAAGATGGAAAGGAGCAAACCATTGGTATAGTCGTAGTATAATTAAGTATTAGTTTATCTTGACTAATAAATTACGCTAGTATACTCTAAGTGTATTGAGTAGGACCATTTTAGGTAAGTTCTTTTTATACTAACTTAATAAAAGAACTAGACCTTAGTTATTATGGAAGTGTGTACTCTTAATCCTAATATAATAACAAGAATATATATTTAGTATTTATTTCTTTAACTTATCAAAGGCTGAGATTTAGCTCGATAAATCAATAGGCCCGATAAGTTGGGAAATGATATTACTTATAATGTGTGCTGTTGATTATAGAAGGAAACTGTGTCCTAGTTATTTAGGTTGAGAATGTTCCCAAGAGGAGCTCATAGGAATTGTCATGTTAAACCCTGTAGGTAGACTTAGTCCGACATGACAATGAAGTTGAGTGGTACTACTCTTGGAACTAGATATTAATTAAGTGAGTTGTCAGTAACTTACTTAATTAGTGGGCATTCGTTATCTTAAACACAGGGAGACTAACACACTCATGATAAGAAGGAGCCCATAATGTAATTTGAGATTGGTACGGTAGTGCGATAATAACTCTCTAGTTGAATGAGTTGTGTGTTCGGGGCGAACATGGGATACTCAAGCTCATCGGAAGGCTAAAACCAATTTCTCCTCTATATCCCTGTCATAGCCTCATTAAACCCTCAAGTTCATCCAAAGAAAGACTCATCTTGGTGTCCAAGAAGGGGGCCGGTCTATTGCTTGGTGACCAAGCAATGGCCGGCCATATCTCCTCTTAAAGGGCCGGCCCTTTGCTTGGTGCCCAAGCATGTAGGGGCCGACCACAATAATTCAAACAAGGAGGGGTGTTTTGAATTTTTAAAATCTTCTCTTTGTAGAAAACTACAAGTTTTAAAAGAGAGTTTTTAAATTTAAAAACTTTCCTTATTTGAATTAGGTCACATGTTTTAAAAGAAAGTTTAAAAGTTTTAAAACTTTCCTTTTTTAACCATCCTCATGGTTTAAGAAAAAAAGGAAGAGAAGTTTTAAAATTTAAATTTTCTATCACCATGTTAAAAAAGGAAATTTTGTAAGAGAAGTTTTAAATTTTAAAACATGGTTTTAATTTTTAAAAAACTTTCCTTTTTTAACTTCTACTTTAGGAAATTAGAAGAGAGCTTGTAAAATTTTATAAGCGTTTATAAAATTTTATAAAAAAATTATTTTTCCTTTTCCTTGATGAGGTGGTCGGTCACCTTGCTTGGTGCCCAAGCAAGGGGCCGACCAATCAAAATTAAAACTAATCCATGATTTGGTGATTGATTCAATCAAGAGGAAAGAAAAGGAAAAACTAGAGGAAGATTTTAATTTTTGTAAAAATTCTTCCCTTATTTGCCTTGGGCAAGTAATATAAAAGAAGGGGTAAGGAGGCCTCATGAGACAACAATTCTTATTCTCTTGCTTGGAGATCTTGGTGTGGCCGACCCCTCACTCCCTCTCCTTTCCCTTGCTCTCTTTTCCTTGGTGGTGGTGGCGGCCAAATATTAGAGGAGGAAGAAGAAAGCTCTTTGGGTGGTGTTCATCTTGGAGCTGAGGATCGTCGCCCACACGATGTCCAAGGTAAGGCGAGGAATACGGCAAAAGATCTCGAGGTCATTAACATACAAAGAGAAGGTATAACTAGTAATTCTCTTCCGCATCATACTAGTTATTTTTCTTTGTATGAATTCCAAACACAAGAGACATTAGATTTAGTTTTTCGAATTTATTTTTTGAGTTTGTGTTTTCTTTGTTTTTCGAATTTGTGATTCGATTGTTCTTTTTGGTTAAACCTAGAGTTATTTAAGGAAATTAAATATTAGCTTTCCTTAAAAGGCTTTGTCTAGGCGGTGGTGGTTGCTCCCATATCCAAGAAGATCATGTGTCTCGTCATGCAGTCCTGGAAGCCAATTTTAGAAATTAATATTTAATGGAATTAATAACATAGGTGGATTTGGATCAATAGTGTTAAGTTCCACTTGCGATCTAAATCTAAACCATCAAGAACAGATAAGTTAAATTTGGAATCAATGATGTTAAGTTCCGTCTGCGATTCCTAATTTAACTTCTAAAGAACACAATAGGTTATTTAAGGAAAGGTTCGACACTTGTACAAAATTTTTGTATAGTGGAACCGGTACGATTTTCCTAGGACTAACCAACACTTATCTGCTGCTAAATCAAGACCAGCAGCTCCTGATGACTTTGGTTGTAACATCTTAGATATACTGGAAAGCCGATGAATAAGAATAAAGGGAAATTCTTCAGATGATGCAATAATTTGATTAGGGTCCTCTTCATAATCAATATTAACATTAATTGCGTGATGCTTTTCAGTTGGGATGGCATAATATTCTTTATAACTAATTTTTGTTGTTGTGAGTACCGCAATTAATTCTCTTTCTTCTTCATCTTCAAGGGTACAATCCCTTGCTGTAGTATAGTTAGAAAAACTAATTGAAACTCGACCATCAATGAGATTTCGACTGTTTACCTCCATTGGTTGCATTGGAATGCATACTTGTGTTGGGCGTATAACCCAGTCAAGCCCTAGTAAGGGTGTTGTAGGGTACCTTCTTCTAGGCAGGGCACTAACGCTATGACTTGCAAGATAATCAACTACTCCTTGAATTTCGTATGCAAAGCCAACATTGGGGGTATTAGATAACCTTCCAACCAATCCTGTTGTGATAAGAAGGTTGGCCTCCCCATTTCTCCATTGATCATAACCTCTTGTTAGCAAAGAGATTTGTATATTCCTGTAGAAATCATTAACAGTCATCATTATATCAGGAATAACATATACCATCTGACTACCTCTGGTCAGGTCAACTTCCATAGTAGCTAGGATTGCTTGATCTCCCTACCATTTGTTGTCTCTGAATACTATAAGTGCCAAAACTCCTTCTTGTCGGTGTAGAGTTTGGATTCTGAATTGAGGATCCCAATATGAATATATTGCATTCTGCTTCTTTGTAGTTGTTGAAAGCTTTCTCCTGAATGAAATTCCTATCAACTTGGTTATAGTTGATTACTAGTAAAGGTTCTTCAAATCCATGCATATAGACTTGGTGATGCTCATAATCTCTTCTTGAGTGGTAAAGCACTTCAGCAGGTACGATAGAGCTCTTTCAGTCATAGATGTTTGCAATTGGGCTTGAGTATCCAGCTGTTGCTCAATGTTATAAGCCGGTGAAGTACATCCTGTCAGTCTTCCGCCAAGTCTTTGTGCTGCTCGACGTGTATTGTAAAGCTTTCTTTGATTTCGCCGATACTCCCGTATTTGATATTCAAATAGAGGGGCAGTAACTGAAGGAGCTGTTTGAATAGTTTGCTGGCGCTCCATTACTTCTTGAGCTTGGCTTGTTCCTGTTTTAACAATTTATAGGGATCTTGGAAAATTCTAAGGGTGCGTTTGATTTAAGTTATCATGTATAATCTTGGTTATATAATTACCTGGTAATCACATAACCAAAGTTATGGGGAATAAAATATAACCAAATGTTGTTTGGTTCAATTTAGGTAATACAACAAAAACTTGTTTGTTTAAAGGTTTTAATGAATAACTTAGTTTAATATTTTACTATATTACCCTTAGTTACAAAACCAACTATACATAATAATAATAATATTATTATTAAATTATTATTATTATTATTATTTAAACTCTACATTTATTTTTTACTTTTTCTTTTTCATCTTTTTCTTTATTTTTATATATTTTTTATTTTGTTTGTTTTTTTTATGTTTTTTATTTTTTTTACTTTTAATTTTTTAATTTTTAATTTTTTAAGTTTTTTTTACTTTTTTTTATTTTTTTGTTTATTATTATTATTTTTTTATTTTAATTATTTTTTTACATTTTTTTTAAAAATTATGTTTTTTACATTTTTATATATATTTTATTTTTTTTTTATGTTTTTAACATTTTTTTATTATTTTTATTATTTTAAATTTTTTAAAAGTTTTTTTAATTTTTATCATTTTTTATGTTTTTTTATATTTTTAATGTTTTAATATTTTTTCTCATTTTTTTTGTTTTTTTATATTTTTAATTTTTTTTTATTTTTTTACAATTTTTTATTTTTTTAAAAAAAAATATGTTTTTTTTATTTTTATTTTTTTTCTTTTCGTTTTTCTTTTTTGTCACTTTTTTCTCTTATCCGAGGGTATTTTGGGTAAAAAAAATTCGTTAACCCCGGAATCAAGAAAAACCTCAGTTTTCTGATTCCTGATTGCATGCCTCTTTTGCTGACGTGTCGGACATGGAACATTGCTCGGGAATCATCGTTTACCTAAACCAAACAGGGTTTTTGTTGATAATTTTGGATGGATAACCAAGGTTATCAAGAATAACCCCCAACCAAACGCACCCTAAGGGTACCTAGTTTAGGTTTGTCAGGTTTTAGAGTTTTTGATTAGGTTGTCTGGTAGTGTTTGTGAACTCTTTTTCTTTCCTTTTTCTAAGATTGTTTTGGTATCAGAGCCTGATTTCTTTTCTTAAATTGATAAAAGAACAAGTCTTACCTTTGCAATGATGGCAATCAGCCTAGATAAGCCCAAGCAAACACTTATGTGAATCAAATTAGGAAGAGTACCGTCTCTCTTTCACTGTGGGACTTTTTATGAGTAATTATGTTATCACTATCCTATCGATGTTCGAGTTCGGCTCGAATTCGATAAGTTCAAATACGAATCAAATATTTTCAACCCATCTTTGACAATCAAATTTAGAATATGTTCTAAACACCTAACATGAGACAGCTACCCCCCTAATATGCAATTAGGTTAATTCATAAATTTTCTTTTCAAATATAAAATTACTATGTCATTTGAACTTGCATTGTCAACTGTCACGATGAACACATTATTAACGCCCCAATCTAGCAAGAACTTATAAATCAATTCACCAATATCATTGCCTTTATGACTAGAGATGGGACACAAATTCAAAAAACGCTTATGCATCCTTGAGTCAGTATCAATAAAATGGGCAGTTAGGCACATATAACATTCCTTCTGTTTTGAAGTTCAATTATCAGTCATCAAACAAATCCTACCACTTTCATTTTTTATAAACGACTTAAATTTATCCTTTTCTTCCATATACAGCTTATAACAATCCTTAGTAATAATAGACCGAGATGGAATAGAAAATGAAGGACAAGCCACACTCATTAAGTATTGAAAACTCTTACCCTCCATAAATCTAAAAGGTAACTCATCTACTATGTGTTAGAGTCAATTTGTAGCTAGAGGGGAGGGGGGGGGGGTGAATAGCTCGTCATGCTCATTTGCTTGCTTCATGATGATGATATGCAGCGGAATGAACCACGAAACACACTTACAACACTAACACGAAGGATTTACTTATTATCCACCTCAAGAAGAGGTGAATAATCCAAGGATCCACACATGACATGCTCTTCATTATGAAAAACACTCCTTCTCAGTAACTACCGGAGGTAGAGAAACCTTATACAAGACTCACACAACAAAATACAACACACACAAGAAGAAAATACAAGAATGAAAATGAAAAACCCTCTTCTTGCTTGACCTTGTTGATGGAGACGCCTCTGGACCCTTTGGAAAGTGTAACAACACTTCTCTTCCAAGCTCTCAGTCCGACGATGAGTAGTAGTGAAGGATCGTGTAAGTGCTATGGAGAAGAAAGCTTGCCACGACTTTATACTCGATGCTTCTAGGGCTCCCAATCGATTGGGATTCCACCCAATTGATTGCCATGTGAGATCCATGCCATCCCAGTCATCCGTTACTTGCTACCTACACAACGGTCATATCCCAATCGATTGATGAATTGATTGGGGAGGCTTGAATCGATTGGATGATTGATTCAGAGCACCTATGTACTTCGTTGGAAAAGACCTGAATCGATCGACGGATCGATTCAGGCTTCCTCGCGCCCTTGTGAGAAAATCATCCCCCAATCGATTAATGGATTGATTGGCGGTGCCTAATCAATCGGTTGATCGATTGGGGACCATTCTATACTTGTCGCATCACTTCCCAATCGATCGGCTGATCGATTGGGTTGTTGTTTGTCGTAGAGCTATGCCCAATCAATCAGCTAATCAATTGGACTTGTTCCAATTTGATCACTTGATCAAATTGACCAACCCTAGCTCATCCGAGTTAAGTCTAGGGCTCCCAAACCCAATATCCGGTCAATCTTGACCTATTGGGACTCCTTCACCAAGTGTCCGGTCAATCCTTTGACGAACTTGGACTTTTCTCCTCGTGTCAAAAGTTCGGTCAGCCTTGACCCACTTGGACTTACCATCTCGTGTCAAGTGTCGGTCCTCTATGACCCACTTGGAATTTTCTCCACCAGATGTTCGGTTACCCTTGACCCATCTGGATTCCCATGTGCCAAGTATCCGGTCACTCCATTGACCTACTTGAATTTCCCAACATCAGGTGTCCGGTCAACCTTGAGCCACTTGGATTTTCATGTACCTGGCTTCACTCACCATGACTTTCCATCTGCCTAGCTTCACTCACTAGGACTTTCATCTGCCCAGCTTCACTCACTAGGATTTTCACCTGGCTTCAGTCACTAAGATTTTTCCACTATCCGACTTCACTCACTGAGACTTTCACCTACCTAGCTTTACTTACTAGGTCTTTCACGTGTCTTTACTCACCAAGATTTCCCAATTGCCTAGCTTCACTCACTAGGTCTTTCATTTCGCTTCACTCACCAGGATTTCCAGTTACCTAACCTCCAGTTAGGACTTTCCCAATCAAGTATTCGATCAACTTTGATCTACTTGACTCTTCTTCACATCAAACTAGCATCCTTTCACCAGAGGGAGTTTTTTTCAACATTCTCCCCAATCGGACGATTGCATCTGCAATCTCCATATATTGTCAAACATCGAAACTCAAACATCAAGACTCAAACTTGAGCCAACTCAAGCTTAGTCAACCTGGTCAACCTGATCCAGGGAATATTGCACCAACAATCTGTTGGTTGATACTCGGAATATCATACTGGTTCCTATTAGGATGTATACTAAAAGTCTAGCTTTTGGTATAAACATTTATGTAGAAATAAGAATCACATTGGTCAAATGTCTACATTTATGATAAATGTAGTTGTTCAATTAATTTATATTGTAGATAACATGGTGTGTGGTGTCACACATAGAGGATCATATTATCAGTACCTTATAAATTATAAACAGTAGCTCACGACCAAGATGGAAAGGAACAAACCATTGGAAGGTCGTAGTGTAATTAGGTATTAGTTTATCGTAACTATATAATTACACTAGTATACTTAGAGTGTATTGAGTAGGATCATTAGAGGTCGTTTCTTTTATACTGACTTTATAAAGGAACAAAGACCTCAGTTATTATGGAAGTGTGTGCTCTTAATCCTAATATAATAACAAGCACATATATTTGATATTTATTTCTTTAATTTATCAATGGGTGAGATTTAGTTCGATAAATCAATAAGCCCGATAAGTTGGGAAATGATATCACTTATAGTGTGTGTTGTTGATTATAGAAGGAAACTATGTCCTAGTGATCTAGGTTGAGGATTTCCCCAAGAGGAGCTCATAAGGATTGTCATGTTAAACCCTGCAGGTGGACTTAGTCCGACATGATGATAACGTTGAGTGGTACTACTCTTGGACTAAGATATTAATTAAGTGAGTTGTCAGTAATTCATTTAATTAGTGGACATTCATTATCTTAAACACAGGAAGACTAACACACTCATAATATGAAGGAGCCCAAAAATGTAATTTGAGATTGGTGCGGTAGTTCAATAATAGTTCTCTAGTGGAATGAATTATTATTGATAAAATTAAGTTGTGTGTTCGGGGCGAACACGGGATGCTTAATTTTATCGGGAGACCAAAACCAATTCCTCCTCTCGGTCCCTATCGTAGCCTCTTAATTATAGAGTACTATACTCACCTATACACACCTTCTTACCCATCCTATAGGGGTCGGCCAAGCTAGCTTGGAGACCAAGCTAGGGTCGACCATGCCTTGGTTTATGGGTGAATTCATGTGGCCAGCCCTAGCTTGAACTCAAGCTTAGGTGGCCGGCCCTATTAAAATAAAAAGGAATTTTAATTTAAAAAATTTTTCTTATGTGGATAACATGATTTAAAAGAGAGTTTAAAAATTTAAATCTTTTCTTTTATAAGATTCTACAAAAGATTAAGAGAAGAGCTAAATCTCTTTCTTTATTTGTAAATTAAAAGGTTGATTTTAATTTTGGTAAAAGCTTTCCTTTTAATCATGTTCATGATTTAAAATAAAGTTTAAAAATTAAAAATTCTCTTTTATTAGTTTCTACAAAAGATTAAGAAAAGATTTAATATCTTTCTTTATTTGTAGATTGAAAGGAGATTTTAATTTTTAGAGATAACTTTCCTTTTTGAAAATTATCCACATGTTTAAAAGAAAGATTTTAATTTATTAAATTTCTTTTTTATTAACCAATCATGAAGGGATAAAAATTATTGGAGAAATTTTTATAAATTTCCGGAAACAAATTAGGAAGTTTTAATTCTTGTTTTAATTAAAACTTTCCTTGTTTTGGGGAGAAAGTGACAGGCCAAGAAAATTGGAAAAAGAAAATTGATTTTTAATTAATTAATTTTCTTTTTCATGGCAAAAGAATTAAGGAAGTTTTTATTAAAATTTCCTTATTTGCCAAGACCAAGGATTATAAAAGAGGGGGTAGAGGTGCCTTAATTACGAACGACTCTATTCTTTTTCTTCCTCTCTTTTCTTCCTAGGTGTGGCTGACCCCTAGAGTTTCCCTTTCCCCTTCTCTCTTCTCCTTCTTGTGGCCGAGACTTCATCACCTCTTGGAGACATAGAAGTGGTCGGATCTAGCTTGGAGAAAAAGAGAGAAAGGAGGCTTATTTCTTGCATCCCTTGGAGCTTGGTTGGTGGAAAAGATCTTCATCCTTTGAAAGTTTTTGCTTGGCCGAAACTTGAAGGAAGGAAGAAGAAGGTGCTTTGGTGGTTCTTGTCTCAGAAGATTGTTGCCCACACAACGTCCGAGATTAGAAGAGGAATACAGTAGAAGATCAAGAGGTCATTATTCACAAAGAAAGGTATAACTAATAATTGTTTTCCGCATCATGTTAGTTTTGTTTCTTTGTAAAAATACCAAATACAAGAGGCATGCGATTCTAGTTTTTCGAATTAGTTTTCGAAGTTGTGTTCTTTTGTTTTTTCTTTTCCTTGTGATTTGATTGTTCTTAGTGGTTAACCTAGGGTTACTATGGGAAGGTTAAATATTTAATTTTCTTAAAAGGCTTTGTCTAGTCGGTGGTGGTTGCTCCCATATCCAAGAAGGCCATGTGCCTCGCCATGCAGTACTGGAAGTCGATTTTGGAAATAGATATTTAATTGTCTTTGTGACCTAGGTGATTTGGATCGAACGTGTTAAGTTTCGCAGGAGATCCAAGTCTAAACCTAAAAGAACAAATAAATTAAACTTAGGATCAAATGTGTTAAGTTCCGCAGGCGATCCAAGTTTAATTTAAAAGAACACATGGTAGCTAGGAAAAGGTTCAGACCTTTGTACAAAATTTTTGTACAGTGGAACCGATAGGTTTTTCGAGTAGCAACCAACAGTTCCCCTGTACAAAAATTTTATTCAAGTCCTGAACCATTCCTAACAACCTATTGTGTTCTTTAGAAATTAAATTAGGAATCGCAAGTGGAGCTTAACATTATTGATTCCAAATTTAACTTATCTGTTCTTAGAGGTTTAGACTTAGATCACAAATGATGATTAACATTATTAATCCAAGTCTGTTGGTTGGTCCTAGGAAGATCGTACCGGTTCCACTGTACAAAAATTTTATACAAGTGTCGAACCTTTCCTAACAACCTATTGTGTTCTTTAGAAATTAAATTAGGAATCGCAAATAGAACTTAACATTATTGATGTCAAATTTAACTTATCTATTCTTAATGGTTTAGATTTGGATCGCAAACAGAACTTAACATTATTAATCCAAACCCACCTATGTTATAAATTCAATTAAATATCAATTTCAGAAATTGGCTCCCAGATCAAACATGGCGAGGCACATGACCTTCTTGGGTATGGGAGCATTCACCATTGCCTCGACAAAGCATCTTAACGAAATTTAATATTTAATTTCCTAAAATAACGTTAGGTTTAACCAAAAAGAAAAATCGAATTACAAGATCGAAAAAAAACACAACTCGAATCACAAATTCGAAACCTAGAATTATATGCCTCTTGTGTTTGGAATTCATACAAAGAAAAACTAGCATGATGCGGAAAATAATTACTAGTTATACCTTTCTTTGTTTGCAACAACCTCTTGATCTTCTACCGTATTCCTCTTCTTATCTCGGACATCGTGTGAGCGATGATCTACTGAGACGAGAACCACCCAAACTCCTTCTTCTCCAAGCTAGTTTCGGCCACCACAAAAAAACTCCAAGAGATGTGAGGTTCGGCCACCACCACCAAGCTCCAAGGGATGCTAGAAACAAAGCCTCATTTCTCTCCTTCTTCTCCTAGCTAGAACCGGCCACCAAGGACTCCTCTTGTGTTGATGCCGCCGGCCACAAAGGAGGAAGAGAAAAGGAGAAGAGCAAGAAGCAAGGGCCGGCCACCACCAAGGAAGAGAGGGAGGAAAATAGAATAGAGTTGTTCGTCATGAAGGCACCCTACCATCTCTTTTATAATCCTTGGTCTTAGCAAATAAGGAAAATTTAAATAAAACCTTCCTTAATTTCTTTGCCATGAAAGGAAAATTTAATTAATTAAAATCAAACCCCTTTTCTTAAATCATATGGCCGGCCACCTTAAAGCTCCAAACAAGGAAAGTTTTAATAACACAAGAATTAAAACTTCCTAATTTATTTCCAAAAATTTTAATAAAAATTTCTCTAATAATTTTTCCCTTCATGGTTGGTTATAAAAGGAAATTTTTTAAAATCTTTCTTTTAAACATGTGGATGATTTCTAAAAAGGAAAGTTATCTTTAAAAAAATAAAATCTCCTTTCAATGTACAAATAAGGAAAGATATTAAATCTTTTCTTAATCCTTTGTAGAAACTTATAAAAGGAAAAATTTATAATTTTAAAACTCTCTTTTAAATCATGAACATGGTTACAAAAAAGGAAAGTTTTCTCAAAATTAAAATCTTTCTTTCAATCTACAAATAAGGAAAGATATCATATCTTTTCTTAATCTTTTGTAGAAAGCTATAAAAAGGAAATATTTAAATTTTAAACTCTCTTTTAAAACCATAGGATCCATATAAGAAAAATTTTAAAAATAAAATCCTTTTAATATGATGTGGTCGGCCACCTAAGTTTGGACTCAAGGTAGGGTCGGCTACCACTTGGTTCATCCAAGGATTAACTTGGTCGGCCCCTTGCTTGGGCTCCAAGCAAGGCTTGGCCAGCCACCTTAGGATGGGTATAAAGGTGGGTATAGGTGGGTATAATACTTTATAAATAAGAGGCTACGATAGGGACCGAGAGGAGGAATTGGTTTTGGTCTTCCGATGAAATTAAGCTTCCTGTGTTCGCCCCGAACACCCAACTTAATTTCATCAATAATAATTCATTCCACTAAAGAATTATTATTGAACTATCACACCAATCCCAAATTACATTTTGAGCTCCTTCTTATTATGAGTGTGTTAATCTCCCTGTGTTTAAGATATCGAATGTCCACTAATTAAATGAGTCACTAACAACTCACTTAATTAATATCTCAATCCAAGAGTAGTACCACTCAACCTTATCGTCATGTTGGACTTAGTCTACCTGTAGGGTTTAACATGACAATCCTTATGAGCTCCCTTTGGGGACATTATCAACCTAGATTATTAGGACACAGTTTCCTTCTATAATCAACAACACACACTATAAGTAATATCATTTCCCAACTTATCGGACCTTTTGATTTATCGAGCTAAATCTCACCCTTTGATAAGTCAAAGAAATAAATACTAAATATATGTGCTTGTTATTATATTAGGATTAAGAGCACACACTTCTATAATAACTAAAGTCTTGTTCTTTTATTAAGTCAGTATAAAAAGAACTTATCTTAAATGGTCCTGCTCAATATACTCAGAGTGTACTAGTGTAATTTATCAGTCAAGATAAACTAACACATAATTACATTATGAGTATTCTAATGGTTTGTTCCTTTCCATCTTAGTCGCGAGCTACTGTTTATAATTTATAAAGAACCGATAACATGATCTTCTATGTGTGACACCACACACCATGTTATCTACAATATAAATTAATTGAACAACTACACTTAACATAAATGTAGACATTTTTGACCAATGTGATTCTTTATTTCAAAATAAACGTTTACAAAAGCTAGGCTTTTAGTATACACTCTAACAAAGTCCACCCATGTTACAAAGTTGATTAAATATTTATTTCTAAAATTGGCTTCCTGGTTAAACATGGCGAGACACTAGACCTTCTTGGTTATGGGATCATCCATCACTTCCTTGACAAAGCCTTTTAAAGAAATTCAATATTCAATCTCCTTATAGTAACCCTAGGTTTAACCAATAAGAACAATCGAACCACAAGATCGAAAAAGAAAAGAAAAGAACACAAACTCGAATCACAAATTCGAAACCTAGAATCATATGCCTCTTGTGTTTGGTATTTCAAAAACTATACAAAGAAAACTAGTATGATGCGGAATAGAATTACTAGTTATACCTTTCTTTGTAAGCAATAACCTCTTGATCTTCTATTATATTCCTCTTCTTATCTCGGACGTTGTGTGAGAAACGATCTACCGAGATGAGAACCACCAAGACAACTTCCTTCTTGCAAGTTTCGGCCACCAACCTTCAAGCTCCAAGGGATGCAAGAGCAAAGCCTCCTTTCTCTCCTTCTCCAAGCAAAATCTGACCACCACAAAAACTCCTAGAGATGATATGGTTCGGCCACAAGAAGAAGAGAGGAGAAGATGATTAGGGCCGACCACACCAAGGAAGAAAAGAAAGAGGAATAATAGATGATATGTTATATCGGTGAGGCACCTCTACCCTCTCTTTTATATTCCTTGGTCTTGGCAAATAAGGAAAATTTTAATAAAACTTCCTTATTCTCTTTACCAATGAAAGGAAAATTTAATTAAAATTTCTTTTAATCCTTTATCATGGCTAGCCACATCAATTGCTCCAAATAAGGCAAGTTTTAAACACAAAATTAAATCTTCCTTATTTGTTTCCGGAAATTTTTAAAATAAAAATTTCTCTATTAATTTTCCCTTCATGGTTGGTTATAATAGGAAATTTTATAAATTAAAATCTCTCTTATTAAAACATGTGGATGATTTCCAAAAAGGAAAGTTTTCTTTAAAATTAAAATCTTCCTCTCAATCTACAAAAAAGGAAAGATATCATATCTTTTCTTAATCTTTTGTAGAAACTATAATAGGAAAGATTTAATTTTAAAACTCTCTTTTAAATTACGAAGATGGTTGCAAAAAAGGAAAGTTTTATCAAAAATTAAAATCTTTCTTTTAACTACAAATAAGGAGAGATATCAAACCTTTCACTTAATCTTTTGTAGAAAGCTATAAAAAGAAAGATTTAAATTTTTAACTCTCTTTTAAAACCATGATATCCACATAAGAAAAGATTTTAAAAATAAAATCCTTTTATTTTATATGGCCGGCCACACCAAGCTTGGGCTCCAAGCTATGGCCGGCCACCCTACTTGGATCAAGCCTTTGGCTTGGCCAGCCCTAGCTTGGGTTCCAAGCTTGCTTGGCTGGCCACTTAAGGGTGTGTAAGAAGTGGGTATTTAGTAGATATAATTCTCTATATATAAGAGACTACGATAGGGACCGAGAGGAGGAATTAGTTTTGGTCTCCTGATGAAATTAACCTTCCCGTGTTCGCCCCGAACACCCAACTTAATTTCATCAATAATAATTCATACCACTAAAGAATTATTATTGAACTACCGCACCAATCCCAAATTACATTTTGGGCTCCTTCTTATCATGAGTGTGTTAGTCCCCTTGTGTTTAAGATATTAAATGAGTTACTGACAACTCACTTAATTAATATCTAGCTCCAAGAATAGTACCACTCAACCTTATCATCATGTCGGACTAAGTCCACCTGCAGAGTTTACATGACAATCCTTATGAGCTCCTCTTGGGGACACATCAACCTAGATTACTAGAACATAGTTTCCTTCTATAATCAACAACACACACTATAAATAATATTATTTTCCAACTTATCGGGCCTCTTGATTTATCGAACTAAATCTCACCCATTGATAAGTTAAAGAAATAAATACTAGATATATGTGCTTGTTATTATATCAGGATTAAGAGCACACACTTCCATAATAACAAAAGTTTTGTTCTTTTATTCAGTCAGTATAAAAAGAACTTACCTTAAATGGTTCAACTCAATACACTCTGAGTGTACTAGTGTAATTTTATAGTTAAGATAAACTAATACCAAATTACACTACGACTATTCTAATGGTTTGTTCCTTTCCATCTTAGTCGCAAGCTACTGTTTATAATTTATAAGGAATTGATAACATGATCTTCTGTGTGTGACACCACACACCATGTTATCTACAATATAAATTAATTGAACAACTACACTTAGCATATAAATGTAGACATTTGACCAATGTGATTCTTTATTTCAAAATAAATGTTTACAAAAAGCTAGGCTTTTAGTATACACTCTAACACAATCTCCCCCTTTGTGATGTTTGACAATACCTTTAAGTTAGGTTAATCTCATAGCCTCAACTTCTCTTCATGCCAAATCATGAATGAGGGTTTCCTTCATTCTCTCCCTTTCCTAGAGGGCAAACTCCCCATTTGGATAATGAAGGCCTAACTTGAACCCTACATTCTTCCCCTTTGGCACATATAAAAAACTTTCCTCCTGAAGAGTTACTCATAGGGTGTTCACAACCTCACATGTTGTTCACAACACCACAATGAAGGTCTTATACCCTTCATTGTCTGTAATGCTCACCCTTGAGCATTAACCACTTTACAATGCTCATCCTAGAGCATTCATCATTCCAACAATGAATATCTCATACCCTTCATTGTATCTAATGCTCACCCTTGAGTATTAATCCACTTCATAATGCCTATCCTAGAGCATCCACAACGAAACAATGAAGATATCCACTCTCCATTATTTTTCAATGCTCAACCTTAAGCATTTACTCTAACGAAGGTTAACCACCTTCCATGGTTTTTGAAAAATAATTTTCATGTCCTTAAAGAGTGACTTCCCCTAAAGACATGCTCCAAACTTCTGTCATTGCACCAATAATGACTTGGAGTCTCTAAACCTTTAGGAAATCCAAAACTTAAAGTTTTGAGGTTTAAAAGATTCAAGATTAAAACCAACCTCATCCTAAACTTCAACCTAGTTTTCCTTAACCATTTCTCCTTGTTTTCATCATGAAAACTATCCTTAAATGTATATAAATATATTCCAAGGGGTTAGGAGTGGTCAAAGAGACTAAAAAATATCTTAAGGTGCTGAAATCATACTTTCCCAGTTAAAATCAGCCTTCTCAATCGATTGAGGTTGAGACTCAATCAATTGACACCATTTCAATCGATCCAGCAATCGATTCCATGAGCTTCTGTTCATGGAAAAATCGCTTGAATCAATTGGTTGATCAATTCAACAAAGTTGAATCGATCGACTGATCGATTTCACGAGCCTCTACTCGCGCGAATCTCAATTTCAATCGATCAGCTGATCGATTGAAACTGCCCAATCGATCGGCTGATCGATTGGATTTCTGATTTCTTGAAAATGAATTCCAGTCGAAATTCCATAAAAATTCTATAAAATTCTAAAAATCATAAAAATTCTTGGAGACATTATTTAGGGTATATACTATCATGAAAAAAATAATTTTCTAAGAAAATACACCTTATTTTTAAATATTGACACAAAATTGGAAACTTGTAAAAATTTCAATGTTTCTTCCAAGTTTTGTGTCTAACTTTTCAATGATGATTACTATCAAAAGATAGCCTTCACCAAGGTTTTTCAAAGTATATTTAAAATGATTTTCAAAACCAATTTCCAACCATGTTCTTTGGCTCAATACACATGACTTGTACATTATCTTTCCCTGTTAGATCGAGAAGCGCTAGAGGAGGGTGAATAGTGCTCGTGACTTTCACGTGTTTCAGATTCGAAAATCGACAAGAGTAAAGCAGCGGAATAAAGAAAAGACAAGACACAAAGGTACCAAGATTTACTTGGTTCGGAGCCTTGGGTGACTCTTACTCCAAGGCCCACGCTCCTTGAGCATTTACTTTGGGCAACAACTAATATAGCGTAAAATAGTACAACTGAATATTACAATAAGTGCACTAAAAAGCTATACCGACAACAGAATTGAAATATCAAAGCTCCGGGTCATTGGGGACTTGTTGTAGCTTGGTCGGGTCGTTTCTTGAGCAGCACACGAAGGATGAATCACTTTAGAAGTGATGATCTGAGCTGCTGGTCGAATACCCCATCTAAAGGTTGTTGGAGGCGCCTCAAAGCCCCTTGAAGGCGCCTCCATCAAGCCGAGTCAGCCGCGTGAATAAACGCTGAAGAAAAAGTCCTCGCTGATTCTTTTGAAGGCGCCTCCATAAGCCTTGAAGGCGCCTCCAATGCTGTCCGAGGCACCTCAAGCCACCATGAAGGTGCCTCCAGCCTGCCGTCTGAGACGCCTCAAGCCTCCATGAGGGTGCCTCCAATGCGACTTCCAGCGTAGCTTCTGCCTTGCACCAGAGGCGCCTCAAGCTCCATAAGGACGCCTCAGGTACTGTTCATCCGAGGCTAATATTGCTCCTTTGTCCCTGCAAAACATGTTAGTCCACAAACCAACCACATATTTTACAAAACAAAGTTAGCACACAATATAATAATAAGAAAGTTTGACAGTCACAGACTGCCCGGTTCTGATTTCGAATTTTCGACCGGAAACCCTCGGTCGAATCGATGCCACTGTTCCCTCTTCCGGGGAACACGTCCTCATTAACTCCACTCAGGAGAGCATACCTGATGCCAGTCCAGTCCTCCAGACCGACTGGACTTTCTGCCTAGGGTTACCATTGCCTAGGACCTAGGGTTACCACCCCCTAGGATTTTTCGCCACCTAGGGTTACCGCCCCCTAGGACCTAGGGTTACCACCCTCTAGGGTTTTTCACCTGCCTAACCGCAGTTAGGATTTTCCTAAAAAAACCTCATTCATACATGTTAGATAACAAAATAATTTAACTTTGAATCACTTTGCCATTATCAAAACTTAGGTTCGATCATCGGATGATTCCCGCACCAACAATCTCCCCCTTTTTGATTATGGCAACAAAAATTCAAAGTTAAGTAAAACAATGCTATAAAGGATTTTCAAAGACAGCAAAAGTGTAAAAAAAAATAGGGCAAGCATAAACTTTGTAAAAAGAACCTCCCCCTTAATAGAAGCTTACAAAAACTCCCCCTTAATAAAATCTCCTCTTAAAAATTTAATTTTAATTTTAATTTCTTTGTTTGAATTTTCTTATACTCTCCCCCTTTGAATTTTATTATACTCTCCCCCTTTGCCATATACCAAAATAAGCAAGAAAGTAAAGAAAAATTAGGGGAGTGATTAATGGCCTTAGCTAAGAATAACTTCTTTTTGAGAGATAATTTTGATAACCACTTAACTTTTTAATATAAATTTTCTTGTAAAACTTTTAGCTAAGCAAAAAAAGAATCTTTTTCCTTTAGGGATTGCTTAAAAACTAAGAGAAAATTGAAAGGTAACTTAGCTAATTTTCAGAAAAAATATGAAAACTTAGTTAGATTTGAAAAAGCTTTTTGAATAACACTTAGCTAAATTTGAAAAACTTTTCGAAAAGTATTTAATTAACTCTAAAAATATGTGAAACAAAGAGAAAAGTTTTTAAAGAAGGGAGTTTGATAGGAACTACCACACTTAGTTAAATTTTGAAAAGCTTTTGAAAAATACTTAGTTAAATTTGAAAAGCTTTTGCAAGAACACTTAGCTTTTTAGAGGAAATTTTCTTGTAAGATTTTTAGCCAAGTGAACTCAAAATCTCAAAACTGAATTTTAGAAATAGATTTAGCCAAGGGAAAGTTTAGATTTAAAAAGTAATTTGGCTAAAAAGTTTGTAAAAATAGATGATAAAGCTTTAAAGTAAAAAAAAAAACTCTTCTAGAAAAGAACTCTTTTAGGGTTTAAAAAGTTGATTTAATTTTTAGCTTGATTTAAATAATTTTAGCTAAGGCCACCCAAAAAAACCATTCAAAAAGTCCTATAGTTCAAGCATGAGTAACTTCATTTCCTTAGCAACATCTCTAACCATTAGCTATTAGCTTTTTACCTAGAGGGTAACAGTTTTCACTTGGTTAGTCAAGTTAAGTTAGTGATCCAGTTAGATTTGACTAAGACAGGATTACTTAACTTGATTAATGTATTTTTTGGTATTTAACGCCCAGACTTATGTCGATGCACTGACATAAGCATTCTTAAGTCTAGGCAGTACCCTATGCATCTCACACCGTTCTAAGTATTTTCAAACACAAGCAACTTAAACCTAGTGTGCTTGTGAGATGTTCTGGCTGAAACTAGGGGTACATGATTTCTAGGGGGTAAGATCCTAGGCTAAACCAGATTTTTAAAAAAAAACTAACAAAAGTTGGAATTTTGAAAAATATTTTTCCTAAGATTTTAAAACTAATTTTAAAAATAAGTTGAGAAAATATAGTAAGCTGAAAATAAGTTCTATTCTACTAAGTACATCCCTATTTGTCTTCTAAGTGAACTAAACTCAAGTTCAAGTAAGGGCTTTGTGAATATGTTAGCTAGGTTTGATTTTGACTCAACATAGTTAAGTACAATATCACCCTTAGCTACGTGATCCTTTATAAAGTGGTGCTTTACTTCTATATGTTTAGTCCTTGAGTGGTAAATTGGGTTTTTGGTTAGATTAATTGAACTTATATTATCAATTGAAATTTTTGTTTTATGATATTCTAGTTGATAGTCTTTTAGGGTATGCATCATCCATAATAATTGAGATGCACATTCACCTAGGGCTATATATTCAGCTTTAGTGGTGGATAAAGCAACACAATGTTGCTTTCTACTTGACCAACTTACTAGGCACTGACATAGAAATTGACAGCTACCACTTGTGCTTTTTCTATCTAGCTTGCACTCAGCATAGTCTAAGTCAGAATAGCCGGTTAGATCAATGGTGCAAGATCTAGGGTACCATAATCCTACGTTTAGGGTTCCCTTAATATACCTAAGTATTCTTTTGACAAAGGTTAAGTGAGACTCTTTTGCACAAGATTGGTATCTTGCACACATACCTACTATGAAAAGAATATCTGGTCGGCTCGCAGTTAGGTACAGTAGACTCCCTATCGCACTTCGATAGTATTTCAAGTCTACTAGTTTACCTTCTAAGTCTGAGTCAATTTTAGTATTAGTAGCCATTGGTGTATTAATATTTTTTGAATTTTCCATTCCAAATTTCCTAACTAATTCCTTAGCATATTTAGTTTGATAAACGTAAATTCCATCTTTAGTTTATTTAATTTGTAAGCCTAAGAAGAAGTTAAGTTCACCTACCACTCATTTGAAATTCATTCTCCATTAATTTGGTAAATTCTTTTAAAGATCTCCTTTGAGTGAAGTAGCTTCTTACAATATTGATGGCTCACATAGTAGTAGATTAGAAAGAGAAATTGTTTACAATTGTTATTTTTTAATTACTGAAATCAGGGATGTATTTATAGTGTTGATCTGGGCGCCTGGAAGGGTTCTGGGTGCCTAGGGATGGATAAAATTTTATCCACAATGTAACAGATCACGACAATGTGGCTAGAGATAAACTTTGTGGTCCGGGTACCTAGACCAGGTCCGAGCGCCTAGATCGGGTCCGGGCACCCGGACCGGGTTGAACCAACTCGACCAGGGTGTGAGCCTGGGGCACCTTGGCTGCCCAAGGGGTCTGGGCACTGGGACCGAGATGGACAGTCAATAGCTATTGACTATCTGGTTTCTCCCATTCCAGCTTCGCTCACTTGGGTGATTTCGGCCATCCAAAATAGGGTTCATCCGAACCTATTTTTTGGCCTTCTTGAGCAACCTTCCGCTTCGACTTCTCGTCCCTCGGAAATGTCGCGCGCTTCCTTCTCATTCGCCAGCACATTCTTCCGCAGTGCCTCGCCCCTCAGATGCACCGAGCCCGTCAATTCTCTCTCATGTCGTCCTTCTCGCTAGCTGCGTCTTTCGCTCAACCTCCCGTGCTCCTAAGTTCATGCACACTCAGATACAAAGTATTAAAATAACAACATGACCTAACTTGATTTGGTTGATCACATCAAAACCACTACGAGATACTTACAATATGTACCCCCTTCAAGTAAGACTTAGGGGTGTAATCAAATGAAGCCCAATTAAATATGTGGTATTTGCTACTATCCAATATTACCTACTAATCCTCCAGCTTTAGAATGGACTTCTTATCTCTGTAATTCACTTTCTGCTTTAAATTAACATTCTCGCTTCTATACCAATTCTCCCACTCTGCATCATATGTCTCGTTTTCAAGTCGGACTAAGAAGTGAAGTTGAATGAAGTCTAGCGCCTGGGCCGGTCTGGGCTCCCGAACCAAGCTAAACTAGCTCGACCAGGGCGCGAGCCTAGGGCGCCCTAGCTACCCCTGGGAGTCTTGGCGCCCGGACCAAGCTGGACTGTCAACATCCTGTTGATTGTCTGGTTTCTCCCATTCTTGCTCCGCTCGCTTAGGTGATTTCGGCCCTCCGAAATAGGGCTCACTCGAACTCATTTTCCGGCCTTCTCGAGCAACCTTCTGCTTCGACTTCTCATCCCTCGAAAATGTCACACGCTTCCTTCTCATTCACCAGCGTACTCTTCCGCAGTGCCTCCTCTCTCGGATGCACGGAGCCCGTTGATTCTCTCCCATGTCGTCCTTCTCGCTAATTGCGTCTTTCGCTCAACCTCTTGTGCTCTTAATTTCCTGCGCACTCCGACACAAGGTATTAAAATAACAAGAGAACTAAACTTGACTTGGTTGATCACATCAAAACTGCCACGGAGTACTTACAATATGTCCCCCCCCCCTTCATCCAGACTAAGCGGTGTAATCAAATAAAGTCCAATTAAATATGTGGTATTTGCTGCTATCCAATATGACCTACTAATCCTCCAGACCTCTTATCTCTGTACTTCACTTTCCGCTTTAAATTAACATTCCCGCTTCTATACCAATTCTCCCACTCTGCATGATGTCTCGTTTTCAAGTCAGATTAAGAAGTGAAGTTGAAAGAAGTAGTGAAGTTGAAAGAAGTCTGATTAAAAAAAATCAATTTAGGAATTTTAAAACTAAATCGAATAGAATTATCTGAAATAACTATTTTAAAAAAAATGAAATACTGAAGTAACCGAATTAAATTTTTAAATTTAATTAGTTAATTAAGTTTAATCAAATTTTGCTCACCCCTACACACCATCAAGCCTAAATTGAAATTAGTGAATTTTTGAATGGATCTAATAAAATTTTAAAATATATGCATGCAAATCCATGTAATATGTGGACAGAAGAGGAGGGATATAGTTGAAATATGCTATGTATTTTTAGAATTATAAAAATTAAGTTCTTGAAAAGGATAACACCAAAACTTTCTTATGACATTCAATGAAATACTAATTTTCTTTTATCCACCCTACCCTATATTGTAGACTAACAAGTTACTTCGTTGATATTTCCATGTAAAAAGGAGGTCCTCTCAACAATTCTTGAAGCCACGGAAAATAAATTTAAGGTCTTAATATCATTTTAAAAAATAAATATTAAAAATATTATTAGAGATATTTTAGTAAAATTTCAAAGGATAGCTTCATATATATAGCAAAAGATTATTTATGCAATTGATAGCACTAACCAACTAGGTCACGTAATAATATATAACTTTATTTTGTGTTAAATTTCACTTCTTATTAGTAAATTTAAAAATAAAAATTATGTTATGCTAAATTTTCAAGCATAATTTATTAAAAATAATATATTTGTCTAACGAATATTTTTAATTAAATAAATAAAGTTAAATTTCGTCAATAAAGTATTAAAAATGCTAACTAATTTGGCAACGAATAATAAATTATTACAATACTATTAATATACATTTTAATTACTATTTAGCGTTTGACCTCCTACACCATAAATTAGAGCCTGACTGGATGTTATATTTTGATGATGACCACAATATAATCGCTAAAAAGCAAGATTACTTTTCAACAGTAAATTTATTGAATCCAGCCAATCTAGTAGTACTAGTAATTTCAAACCACAATCATTACAAGTAAGATATCCTGAAAGCTCTATGAGAACTATGGATTATGGAGAAGGGCATCCCCCAAGAACAAAGATTACCTCATATACTAATAATAATCCTTTGTTGAGAATAATAGGAAAAAGGAGACCACCTGAAATTACTTATTTTGGCAAAAAATCAGTCTTATTAAATATTGGAGAATGCGATGATCCACAACTTTATGATACCTATTTAGAATAGTGGATAGTCTCTGTTAAAAGAGATTATCAAGCCAGACATGAACTAGACATAGAAACAGGGGAAGCCATAATAAGAGTAGGGAAAAATTACTTAGGCGATGTTGCCAGGGCAGCATAGGAAGCTTATAAAACCACATATCCTGAGGAAGTAGCCGGGATGGCCTCACAAGGAAATAACATACTCAATTTTTGCTATACAATTCATAGGCTATTTACTGTCAGAGACGC
Organism: Zingiber officinale; assembly: GCF_018446385.1. Classification (NCBI taxonomy): domain Eukaryota; kingdom Viridiplantae; phylum Streptophyta; class Magnoliopsida; order Zingiberales; family Zingiberaceae; genus Zingiber; species Zingiber officinale. The sequence goes on from NC_055988.1 coordinate 108,565,107, forward strand.
TAATACTGGATTAGATATAAGACAAAGAGAAACTATGAGGGACTTAGAACAATTACAACTCTTTAGCTGGAACTGGATTAAATCTTTTTGTAATGACTTCTTAGCATTAACAGTAGTCTCAGGAAACTATTGTAACCCAGAACTAGGGGAAAGACTTTTTAGCAAACTTCCAAGAGACTTAGGAAAGGAAATACATAAGGCATGGATAGATATGAATGTAGCACTGCAATACGATAACATAGGAGTAAGAATCCAACACATTATTTCCATACTTAAAGAAAAATGTACCTATATCGACATACAAAAATAACTCAAAAATCAACAATATGGATTTTGTATCCAAATATATACCCCTCAACAATATGGTCTCACCCAACCTAGGTCAAGACTAAATCATTCATCAAGAACACCAAGAAAATCAGTATCAAGGCCTAAGGCAATAAAACCCAAAAATACCTACTATGTTAGGAAAAGTAGAGAAAAGAAACTCTATCTCAATAAAGAAAAACATGTGTGAAAATTCAAACCAAAGAAGACGTATGCTAATACCATCACATGTTTCGCTTGTAATGAACCAGACCACTTATCTTCTGCCTGCCTAAATAAAAAGAATTATATACTAGAGAAGCAAAGCTAGTTACCTGTACAAATCTTGATTTAGTAGAAGTACAATCAGATGTTTCTGACACATCCTCCATCTACTCTATTGTTTCTGTAGATGACATAGAAGAAGTTATTCCTCCTTCTGACATAGAAGTCTTGTAAACTCCTTCTTGCAACCTTTATACCAGCAGTATAACCTACATCCTGAAAGCCAAAATTACATACCTTATGATACACTAGACAATCTAGAAGAATTATGGGATGAAGTTCCATTTCCAGATACCAATCTAATGTTTAAACAACACAGTACAAAGCCTACAGAAGAACTTAAATGCCCACATGAGTGGATACTCAAAATAGGAACTGATAACATTCCTTGTTTCTTTTGTAGCTATTATCCATAAAAGAGGTATCTGTAAGTTATGTAAGAAACAAGTCTGTAATCTTTGTCTTCAACATTTGTTCTATATTACAATACCCATAAGCCAACTCTCTAAAGGAGGTACTCGAAATTTTTTATTAGAAATAAGAGTCTCTGTATTAGAAACTCGTATTAATAAATTAGAAACAGAACTAGAGACCCTAGATAAACAAATGAAAGAAAATCTTCCTCCACATCCCTCTCAGGCTACTCTTGATAAAGATGAAGGCTTACAAATTACACCTATGGATATGATAGATAGAGATCTGGTCTTTATAAAATCCTCTAGTATATGTAATACGGAAAAAACTCTAGACATTAGAGTCAAATGTCTGGTAAATATCCATGGCCATGAGTTTACCCTACATGCCTTTCTAGATAGTGGAGCCACTAACTCCACCATAGATGAAAATACACTTCTTTCAGTTTTACCAAAATCTTTTATAAAAATCGCATCACAACCATTACTAAATACACAATTTGATGGCCAACAATTAGCTTGCACGCAATTTGTCACCAACACCCATTTGAGATTTTATGACAACTGTGGTAAATACAGCACACCACTCCCACTTTCTAACTATGGATTAAACCGTTATTACATCCTAACATTCACTTAATCTTAGGCTTACATTTTCTTGTAGCACCAGATAGAGCTTTTCTTCTAACCAAGGATTATGTTCTTTTCTTTTCGTCACCCATAATATCCCCAATAGTATCAGACTGTCCCTCTATTGTCCACCCCTTAACCACCAAACCTCACATAGAATTCTTACCTTCTGACAACACATCTTCTTGTCAATGTTCTCATAAATATGCATGTAAACGACCCAGTAAGCAACTACAACCTAATAATCAAACCTATGCCATAGATTCTTCTGACCAACAAGATCAGGAAAACTATCCCCACTTGGCTGGTCAAGCCCTATAACTGAGGACACCTAGATCCTACATGATCTCATACTCCCACAACAGTTACTTCAACTAATAAACACTCATAAACCCGATTTAGACTCCCTCATTTCTAGACTAGAAATTATTGGAGACAATCCTACAAAATATTGGGACCGAGACAAAGTATATTGCAAACTATCAATAATTAATCCAGACCTTACAATTAAGGCTCAAGACTTAAAATATACAAATTGGAAAACTGAAGAATGTAAAATGCACATTAATCAACTCTTAACTTTAAGAGTCATTCAAAGGTCCACATCTAAACACCGAAGTCCAGCCTTCATAGTCAATAAAGGATCAGAACAAAAATGCGGCCAGTCTAGAATGGTATTTAACTACAAGAGAGTTAATGATAATTGTTAAGAAGATGGTTATAAAATTCCTGACAAAGACCAACTCTTAAATAAAATCCAAAACTCAAAATGGTACTCTAAATTTGACATGAAATCATGATTTTGGCAAGTCAAAATGCACCCTGAGTCCATTGAATGGACATCCTTTTCCTGTCCTAAAGGAGATTATGAGTGACTTGTTATGCCTTTTGGCCTTAAGGTAGCCCCTCAAATATTCCAAAGGAAAATGGATGACATCTTTCGAGATGTTTCTCTCTTCACCTGTGTATATATAGATGATATTCTAGTTTTTTCTAAAACTAAGCAAGAACATTATGCTCATCTTCATATTATTTTTAACATATTTGAGAAACATGGTTTGATTATTTCTCGAAAGAAAATGATAATAGCAACTACTCATATTGATTTCCTAGGCGCAGAGATAAGTCAGGGACAAATAGCCCTTCAACCTCATATCTCTGCTAAAATCCTTGCTTTTCTAGATAAAATGGATGATTCCCGAGTAATGTCCCATGTCCGACACGTCAGCAAAAGGGACATGCAACTAGGAATCGGAAAACCTCGAAAAACTGAGGTTTTTCTTGATTCCAGGGTTATCGATTTTTTTTTACCTAAAATACCCTCGGATAAAAGAAAATTGTGAAAAAAAAGTAAAATGTAAAAAAATTGAAAAATATAAAAAATAAAATAAATTAAATTTAAAAAATGTAATTTAAAAAAAATATAAAAAAAAAATATAAAAATATATAAAAAAAATAAAAAATAGTAAAAAAACTTTAAAAAAATAGAAAAAACATTAAAAAATTTTAAAAAAATAGAAAAAAAATTTTAAAAAATACAAAAAAACATTTAAAAATAAAAAATTAAAAAGTAAAAAATAATAAAAAATGTTAAAAACCATTAAAAAATTAAAAATAGAAAAATGTAAAAAATCCTAAAAAGTAAAAAAAATAAAAGAGTAAAAAAATAAATAAATAAATAAAAATTAAAAAACATTAAAAAAACAAAATAAAAAAATTAAAATATATATAAAAATTTAAAAAACATGAAAATATAGTAAAATAGAATAGAGTTTAAATAATAATAATAATAATAATAATAATATTATTATTATTATTATTATTATTATTATTATTATTATTATTATGTATAGTTGGTTTTCTAACTAAGGGTAATCTAGTAAAAATACTAAACTAGGTTGTTCATTAAAACCTTCAAACAAACATGTTTTTGTTGCGTTACCTAGATTGAACCAAACAATATTTGATTATGTTTTATTCCCCATAATCTTGGTTATGTGATTACCTGGTAATCACATAACCAAGATTATACATGATAAATTGAACCAAACACACCCTAAGAGCTTTTTTAGGACTCCTAAATTATACAAGACCTTATTTAAAAGATATAGGAAAAATTAGCGGCCCTTATACAATAAAAACAATCCCACTTGTACAACAAATTAAACAGTTAGTAAAAATAATCCCCATGTGCTAACACTCCCACTTGATTCTGACTACTTAGTTATTGAAACAGATGGATGTAAAACAGGATGTGGAGATATTTTATTTAAAAAAACTTTCAAATATGACCCTAAAACTACAGAAACCTTATGCAGGTATGCCTCTGGAAAATTTCAAGAAAAAAGGACATTTAATTTCACTAGATTTTGAAATATTAGTAGTTATTTACTGTCTAGAAACATTCAGACTATTCATTTGCAATAAGTAAGAAATTATTATTAGAATAGACTATGAAGCTATAGTCAAATATAGCCAACAAATTAAAGGATTAAGTACTAAAAGATGGTTAAAATTCATAGATACCACTATTAATAAAGGTTTACGCATTCACTGGGAACATATAAAGGGAATTAACAATTCTTTAGCCGATACTTTATCTCATTTACTCCACTAAATTTTTTTTAGGTAATGGATAAACCAAGGAAGATACGAACATCATTTGTCACTAAAACATTAAGATTTGGTACTCAAGAATTACAACAGTTCACACAACAGGAGGATCAGTCCCGCTCTATATTTAGAGACAAACTAGATCACATACAACACTGTCTGGTTGATAACATTTGGCACATTCCGACTATTATTGGCAGCTCTGGACATAAGATAGCAGTTATAAATGCTTTAACAAACTATTTTCTAACAACTATACAAAAACTAGTAGACAAAAAATTCTCTTGTTATGTTGTCTTCTCTTGAGCACAAGCTGGGGTATATGCTACTTGGGAAGAAACAAATATGGTCATACAAGGCCTAGAACATCCTTTCTTTAAAGGGTACTATTCACTTCAGGAGGCCTTTAATGCTGCCAGAGCCCAACTTGCTGCTAATTTTTTTATTAGCAATTTATTAAAAATAACAACCATGATGATAATTAATTTTATTTTGTTAACTCGAAAGTAGATTTATAAACAGTTTTTTCATCCATTTCTAAAATTAGAGGCGGAATATTTCTGTTTCAAAATTAGCTACGGGGCTTTCACTAACGGATTTTTGAGATGGAATTTCCGTCTCAAACTTTCTTTAGAGACGGAAAAATAATTTTCAAAGACAGATTTTTTTCGTCTCTAAAGTCCTGTTTTCTTGTAGTGATGCTAACACTCCCACTTGATTCTGACTACTTAGTTATTGAAACAGATGGATGTGAAACAGGATGTGGAGACATTTTATTTAAAAAAACTTTCAAATATGACCCTAAAACTACAGAAACCTTATGCAGGTATGCCTCTGGAAAATTTCAAGAAAAGGGGCATTTAACTTCACTAGATTTTGAAATATTAGTAGTTATTTACTGTCTAGAAACATTCAGACTATTCATTTGCAATAAGTAAGAAATTACTATTAGAATAGACTGTGAAGCTATAGTCAAATATAGCCAACAAACTAAAGGATTAAGTACTAAAAGATGGTTAAAATTCATAGATACCATTATTAATAAAGGTTTACGCATTCATTGAGAACATATAAAGGGAATTAACAATTCTTTAGTCGATACTTTATCTCGTTTACTCCACTAAATATTTTTTAGGTAATGGATAGACCAAGGAAGATACGAACATCATTTGTCACTAAAACATTAAGATTTGGTACTCAAGAATTACAACAGTTCACACAACAGGAGGATCAGTTCCGCTCTATATTTAGAGACAAACTAGATCACATACAACACTGTCTGATTGATAGCATTTGGCACATTCCGACTATTCCTGGCAGCTCTGGACATAAGATAGCAGTTATAAATGCTTTAACAAACTATTTTCTAACAACTATACAAAAACTAGTAGGCAAAAAATTCTCTTGTTATGTTGTCTTCTCTGGACCACAAGCTGGGGTATATGCTACTTGGGAAGAAAAAAATATGGTCATACAAGGCCTAGAACATCCTTTCTTTAAAGGGTACTATTCACTTCAGGAGGCCTTTAATGCTGCCAGAGCCCAACTTGGTGCTAATTTTTTGATTAGCAGTTTATTAAAAATAACAACCATGATGATAATTAATTTTATTTTGTTAACTCGAAAACAGATTTATAAATAGTTTTTTCATCCGTTTCTAAAATTAGAGACGGAATATTTCCGTTTCAAAATTAGCTACGGGGCTTTCACTAACGGATTTTTGAGACGGAATATTCCATCTCAAACTTTCTTTAGAGACAGAAAAATAATTTTCAGAGACAGATTTTTTTCGTCTCTAAAGTCCTATTTTCTTGTTGTGATGCTAATACTCCCACTTGATTCTGACTACTTAGTTATTGAAACAGATGGATGTGAAACAGGATGTGAAGACATTTTATTTAAAAAAACTTTCAAATATGACCCTAAAACTACAGAAACCTTATGCAAGTATGCCTCTGGAAAATTTCAAGAAAAAGGGCATTTAACTTCATTAGATTTTGAAATATTAGTAGTTATTTACTGTCTAGAAACATTTAGACTATTCATTTGCAATAAGTAAGAAATTACTATTAGAATAGACTGTGAAGCTATAGTCAAATATAGCCAACAAACTAAAGGATTAAGTACTAAAAGATGGTTAAAATCCATAGATATCATTATTAATAAAGGTTTACGCATTCACTGGGAACATATAAAGGGAATTAACAATTCTTTAGTCGATACTTTATCTCGTTTACTCCACTAAATTTTTTTTAGGTAATGGATAGACCAAGGAAGATACGAACATCATTTGTCACTAAAACATTAAGATTTGGTACTCAAGAATTACAACAGTTCACACAACAGGAGGATCAGTTCCGCTCTATATTTAGAGACAAACTAGATCACATGCAACACTGTCTGATTGATAACATTTGGTACATTCCGACTATTCCTGGCAGCTCTGGACATAAGATAGCAGTTATAAATGCTTTAACAAACTATTTTCTAACAACTATACAAAAACTAGTAGGCAAAAAATTCTCTTGTTATGTTGTCTTCTCTTGACCACAAGCTGGGGTATATGCTACTTGGGAAGAAACAAATATGGTCATACAAGGCCTAGAACATCCTTTCTTTAAAGGGTACTATTCACTTCAGGAGGCCTTTAATGCTGCCAAAGCCCAACTTGGTGCTAATTTTTTTATTAGCAGTTTATTTAAAATAACAACCATGATGATAAACTCAACCAGCTCACAAACTGAAAGAACTCCTACATATGCACAAATTACTGAAGGAACTCATGGATCTCCTTCCTCTTCTACAACATTAATAGAAAAAAAAGTCACAACAACCTAACTATTTAACATTAGCCCGATTAAAAGAATAAGCTGCTACAACATTCGCTCAAAGAACATCAACAGCTCATATATTAAGCCTGCCCAATACTATACATGAAGGCATCAACTCTTATGTTCGAAACTTAGCAGAACAGTCTACATTACAGACCTTTATTGAATTATGTGAAGCATTAAAAGCCTTCCATAAAACTCCCCCTCCTAGGATAACTATTGTCTATGAAGCAGAATTTGGCCCAAAGCTCAAATGTCAGAAAATCGGCCCAACCTGTGAAAACTCTGCTAAATACGGATGTCCATGCCAGCTGTTATATTCCTTCCGTAAGATTAACTTGGACTATGAGAAGTATCAAGCAACCTCTTACAAAGGAAGACTTATTACTCCTTTTCTTCGAATGGACTATGGATTGCTTTACAAAGTTTGGATACATGATCCAAATTCTATCAAAGATTTTCCTAAAAAACTTGGTATTATTATTTCTTTGGCCCTAGAAGAAGAGGAAACGTTTGTCGTATGCACTTTTGATAGCTCTCCACCTGAATGGCTTGACCTCAACATTGAGCTAGCTAAACATCTGGTTAAGATTGACATCAATGAAGTTGGAGGTATCCAGACAGAACTTGAAGATTATCCTTCCGACCCAGATCTTAATTGGGAAGCTCCTCCTGCTGTTGGAGATCAACTAAAGACTAGAGCGCATCAGTACAAGGAACTAATTGGGCTTGGGACCGTTTGACAGATCCAGACAATTACTTCCTAGTCGGAGAAACTTATACCGAAAAAATCTACTGGCCAAAAGATATGAGCACTAGATTCTTCCCTTTCTCCTTTAAAACACAACATACAACTTCACTGCAACATTATCAAAGAAAAACTAAAAGATATTGCCAGAAGCGACTATCTAGCTCAGTCCTCTCTGCTAGAGCATACAGAGCAGCACTCCATAGAAGTATGCAGCCAGACTTAGCCGGAAGCTCACAAACTCCCTCTCTGGACCTGACAAGTGAAAATAACCTAGACAACCTAATGGAGACTTAAATGACAAAATTGCCACTAAAAACGCCATCTATGACATCTTCTTCCACTCACACAATGCCTACTAAAAACGTCATCCATGACGTTTTTTCCCACTCCTCCAACAGTATGCCCACTCAACAAAAATGAAGCCATTTATCCCTCACTAAACCTACTTTTGCTTTCCACCTGTCCTCCACCAAGCCTCCTCTTTCTCGGCCCCTCTCTTCTCTTCTCTCCCTGCTTTCCTTCTTCCCCAAGCAAACACTCTCTCCTCTGCTTATAAAAGGTCCCCAAACCTCTCCTTTCAGGGCATCCACTCCTCCCACTGCCATCACAACTGTCCCAATTCCCCCAGTGCTCTTCAAGTGTGCTCAAGTGTGCATGTAAGTTTTCTTTTGTAAGCAATCTTTATGTACAAATATGTAACTCTCTCAGTTTCTGGTTGTAATTCCTTGTAAAATTCTCCGCTAAATAAAATCTATGCTTGTTTTTATGATGATAAACTGAGTTTGGTAAAAATAAGATATTCTGCCTATCTTTTCTTGGTTCTTTTCCTCAGTCCTTATCCTAGTAACTAAAAGATAATCGGTAACTGTATCAGAAATAATCAAAATCATATAAGACATGTGCGGACTAAGTAAGAATGGTATCCTTAACCCCAAATCTTACGCATAAGCCGGGGCACTGATTAAACGGTGAGATCCTGAACAGGTGAGGCTCCCTGGAAAACAAACAAGAACAGAAAGCAGGGTAAGTATAAAAAAAAAAAGAGTAAAAAATTATTGCATCATCACATTTACTTCATCGTTACATTACTATTGTCATTTATTGCAATTCCGCAATTCACTACTATTATATTTTTTATTTACTGTTTATTATTTATTGTTAACTATTCACTACTTTACTATTTAATATTCACCCCAGTTCACTATTCACTGTTAAAAATAGTACTTCCAATACAACTTCTAAAAAGAAGCATAAAAATAATATAAAAATAGTATTATCATATATATATAGAGAGAGAGAGAAAGAGAGAGAGAATAACCATCATTATTTTTGTCTCTATGATATTCTAGTCACTCTTCGTAGATATATAATGATTTGCTCCACCTTTTATCTAATAGTATACAAAATAGACTATGTTACCTTTATATATTCTAACAATCTTAATCACTATCCAAAGAAACGAAAACTAGACTTTCCATTTGATATTTTCTAAAGTTTTATCATCTTTTGAATTGAAGGTAATATCATTCCTTTTAAATCATTTAGTATTGTCATTGTTGATTTTCTAAATACATGTATTAAAACGAATTAAAGACGTATAGTGATCTCCCGTAAATTTATAATCGACGATTGCTGAATGTAATCTTCGAACTTACTAGATTTGCTGTCAGAAGAGTGATAACAAAGTCATAATTCCACGAACCAAATTTCACCGTCTCAGAAATTTTCGTTCCTCTCTCTTTCTCCCCCACCTTCGTTGTCGTTCTTATTGTTGAATGATCCTTAGACGCATCCTTTATAAAGAAAAATAATTCAGGAGTATAATGAACATTTTCCATTAAGAATAGTGGGATACATAGGCATATTTTCACATTCCTAATTTCTACACATTCTTACGTAAAAATATAGATAGATAAATCATAGAGACATTTTGTCATAATATTGTAACCTTTTACACTAGGAGCAAGATCAGACATACCCAATAAAAAATTAACTAGAACTATTAAAACAAACATTCGTACAAATAGGGCACCTATTCAATTTAATAATGTATTTTTTTTATTTTCTTTCGAATTAAATAATCAAGCAAATCAAAATAATCTAAACTTTTGAAACTAATTTGTAAAAGAATAAAGTCCAGGTGCGAAAATGAGAGTTTCGCAAAAAAGAATCGACGGCATGAATACAGTCGACTTGGAGGCTCGAGTTAGTGTCGTGGCGGAAGGATTTCGCCGTTTTGGCTTCCACCTTAGTCCGTAACGTTCGGCTAGTTCTCTCTTCGCTCGCTGTGGTTTCTCTTCTCTCCCCCATTCCTCCTTGTCGTTGGGTCGTCCGTTGCTATGGGAGACCCTTCTGTGCTTGGACTCGATTATGTTTGGTTTTGATTTGGGAGAGGAATGCTGGCTTCTAGATTCTCTGATGGTTGCTCGAAGCGCAGTTCGATCGGCAGAAAAATGAGGTGGGTTTGTGCTGCTTTTTTTGTTCTGCCTGGATCTTGGGATCTTTTGAGATTTTAGGGATCCTTATTGAGGTAAAGGAGTCGATTTTAAACGTAAGTGACGTGGGTTTAAGATGAGTAAGAACTAAGAAGTCGAACAAGGAGGATTCAGCGGAGGACTAATGCTTCAATTGCAAGATGGGGGAAGTTTACGAGTGTGCGTTTCAGGTGACCTCAGTTTCTTTCTCTCTCTTTTTTTTTTTTTTTACTTGTATATCTTTTGGTGTTTTTTTTTCTACATGAACTTCTTACCGCTATTCTATGTTATCATGGTCAATCTCATGCATAATACGTCACTCATTTTTTTTAGTTTGGGTTATGGATTGTTGTATCAATCTTCGTTTTCTTTTCACGTAGATACACATAGTAAAGATTCATTTCTTGGTGTTCGTGTGTTGATAATTGCATAGTCTTTTTGTGTTGTAATTTTTCTCAAAAAAATATTTCTTTCCCCCTTCGGTTAGTACCCTGCAGAAAAAAAACACAATTCCATCATTTTGGGCGCAATTGGTACATTCTAAAATAACTATAACTTTTACATCCTTACCCTTAGCCATAAACCCCCTTTGAATTTTGTATCGGCTTAACTCTTACATTTTCGATTCGAGCTGAAGAAGAAAACAAAAATAAATTAAATAGAAGTTACTAACTAGAAATAGAATTTTCTAAAAAATTCATTACAACTATCATTAAATTCTTATTTATTCAAATTTTAAAATTAATATTAATGTAATTGTAATTAAGTAAAAATTTTCATTTTATATTTTATAGAGTAATAAAATAATAATTAAAATTTTCATTTTATATTTTATAGAGTAATAAAATAATAATTTTATTTTATGAAGTAATAATTAAATAATACAATTTCTTTCTAACTATCAATTGTTCCTATCCTAAATTCACTAAATTATTATTCTTATTTAATTTAAGTATCTTCTCTCTCACAGAATCCTCCCTAGACTGGATCCACATTTAAATTTTATGTCTCCCAAATTCGATCTTCGATCTATCATATTTTTATTAAGATTCCATACATTTTTTTTCTTTTCTCCCTATCCTAAAGCTAAGGAACTGAATGAAAGAACTAAAAAAGGAAGGAGGAAATTCAAAATTTGTATATATATATAGTTGCCAATGCTTAGCTCATAAACATAATTGGTCACACCACAATCTTATAAAATCCATTTTTGTTTACTTAAGGACCATTCCGCAGGCACACGACAATCTAGAAACCTCCATTCATTTTTTACCTTTAAGTATTTCTCCCATAAACGACGTTCTTATCAATTTTGTTGTTGAATAATCATTCAAATATCATAAAATCTACTTGTAAATAGAATATCATAAATAATTTCTATCTATCCAAGTCCATCCATGTTATCTGTTCTATTACTTTTCTTTCTTTAGTTGTTGCCTAAGTATGTGTAGTCAACTATATTAATCTTATCCCTCTATTGAGATCTATGTGTAGCTATATTATCTCAATATTCAAATTAACTAATTATTTTTCTAATACAACATATAAAGTTATTTTAGATCCCCATGCATCCTTTACATCTTCCATTTTAATTGATTCAACTTGTTCAAGTATATCTTTATTACCTTTGAACGTGTCCATGCATCCATGCCATTCCAACTTATTCTCTTTCATTTTATCACCTAATACATGTTTCCTAACAGTCCAATACTAGTCCATAAAATATGGTTGGTCATACTGCAATCTTATAGAACTATTCATTTGGCCAAATATAATAGGCTTGCAATGGTTCCACGACTATATGCTCCTCTTTATATCAGCTGTCCACTTTTCCAATTAATGATATATTTATTAGTATCTCCTTCCTAGCAAATGATACACCTAAAATATTTAAAACATAGAAATTTTTATCCATCCAACTAAATTGTGCTCTAAATCCTTTCTTATTATTGCAACTATATTTCACATATTTAATTTTAGTTCATCTTGAAACTACTAATTTCTAAAAAAATTCTCCACAATTCAACATTAGACTTTCAACTATTACACTTTAATTGTAGAAGATACATATTTATTTTCAATCTACTTAAGGTTGACATTATAGTCTCAAAATCTCATGTTTTGTGATTATTTTGAATAAAATCTCATATAATTTCAAAATAACACCTACCAAGATGAGACTAATAATTGAATCTAGTTTCTAATGTATGAATTAGAAAAATTTATCTTCTTCTTCATTATCATCATTAAGCCATGCGTGAGTTAATAATGATTTAAGATTCACTACATGAATTTTATCCCTTCATTATGCATAATGAATTGTTATATTACTACTCATATTCAAATTAGTTAAATCATTTTTATTACATTGACTAATAATTTTAACTCTTTTAACTATACAATCTCTTGGTCAACTTCAAATATAGTTTTTCCATCTCAATATATTTTGTCATTTTTCTAGTAACTCAATGCATACATCACACTATTCTGATTCCTACTATATATTTTTTTATTATAGTTCTATTGAAGGGGAGCCTTGGCGCAACGGTAAAATTATTACTTTGTGACCAAAAGGTCACGGGTTTGAATCCTGGAAACAGCCTCTTGCAAAAAGCAGGGTAAGACTGCGTACAATGGATCCTCCCTTGGGACCTCGCATAGCGGGAGTTTCGTGCACCGGATTGCCTTTTTTTTTATAGTTCTATTCTACCTAGCATTTGTTTGATAGCATATGATGTATCCAATGGTCTTATAAAATTTTCTTTTAACTTTAGAGGAATACAACAATCACACAAGGTTTCAGAAACTCCTTGCTATTTTGACAATCCATTCTGTCTTCCCTTGTTAAATAATTGTTCAAGATGTCTAAAACTTTCACTTACAATGAATTCTTTTCCATCAATCCCAACTACTCCATAAATCTTTTCTTATTACTTAAAGTACATTTCACATTTAATTATAATTCTACTTATCTTAAAATCTATAAGTTTTTTAAAGTTTTCCTCCATAATTAATCTTTGAATTTGATTTAATATATTAGTTAACACAATATTGCCATTAAATAACATATATCAAATTGTTTGATTATCTAGTACTAGTGGAAATAAGATAGGGAGCATAGGTTTGGCCCTTGATCTTTGGAAAATCATTTGTCACACTTACAATAGTTCTAGTACTGGTAACAAAATTTATCATATTTATCTTTATCACATTATAATGATACAAACTCATAATTAAATATTGATGAGACAACGATTATATGAAATTTAGTAGTTGTACCTTGCCAGTTCTAACTTCTAACACTAGAAATTATACTATTATATGACCTTTTTACATACCAATGTACTATTCTTGATGTCAATTTTATATTAAGATCCACCATATTAATTTTCTAGTAATTGTTATATGTTATTTTTCCAAGTATGAAAATGTTAGGCATTTATTCAGCTTGCTGATACAAGCATATATATATATATATATAATACCTATGATAAGGGAATAATAGTTGGGTAAAAATTGAATCAAGAAGATTTTGAAAAAGTCTCTCGACTAGAGAAAAATGTTCAAGAGTGAAGGAAGTTGTTAATCATTGTAAGAAAACATAGAATATAAAATCTGGATGAAACACTGTTCTTTTGTTAAAATGTGTACTGTTTGAGAGTAGACTATTAAAGAGTTAGGTAGAAGATTGTCTCAAGAGAATTTGGAAGAAGTCTCTTAACTACAGGAAAATGTTAAAGAGTGATGGAGGATGTTAATCATGGTAAGAAAACTTGAAATCTAGAATCCAGATGAAACACCTTATAAATGAGAACTTTAGTATTCTTTTATTAGAATTCATATAGTTTGAGACTAGACTATTTTGGTTTTCATAATTTTAGTAAGTTGGAAGTAAATAAAATAAGAAGATAGCATTTTTTGCAAAATCCTAAGAAAAATATATGAATTTGAAAATAAAATTATTATAGTTCTTTGCTAAAAGGTTATAGAAAAATGATATGTTCAAGAAAAGAATCTCAATAAAATGCTCAAGGATAGACACATAAAATGATGGGGCCCACAAAAAGTGAAATGATGGACCATGAAAATAGTGAAGAAGGCTAGTTGGGGATGTGGCTTCTCAGTTAACCGTGTGTAGACTCCGCTCCGCTCTGTAATACAAGAAACGTCAGTGCCGGATTAGGGAAGGGATCTCGGCGTTAGCCCTCCGACGCTCAAGTCAGTCGAAATAACAATGAAAGCACAAGCGTGGATAGTGAATAACGCATCCCCTCGCCGGTGTATGGACCCCCCTTTATATAATGTCACAGTAGACGACGTGTATGCTCCTCAAGGCGTAGGCACATTTTCCAAACTGTCATATGAAAGGACATGTCAGAAAAATATTTTTGACACAATATCTTAAAAAAGCATGCAAATCCCTGATAAGACAGTAGAAATTTTCGTCATACGAGCTGCCTGTTGACTATGCCCTGTTGTCAGCGGCATTATCTCCCAAAGGGGTATTAAGAGATATGAGAGGAGTCACCGAGCGGGGGAGTCGCTCGGCCAGGGATCCCTGCCCGGTCAACCTTAGTCATTCTTCTCTGTAATCCCTCAGCTCAATTGATTGTTTCCGTCCGACTGAACCAACGCTCTGGTCGCCTTAGCATTCCTCCGAGCATCTAATATTCTCGTTGTAGTACTCCTGGCTAGACTGGCAATCCGCTCAGACAAGTCGCTTGACAGATCGGATACTTCAGGCCCGATCAGCGGCTGGAGTCGATTTTCGCTTGGTCAACTTGGGTGGGATTGTTGACCACCTGGACTTTGACTTCAACGTCGACTACTGTCTTTGCATTTGACCCGCACTTGGTGGGCCCCCTTTATCACCGCATCACAAGTTTTGCTCTCAAGTGTAGTCGAAGGAGGCTGTAAGTTCGACTAACTGGATAAGGAGTGTCCTTTGTGGTCTTCATGGCCGATCGGACATTCTGGGCTTAGATGCGCTGCTCAGCTATTACTCACCGCCATAAGTTTAGAGTCACTGCTCGGCTATTTCTTGCTGACCTGGGGCTGGAGTCGCTGCTCTGCTATTTCTTGGTCAGAGCTCTATGTTGATCAGGTTGGTTGGCAGCAACACTTGCTAATTTTTCACATCTTGTCGCTTTCTCGGACGAGCGCCTTGTAATGGTTGCTAACGCTATCTCAATTTCTGGAAGACTGTGCAAATCTTTGGTCATTATGGTTGAATGTGCCACCCATGCCTTTTAAGTAAGCCCCATTAATGCTTCCCCTTCGTCGGCTGCCACGTGTCCCGATCTCTACCGCTGTACGCTTGATGTGGTAGGCGGATATCCATGGTTAATGTGACAGGCTCCTTTTCGAATTCCACAGTCAGATTTTGACCTTATTTTCTGCAACCCTCGATCGGACGGCTCAGAGCGGTCACCCGTGGGATTTACAAGCCCTTATTTACTCGTCGTCATCTTCATTCTTCCTCGCGTTTTCGTTCTCAGGCACGCTCTTTGACACTTCTCTTCTCCTCGCCGGAAACCTTTCTCAATAAGCCTTCCCTTTCTTTCGTTGAGCCCGCGATTTGCTTTTTTCTCGATTTTCTATGGTTGTCTCCCCTCAACCTCCTGCATCCATCCTCAGACTTTGGTACACTTCTATTAGGTCCAAGTTCTACGGGGATGACATTGATCAGATGAAACTCACCTACCGTTTCCCCTTCGACTATCAAATTATCATCCCCTCTGCCTACAATGGACCCCATCTACCTCCCGCAGGCTTCTTACCCTTCTTTAAGGACTACTTCTGCGTCGGCCTTTATTTTTCCGTTCACTCTTTCTTCTCGGCCGTATGTAAATAATTTCATATCTCCCTGCACAAATTAGTGTTGAACTCCTTTAGGTTGCAGTGTGGGGTAGTCGTGCTGTTTCGTCTGCACAACATCCCTTTAGTGCCTCGGGTATTCCATTACTTTTATTATCCTAAGTTGTTCGACCCAGGGATCTTTCTGTTCCATGCCTGAGTGGGCTCTGTTTTTTTTTGATAAAATGTCGTCCTCCAATAAGCACTGGAGGAATCATTATTTTTTCATTCGTTTTCTCGATCGGCCCGACTTCCCGACTAGCTGGCAGATGGAAGTGATGAAGCCTCCATCACTCAGCAGATATCGAAGCCAATCAGACTATCTCCAAGCAGCTTCCAGCTTGGTCGGTCAAAAGTATCATATCCATCGGTTGTTGTTGGAAAGTGCCTTATACGTGTTCGGGCTGAGCCTAATCCGAGCACGACTGCCTCTCACCCAAGGTATGCTCTTTTTTCTCTCCATTTTTTAATCTAACTGATTTTCCTTATTTTTTGTAGCTCAAATCATGTTGAGGGCACGTCTGAGCGAAAATATGATTCCGTCCAAAAATCGTGAAGGTTAGCTGGGGATGTGACTTCTCAGTTGACCGCCGCTCTAGAACACAAGAAACGTCAGTGCCGGGATAGGGAAGGGGTCCCCGGCGTTGGCCCTCGTTGCTCAAGTCAATATCCGGAATAGTAGAAGAAAGCGGAGCAACAGTGAAAGCATAAGCGTGGATAGTGAATAACGCATATCTTTGTCGGTACATGGAACCCCTATATAATGCTACAGTGGACGACGTACACATTCCTCGAGGCATGGGTACGTTCTCCAAACTGTCTTATGAAAGGACATGTCAGAAAAGTGTATTTGACATCATACCTTAATAAGACATGGAAATCCCTGACAAAATAGAAATATCCGTTGTACGATCCGCCTATTGACCATGCCCTGTTGTAAGCGGCATTATCTTCCAAAGGGATATTAAGAGATATGAGAGGGGTCCCACTGTTTGGCCGAGCGGAGGAGCATCTCGACCGAGGATCCCCGCCACCTTAGCCGTTCTTCTCCGTAATCCCTCAGCTCAGTTAATTGTTTCTTGTCGATCAAACCAACACTCTGATCGCCGTAGCATTCCTTCGATCCGTAATGAGCGTCTGATGTTCTTGACCTAGTACTCCTATCCAGATGAGCGATCTGCTCAAACAAGCCGCTGGGCAAATCGGACCCTTCAGGCCCAATCAGTGGCTGGAATCGATTTCCGCTCGGCCAACTTGGGTGGGACTGTTGACCACCGTTGATCACGTTGACTGCCGGACTTTGACTTCCACGTCGACTGTTGTCTCTGCATTTGACCCGTGCTTGGTGGGCCCCTTTATTGCCACGTCAATCTTAGTTTAAGGACTTCTTAGAAATTTGAACTATAGAACACCAAGACTAAAATTATGCGTTTTAAAAAACTGAGTGAACATGTTTAAGCTAGACAAATTGATCTTTAGATGATTCTATTGCTTGCGTGTCCATTTTGCACATCAACTCGTCATTTAAATGTCAAGATTCAAAATCTCGAGTTGTGTCAAAACTTCGATCTTTGAATGGGATAATACTAGTTCGGTACTGTGCCGATATTCCGATGTATAGTGTCAATAATGGATTAGAATTGAAGAATGAAGGAGATAAAGTATAAGAAGGAGACATTATCTATGTTAAGTATAGTTTTAAATCTTATGCCACTCGGCGAAAGAGTCGAGACATCTCATTTTGTAAATTACTAAAACTCAAAGCATAGATATTGTCTCCTTCCTTTACTTCATTTCCTTCCTCCTTTAGCCTGGAACATCTTTTCAATTAAAGATTGAAACTACGACACACAATTTAAGATTTTGAGTCTTGGTGCTGAGTGGTATCATATTTCAGTAATTTATCGGAATGATACGTTTCGACATTTTGCATGATATAGTACAAGATTTCAAATCATGTGCCAAACATCATGATTTACTATGTTATTTCGGCGGAAGACCTTATCTTGTTTGTAAATAATATGACATCTCCATGGGTATGGTGTAGTGGTAAAATAATTAGAGGAACAATAAAGGACCAACGTTCAAATCCTAAATAGAGATGGAGGTCGGCTTCTAGGATTAGTCTGGCGAAGTCTGGACACTTGATTGCCAAAATAAAAAATAAAAAAACATAAAAAAAAATACAAGGGACCATCTAACTTCTGTATACTTGTAGTTCTGTGCATTATGTTTTGACCTCTTCTTGTCTTCAACTTTTATACAATTGGAAGCTTGTCTTTATGGGAATTATTTTTAATTGTACATGCATGATAAATTGGAATATTCTTTTTTATTGGCTGTAGCATGTTGCATCTTGAATGGTTTGGACCAAGTTTTTGCTTACCTGTGAAAAATGTAAAATTAAGATCAACAGATATTCTGGAACAAAGAGTATTAAATCGTTCAATGGTCCTTCTAGGAATTGTCTTATGGCTTACCATCCTGATTGTTTAGATAAGGATGCGATCTTCTTGGAGAGTGATGAATTCTGGACATGTAATAAATATCTAAAACCCTGTTCCCATCCATCTTTTCTATCAGTTGCTGTTTGCCAAGTTTCTTATGCTAGGAACAGATACATAGTATTTACTTCTTGTTTGGACAAGCATCTCACTGTATAATTGTCTTGAGGTTGGGGCACAAAGCTTCTAGTTGATGAGTAAAAATGAAGCAAATAAACCTGTGGTGAATTTTGAAGGCGATAATAGCCACCTAATTAAAACATTTTGTCCCAAAAGTTGGAAAATTGTGCTTCTCTTATCAAGTTCAATAGGAAGAGAAATCCATGGTATCACCTGGTTAGTAGATAATAAGTCAAATAGATTTTAGAACGTTCTTCTTCAATAAAAACTATTTCATTTTAGAATAAGAACTAAAAAATACAGTTTTGTATAGACTCCTCTTGGATCCTAAATATTAGAAAACAAAAGAAAAATACGCAAAAGCATTTCTACAGGCATAGACTTGCACTCATGTGGCTCTTGAATCAAGCATTTAAGGAGATGATAGGAGGTCGAGCAAGCCGTTAAAGTAAGCTTAGAAGTAATAGAATGAGATTAGGCATTTAATGCAATCTCGAACTTGAGGAAGTGAGAGTGCTTAACTAAATTGCTTTACTCAGCTCGAGCTTCATGAACCACATGTGAGGGATGACTAAGTAGAAATATACGTGACATCTCTCTTTCTATATATATATATATATATATAGCAGTGATAACTTGTAGCAGTGATTATGTAGTAGTGTTACAACGGTACATAGTTGCTACAACGGTACAGAAGCTGCTACAACGATACAGTAGCTGCTACAACGGTGCAGAAGCTGCTACAACTTGTAGCAGTGATTATGTAGTAGCTACTACAATGGTATAGTAGCTACTACAACGGTACAGTAGCTACTACAACGGTACAGTAGCTACTACAACGGTACAGAAGCTGCTACAATGATATGCTAAGTGACGCTTTGTGCACCACCGTGAGCAAAATACGACGAGGGCTATCTGACGCGGCTAAAATCTATTTTTTTTAATCTCTCTCTCATCTGCATATAACAACTTTTCTCTCTTTCATTTTAAATTAAATTAAATTTTATTTTCTCTCTCTTATTATTACATGCAAAAAATCATTATAGCAGTGATGATACAACGTTGTAACAGTTATTATACAGTAGTTGCTATAACTTATAACAGTTACTATATAGTAGATGCTACAACGGTGCAGAAACTGCTATAACTTGTAGCAGTGATTATGTAGTAGTGTTACAGCGGTACATAGTTGCTACAACGGTACAGAAGTTGCTACAACGATACAGTAGCTGCTACAACGGTACAGAAGCTGCTACAACTTGTAGCAGTGATTATGTAGTAGCTACTATAATGGTATAGTAGCTACTACAACGGTATAGTAGCTGCTACAACGGTACAGTAGCTACTACAACGGTACAGAAGCTGCTACAACGATACAGTAGCTGCTACAACGGTGCAGAAGCTGCTATAACGGTGTAGTAACTGCTACAACGGTGTAGTAACTACTACAACGGTGCAGTAGCTACAACAATGATACAGTAACTGTTAGAATGGTGCAGTAGCTGCTACAACGTAGTAGCTACACAATAACTGCTATACATAGCAGTTACTATACAGAAGCTGCTACAACGTTGTAGCAGCTACACCACCTTTAAAAATCAGTAGTATAGTGATTGTTGCATGTAATCATATGAGAGAGAAATGAGAATTTTATAGTATTGCATGCAACTGAGAAAAAAAAAGTTATTGCATGCAGATGAGAAATAGATTAAAATAAATAAATTTTGGTCGCGTCAGATAGCCCACGTTAGATTTCGCTCACGTTGGCACACAAAACATCGCTTAGCATATCAACTCTCTCTCTCTCTCTCTCTCTCTCTCTATATATATATATATATATACTAGAAAAATCATGCTGTAATTTCATATTTCTTCCACATTCATTGTCTTTCAGGTGATTTTAACTTCCTTAAAGGAAGGTGTGAGAGAAGGAAGATTGTTGCTCCATGATTGGATGATCATTCTTACTGCTCAATACAATGATGCACATGGACATGTACAAAGCGTTCACATGTTGATGTTGCTTTCTCACAATGCCCACAGTTGCAGTCCATGCCTCGACTAATCTTTGCCTTGTTAAGGAACCCTCTTCTCCACTTACGCAAGGCATTCACCCAGACTTTTGGATATACTTGCGATGCCTTTTTAGGTGAGTTTTATGGCCTTTTGCACGAATAGTGGTTAAATTGGTTGTGGCCCAGACAAATGCCAAAACAGCATCAAGTCAATACTAGTGAACTTGATTTCTTAGGTAAATTTCTTAACTTGAAACTACCCAAAATGGCCAAAGACTTATTGAATGCCTTAGTAAACGGTAATCAATTGATATTTAATTTTTAAACGTTGTGCAGACAAATTTTCAACCAGAAAATCCACTTGGACATGTTTAGTGTACTTATCCCATGCTGAAGTAAAGTACTATTGGAATATATTGTTTTGCTCAGCAAATTGAAGATCTAAGAATCAGGTTACTCAAATTTTGAGACATGAAAAGCTTCAAGATAAATGCTAAAATATTTAGAAATCTAGGTTAGTGTCATTAGGGTGTATTGTTAGAATCAGGTTTCTTCCAAAGTATTTATTGGTTTAACTCAACTGCTTGTTGCACTGCTCTGGAGCCAAGTTCCCTTCAGCTTGCTATATATCCATTGCTTGCTCCTACAGGACGCCAGACAATCTGGCATGCCCTCGCCATTCATTAAGTCATGCAACACTCCTCATAAGCGGAAGCCTGATCTTTCTCTTAGATGCCTTCACTAATTTAATTGTACACTATAGCCCTTTCAGCTGATCTTTCACTTCCTTTTCCTTCTCCGCATGATTGTAAGTTAGGAGGTGTTTGGTTGATAGGTTTGAGAATAAGGGAATGGAATGATAATAAAAGATAGTGTTTGGATTGTGGGTTTGGGAATCACATTTTGGGAATGATTATCAGATTTATGAGAATCAATCAAACTCATATAACTTGATGGGTTTCATTTCCATTCCTATTCCCATTCCACCCTACTATCAAATTCATACCCATAGTCATTCCCATCATTTAACTAAACACCCACTTAATCTTCATCTCTGTTACATTTTGTTACATGAAACTGGAAGCTTGGTTTCTGTCATTTGCAGTGTTAGCAACCGCAAGAAGGGAGGGTCTGAAATATTTCATGTTCTAGGTCTTCTTTTTCTTCTACTCTTATGTTTTACAGCTTTGGTACCAGGATCATTGTTTGGTCTGGTTACATTCAGCCACAAGATTGGCTTATATGATATTCAAGGTCCAATAGCAGTCGTTAAAAACATTTTTATTCTACCTAATTTGGAGGACAGATTGCCTGTTGATCTTGACGATGTCATGCCATTGCATTCGTTTCTAGCTCCTGTATGGTAACATTTGACAATAACCAATTGTTAGCTCAGTTTTTGTATCCCATAATCAAATTTTTTTGATGTAAGTAGGTAGAAACATGCAAGGATCGTATTGCTGCTCTTGAGACACTAAAGCCTACAACTTCCTGGGAGAGAACAACTGCTGCAGGGCAAGGGCATGATGATGGTGTGTTGCTAGGTGGCCGTGGGTTTGGGGTAGCCATGACAGCTCTCATTGATTACCTAAGTTCAGAATATGGGAGTACATTTGCACAGGTTATGTATAACTGTGACTTTTCAGAGTTCCCTTATTTTTTCTATTTTCTGCTGAATTAATTTCTAGAAAATCATTTTCTTCTCTGGTTAGATTTGTTAGCTATCTTATCTGTGGCATCTATCTTCCTAACAGCCAGGGTATTTGCATTCATTTCAGGTCCTCCTGATTACGGAGCTGGACAGTTAGATACAAGACGTTTTGGGGAACAGTTGCTAGCAAGAGGGAAGATGCTGACCTTGCTTTGCTCCCTGAGCAGACACCGTTCTACAAAGATCTGATATTTGTCATCTAGATTAACAACTTCATGATGAACTTTTTGACATGTAAATGCTGACCATTATCACAGGCTACTGTTGCTGTTCGAGCGGGTGTTTGGGTTGATATTTTTGCTATCACTGATGAATACACAGATTTGGCTTCTCTCAAGTATCTGAGTATTGAAAGTGGTGGCTCATTATTTCTTTATGCTAACATGGATGATTATACTCTTCCGCAAGACATGCAAGTTTAGAGATAAATATTAAGATATCCATTTGAATTTATGGATCATTACTACTTGTAAAAAATAAATTATTTGGCAAATTATTATTTCACCTTATGAAAGATTTATTGATTCTTAACCCTAATACTCGGACAGGTATCCTATGTTGAATCGCCCTTATGCATTGGCTGCATATTAACATTGAGGACATCTTCTTACTTCAAACTTGGATACTCTGTATGCAACATTACTTCTATTTGTACTTCTTGTTGACGTGATATATAATCTTTTCAGCTCCTCCTTAGTAGGATTTATATTTAATAACTGAATTTAGACAAATTTTAACTTATCTATAAGAATTCACAAAATTTTACACAATAAATAAAAACGTATCCAAACTTGGTTTATAGAATAGAATGAATAAGCAAAATTCTATTTAGATTAACCATAAGCACGGAAAGGCACTGTTCTTCTCGCCATCCACTTTCCCTTTCTACTTCTTCCACACTGTTCTCCTTCTCGCCATCCACTTTCCCTTTCTCCTTCAGTTTATCCATCCTTTCTCTTTCCATTTTCTACACAGATCAAAACTCCAATCAAAATGACAAAAATCCACACCGATCGAAACAGATAGGAAGATGAAAGGTTTCACAGACAAACCTGGATGTAGATTTTCTCCTCCTCGCTGAGAATGTTGTTCGTCCCTCGTCACCGTCACGGGAGATCTGGATATCATGATCTCTGATTCGCTTACAACACTCTATTCCAACCGCGAAACAATTCCATCTTAAAGTAACTCTTTATACACGGCCCAAGACCCAAGGCCCAGTACCAAGGTCATATATATATAATCTCACAATCAAACCCTTTTGGTGTCGTCTTCCTTCCAATTATATTTGTCGTCACTAGACCCTGTGGAAGCTGAGGTAAAGTGGTTTTGAGATTCTTGAGGTACGTCATCTTTCCTATTGCATTTCTTGTCATCCTCCTATTGCATTTCTTGTAATGAACAGTTGTTGCATTTCTTGTAATCCGACTAGAAATAATTTTCATAATTTTTTTATATATGTTCATTGTTGTGGCATGCTTAGGGATCTGTGTTATGTTTAAGGATTTTTTTTTCTTATTGGTTTGAATTGTTTTGCAACAAACCTAATTTATTTATGTTCATTGGTGGATGTCACCTATGTATGTAAATAGATATCCAACCAATAAGTACTTGGGAAAAAATGTGAGCTCGAGGGTATCCATCACTTTAAACATATTCAAAACCGTCTTATATATATATTTTACTATACAAACCTAATTATTTAATACTCGAACTTGACTTAAACAAATTTTGTATCTGTGGATATGGGGCTATTAGAGACCTACTGTCATCCCTAATACCACCACTAATAGGTCTCTAATAGCCCCATATCCACATATACAAAATTTGTTTAAGTCAAGTTCGAGTATCAAATAATTAGATTTTTATAATAAAATATATATGCAAAACGATTTTGAATATGCTTAAAGTGATGAATACCCTCGAGCTCATATTTTTTTCCCGAATACTCATTGGTTGGATATCCATTTACATACATAGGTGGCATCCACTAATGAACATAGATAAATTAGGTTTGTTGAAAAACAATTCAAACCAATAAGAAAAAAAATCCCTAAAAATAACACATATCCCTAAACATGTCACAACAATGAACATATATAAAAAAAATTATGAAAATTACTTCTAACCAGATCACAAGAAATACAACCATTGGTCATTACAAGAAATGCAATAGAAGGATGACAAGAAGTGCAATAAGAAAGATGACGTACCTCAAGAATCTCAAAACCACTTACCTCATCTTCCACAGGGCCTAGTGACGATAAATGCAATCGGAAAGAAGACAACACCGAAAGGGTTTGATCGGAAAGGATTTGATTGTGAGACTATATATATATAACATTTTATTTGAATTCATGCAGCTTGTCGATGGATGTATGGTAAAATCATAGATTCTGCATTGCAAATAAAAAATAAGTAAATAAATTTATTAATATATCAATTATTTTTTTAGAGGATGAAGATGATTGATGACCGCTTTTTTGGTCCTTCATATTTGATATATCTCCATGGTCGCTTTCTATTCTTTTCTTTCACTATCAGTCCAACTACCAACGTGGTTCTCTTGCCATCATCCCATTAATGTAGCAGCCAAAAAGTCTATCCCATTGGGTCCTCCTCGTATAGACCCTTCACCTCCCTACCTTCCGCTCATGCCCTAAATCATAACACCTCCTGATGACGTATAAGCCCCAACTATACTCTCGAGCTCCCAGTCACTTGTATACACCCCGATCCTTGAGTTCAAGGCCAAATACTAAGTGCCTAGGCATATCAGTCCAGGAAGAAAGAGTCACTCGAGTCCTTAGGAGGTCCAATCCTACTACTATTTTTATGATAGTCGAGACCTATGACTAGAATTTAAGAGGTCTGAACCCACTACCATTCTTCTGGCAATCGAGATCCAAGACTAGGATTTGAGAGGACCAAACCCGCTACTATCCTTATGGTAGTCAGGACTCAAGACTAGTATTTGAGAGGCAAGAATCCACTACTATTCTTATGATAGTTAAAAAAACAATAAAAAGTCAGACAAAAGAAGAAGAATATAGTCTGACCACAATAACTGAACGGAATGACATAATTGGATCCACACCAGATTCATATAAGATACCCAATCCATCTCGCGATTGAAACAACATGTATTTACATTGATTAAAATCAAAAACTAAAAAACAGAAAAATGACTTAAAGAAGTTCTAAGAAGCTTAGTAGAATAGCAAAGTTGTAAATTTTGGCCGGTACAAGCTCATGTAACAATTTTAATCAAAATATAAATAAAAATTCATCTCATTGTGTAAAAAAAAAAAAATATTCCCCTCTAGCACCCCCCGCCAATCGATTCACGGCCGGAGGTAAATCAAGAAACTATAGATAACGAATGAATGGGAGAGTCTTTTTAATCTCAGCATTTTGCCAAGGATCAACCCGGCTCTATTGTGCAAACTCCCATGCATTAACCACTGATCCTTGTCCTGGATATACTGTGTTCTAAAAATTCATCTCAGACCATACATATGATGGAGATATTTAATACATGTAATAAGGAGATACTATGTTCAAAATCTAGCTATGATGATAATATCATTGTAGTCGGTTCAATGTGTCCTCATTGATCCAGTCAAATGAATATCTCGAGGAATACAAAGGATGTAAGTATATAGACTGCTCCATTTTCGAACACCTCAAATTTTGACAAAAGTAATTAGCTAATCGACTTTAACAAATCGGTTATAAATCAAAATTCCCCAAGCATCTATTCGAGCAATTCAAATGGTCTGCAGATGAGGTGGTTTCTTCCTACCAATTTCCGGAATAAAATGCAAGAAATTTAACTACTTCAAGATTGACAGTCCCAACTATTTGGGCGTCAAATTCCATCGTTGAACTCTATGTAGGGCTATCCTCGGTGTATATATATATATTCTAGGACTAACTCTCTATGACAATCGAAATGATTGAGGAAACCAAGTAGCTTCTAACTGATTGGTGCCAACATTATGAAGAGAAACCATATAATTCACGGTATGGGCACAGCTAGAAATCAATCAAGTAAATTCCAAAACTATAGAATAAGTAGATTAAAATAACATGGACTCGAAAAATTTTGCAAGATAACTTGCAAATGGCTACAATAATGTCTTCGAAAAACATACCTCAGCCATTTGTTTGCGCCCACAAAGCACAACAACAGTTGATGAAGGATTTAGTATATCTTTAGCTCTTGAAAAAGCTGTCTGCAATGTCGTAAACACATATTTGACGGAAAGTATAGTTTACAAAGAAAAATTAATTGGTTAGATGACTAACTTGAACATATCCTCTTTCGTCACTCCATCTTTCATCAGGTTGGGACAGAACAGGTATTATTTTGACTCTAGTTGATTCCCCGTCCTTGAAACTTTCCTAAGCAGAATCGCATTCAATTTCTTTAATAAGTTTAACGATATTAAGATTTATAATCATGGTTGAATGATGGACTCATATCTGAGACCTGATATGTCATTCTCTGAAAGTTTCTAGCTCCATAGTAAAGTCTCACACCTTGTCTTTCAGTGGCACCAAAATCTGACGCGATGAGTGAACAAATGGGACTGTCACGGCCATTCAAATACAATAAAGACATTAATAAACAATGCAAACCTGACAACAACTAATTCAAAAATATAGTATAATAGAGAATTTGTACAAGATTCTACAAACAAACAGATAATAAGCTAAAGAGTTAACCAAAAATGTTCCAATAGTTCCAGGAAACAAACAAAAATGTAAAGTTGCCAAGATTAAATGATTGTACCTAGTTATGAAAGTAACAAACATCAACTACTTGTGTAAGACAAATATTTGGGTCAGCTATATGAATCTCATCATGTCAACGATGATCATACCTAAGTATTTAGTAAAGAACATCAACTCCGACAGTGCAACAGATATTTGAGTCAGCTAGATGAATCTCATGAGTCCATTGAGCTGTATGTAGTGTCATGTACAACTCAAATTCGTTCAATTTCAGTAGGATTTGCCCCTACTATACATCAGCATCAACAACCAAGTCTTTATCTCATTAAGTATGATCGGCTATATGAATCCTCCAAGGAGATTGGGCTCGATCCCTATTATATCCTCATATGTATTTAAATGAATTGTATTTTTTTTTCTTTGGTGACCCTCTTCCTCAATTAATCTCATGTAGCCTAATGAGGCATTTGTTATTTCGCCACTGATATAAATTCACTAAAATAGTTTTTTTTTTTTGAAAAAAAGATCGAAGTATAGAAAAATACAACATATGGAAAATACTAAGACAAAATGAAAATTTCATCCTATTTCAATCAAATTGCGCATTGTGAAAGGGAAAAATACTAATACAACCAAAGAAAAAGAAACTCTTTTATATGAAAGACAAATGTGCAGCCAAAGGATTATTTTCAAGGAAAAAAGTTAGCAACTTGAGAAAAGTTGAAAAAGTAATAGGAACTTCTACATGAAAACAAGGGCAGAACCCTACCTGATTCCAGATCCAGTGGCAAATATGAGGACGGTGGTGAAGGCGAGATACGGTCTACTAGATCGGAAATCCCTTGCCCATGACCACACTTAGCTCGATGACGTCCTTGCGCCCAAGCCCGATGATGTCCCCACGCCCAAGCCCGCACAGAAGGTCGACGGTGGCATGGGCAGAGCCAGGATATTCATTTAGTGTAGGAGGCTACTGCCAATGGGCACATTGCGGAGGATGCCTCCTTCAACCTTTTTCAGTTCAATCTCTTGGAAAATTTGTGGAATTTGCCTAAAAGAAACAAATTTTTTTTGCTTAAAAATGCAATCTTGGAGGCAAAATAAAGAAGGAACCGAGGGTTTGCAGCATCCAAGTTCAATCTTTTCTCAATTTGGTAGAAAGAAATTCCTGATCAATGGCCAAATCGTGTAATATTTCGCTAGAAGAAACAATTTTTTGCTTGAGAATGGAACAACCTAGGGTTTGCAGCATTAAAATTCGACCTTTTTCATAGAAAAATTCCCGGAAGAAACAATCTTTTGACCGATTACAGAGCAGGAGGAGAGGAGGAATAGAACGGGCTTTGCCCTAGCTACCTCATGAGGTTGACGCGGATGTGGGTGCGTAGCTCGTCGAAGAGGTCGAAAATCTGACCCAGGTTGGCGTCGTTGCCGTGGGAGTAGAGGAGCGTGAAGCGGGCGGCGAGGTGGCACCAGAAGGTGGCCACCACCCGGTTCCTGACCTTGCACCTCCATGTTCTTCTCCGGTAACAACTCCGACAGCCGCAGCCTGCCCTCCCCACCACCACCCCCCCCCCCCTCCCGGAACACCTCGTAAGTGGCTGGCTCCAGCGGAAAGAATGCGAACCGCACTGCCACCGACGACGTCGTGTTGGGATTTTAACCTCGGGGACGCAGATATGGAGGTAGTGGCCCGGGGGATGCAGATCGGGAGTGTCGGAAACGAGAGGCGGCGAAGGCGACAGTGAAGGAAGGTAGCCTAGGGCACCTATTATATTTATGGACGACGCACTAGATCTGCTAACTGGGACACAGATCCAGCCATTAGAATATCTTTCAAATCTACAGCAATCCTTCGTACATGTAGTTTAAATTTATAACGAATTTAAAATTCATTATCAAAATTTGCAACAAACTCAAAATTTATTGAAAATTTTACCATGAATTCATTGCAACGTTTGCATTGAATTTAAAATGCAGTATAAAATTTGTAATAAATTTTAGTTTGGTCATAAAAATTGATAATAAATTTTAAATAAAATTTTATGATTGTGGCAAAAAGATGAATATGTTTGTCCCAGTGTCCCCGTCAATCTGTCACAGGGGCAACACAGAAGAGATAAATCATAGGCAGCTACTAGTCTTTAAATAGTGACTAATACATAAGGGAGGTATTTACCTCGATTTTACCGAGATTCGAACCCCAAACTTCATTATGGCAACACCTCATGTGTCATGCGTTATCAAATTTTATGATTGTGGCAAAAGACGAATACGCTCGCCTTCAGCGCCCCAGCTAACCCGTCTCAGGGCCAACACGCAACACCTCATGCGTCATGCGTTATCAAATTTTATGATTGATGGCAAAAGACGAATACGCTCGCCCCCAATGCCCCCCGCCAACCCGTCCCAGGGCCAACACGGAGGAGGTAAATCACGGGCGGCTACTAGCCTTTGGAATAGTGACTAGCACATAAAGGAGGCATTTACCTTGGCTTTGCCGAGTTTCGAACCCCAGACCTCATTGATGACAACACCTCATGTGATAGCCACTAGATCCATCTGAGGGAACTTTATCAAATTTTATGATGAACTTTGAATTGGTTGTTAAATTTTACAATGGATTTAAAACTAATAATTCGAAATTGCATCGTTAATTTACGATGAATTTCATTATAATAAATTTTTCATCTATGATTTTGTGATGAAAAAATTTTATTGTTAATTTTATGATGAAAATTATTTTTTATTGCTAATTTTATTATTGATTAGTGATGATTTATTTTTATTATTAATTTTATTATAAATTTACATTGAATTTTTTCATCATTAAAATTAATTTTAAAAGAATAACATTATTACAACATTAATTGTTCAAAGAATATTCTAGTATAGTAAAAATGACTAAAAAATAATATAGTAATATAATGGAAACTACAGGTTAAGAATTCGTCGAAAGAGATGCACATTGAAGAAAACCGTCCTCGTATACGTTACAAGTCTATTTTAACCATTGTTGTTGATGGTAATCCTATCAATATGGGTAATATTGAGGTCAGTCCTTTGTACAAAACAGAACTTGTCGTCATTATTCAGTGAGTTGTGGTCTTTAGGTTTCCCCTGACAATTTTTTTCGACAAACTTAATAAATTAAATCTCAATTTTGTTCTTGATGGCTCCTAGAAATCCTCATGTATCTAGAAAAATCCCTGTTGAATATAAGTGAATGGAGAAGAAATAGAAGAGGAAAGAGGTTTCATTGTAAATGGGATTTTAATCCCACATTGGAAGTTTCAAGGCATGATTATTGGTTTATATTGATTCACATACATTGATGTGAACAAATGCATGGGGAGAGACTCTCTCTCATGCGTGGGTGCGTAGGGGTGCAAATCTAGGGCTTGGATTACATTGAACCAAGTTGACTCATTGATCCGAGCTCCTATATAAGGAGGCTCTAATCATAGTAGAAAGCAACAAAATCTCTCTACCACTATTCCCTCCTGCTCGACGGAGTGCCCGTGATAGCATCGGATGTCATTCAATTCGTCGTGACCACCAGTGTTTGGTAAACTGCAACTCTCATAGGCCTCGATATGTTGCTCGCTCTGTTCTGCCAGTCGCGTTTGGCGTCTAATCTCGACCGGCCACTTGCTCAGTCTGTTTGCCCGACCAGTCTCTTTGCTCCTCGCACGGTCCGACCGCTCGGCTCTAGATCCCGATCAGCCGCTCTACCCGCTTGGCAGATCTTCCTACACAAACTATCTGCTGGGCGACCTGCCTGCCTGGCCGCTCAGTCTACTCTGTCAACACGGTGCAACCTGCCTCAGGTATTTAAATTCAGCTAATACCCGGTATATTTCCGACAATAGATTGTACTCCAACAATTCCATCTAGAGATACAAACCTCTATATTAGAGGATTTCTAGTTTGAAAATGTCACCTCTTAGAAATCCTCATGTATCTAAAAATCACATCTAGAGATAGAGACCTCCTTATTAGAGGGTTTCTAATTTGAAAATGTCACCTCTCCTTATCTCACCTTTGTGATAAGTTCGTTGCTAAGAGTGTGCGATTGACCATCCCTATGTGAGTAGTTTTGATAGTTTAATTTGAACAATATATTTAAAGGAATTTAGGTAAGGGTGACTAAATAATTTGATCATAATTGATTAAGTTAACCCTAAAATACAAATAAAGTCAAGGTTGACTTGAAGTTTGGAAGTGAATGAAGAGTTTAAATAGGATGGTTGGTGGAAAGACTTAGTGAAACTTGGCAGTATAAGTTCTATCAATATTAGGCAATGAAAGTATTAACACGACTAAGAAATTATAGAAGACTTAGTTAAAAATTAGGTAATAAAAATTATAGGAGACTAGATAATGAAAGACTAATTGGAAACTAAGTTAAGTTTGAGTCTTCTGAAAATTGAATACTTCACAAAGATAGAAGTTCAAGTGAATTTCATATTTTACTTTGTTGTTTATTTATTTATTTTTTACCTGAAACAACGGCGGATGAATGGTTTTAATAAAAGTTTAATATAAAAATTCATATAGCACATATGAATTTAAATTGAGACTTTATATTATATGTGATTACTAAAGAACACTGAGAGATTTTAGAAAGTGAGAGGTGTCATAATTTTTAATAGGGAAGGTCTCTTTAATATTTTTTAAAATCTAGCCATTTTTAATACTCCTCTTTATATTATTCCATCAATTATTATAATTTATTTAAAAATATATATATCTCCATGTAAAAGGATTTTCATTTAAGATAACAATAATTAAAAATTAATTTTTCTAATAATATTATTTTAAAATATAAATAAATATTTTAATTTTAAAATTAAAAAAATAGTTCTTTGTGCTTTTAGTTATTATTTTACCTGAATATCTTAGTAAAAATATGGAATAGAGACTATTTCATAAATTTTTTAAAAGTGATATTTTTCTATAAATCTAATCAACTATAAAATCTAACAAAATTTAAAAATCCAACAATTTTTTAGGAAAATCGGGTATCATTAAATCAGTTAGATTTTAGTTTGACAAATAAGTAAAGAATATATGTTCGATCTAACCAGTCTTTTTTATATACACTAGTGATTTTGCACATGCATGAGGTAATATTGGATTATAAAAAATAATTTTAATTTTTAGGTATTACTTCTATTTTTATTTTTTTAAGTAGGGGAAACCTATAATATTTTTATAATTTTAAATACCTCTAGAGGTACTTATAAAAAATTAAGGTGGAACAACTACCCCACTTAAATTATACATGGCTCCACCCCTAGTTACGTGTGTAGTGTAATACATGAACACGTACGAATAACGAACTCTCCTTCATAAAAAATTAATTTAATTCTTTATATTAAATATTAAATTGATAAGAACAAATACTACATTTAATCTTACCAAAAGATAAATTAGGCAAGGATGTGTCAGACCCATGTAATAGTGCAATGCTAGGGTGACACTTGAGAATCCCAACAATAAGCTACTATAACAGACTCCCCCTTATAAAAAATTAATTTAATATCATACTTGATATTAGTCAAAAAGTCACAAAAAGTATGTTTTCTAACATTAACGACCCAAGATATTTATAGAAAATTCTCTTCTCGCAGAGTTGTCAATTCTAAGATGTGAAACTAAAAAGAACTCTAAATTTCTAATTGATTAATGAGAAAAATTCTTAATAATATGTCATAGCTGAGTCTCGAACTTTAGATCCCTAATTGATTAATGAAAAAAATTCCTTTTATTATAATTTTATCTAATCCTCTAACAATATGTTATTAGCCAGGTTGTGAGGCAATATGTCAGCGGCTGCCGCTTGTTGTTGTTGCATCATTTTTTGAGCTCGGGTTGTAACAATAACTCAAAATCCTCTTGAGATAGAGTGGCGGTAGTGAATCATTCAGCTTCTTCCATCTTCACTCTTTAGATTCAGCCTAAAGTTCCTATAAACAGCGCCAAATATAATCTTATCTAAAAACTGAAGAGATGGCGTGCTGGCTATGGTGGCTTGGTTGTTGACTAGGAGAAGACTTTTTAATCAAAGGAGAGGCTTCCCTTCAACTTTGCACACACTCAAATGAGCAAACAGGATGTTAGTGTCCAAAAATCAGGGAGGGAGTCCTTGACAATGGCCCTCCGACGCTCAAGTAAGCATAAATTCTAATAGGGCAAATGAAGAATAGTAAAGAACGTGCGTGCAAGAGTAAGCCTGAGATGTTGATAGAACATACATTATCAATTGAGAGGACCCCCTTTATATACCACCTCACATGACTTCCGTAATTATAAGATGGCGAAAAATATCAGAGTTTGTCAGGTAATGTGTACAACCTCGACAATGTGTTATAATTATCCGAGAAATCTTTCCTTATCCATATATGTACATCTTTTGTCATTTATAGTTTATGTCATTGATGAGATAACTGAAGGAATATGCTATAACAAGTAGTCGGCTAATGAGAAATAGTATAATTCTTGAAGAAAGTTCTAGAAAAATATTCTTTGACATATAGTTGTTATTCTGATAGATTATTGAGATTATCTGACCAACTTGTCTGTTAAGTATGCATCGGCAGGCCTATAAGGTTAGTCATTTTTATACTTGTCCTTGCATTAAGCTGTTTGGTTATGTGATGAATGGCGCTAACAATCTTGCTTGGCAAATACTACATTGGGTGTGTTGAAAATCCTTTCGAGTAGTAATATGACAAACTGGGAGTGTTGGAAATCCCTTCAAGAAATAATATGATAGACTAGGCGTGCCGGAAATCTGTTTGGAAAACAATATAAAGATAAGTATCCTAGGCCTGACCGGCCTTTTATCTGGTCGTCCATGTAATTAGCGACACAGTGAGATGTAATTGTATTATGAGAGGTTCGATCGATACTTTAGGTTAATCGTCCATAAAATGTTTTATAGGTAAAGTGAATCCTAAGATTTGGAAATCTAGTCTGGTTTGTATATAGATTTATAAGAATCGGGGAGGTCGACCCTTATGCTGACCAGACTCATGGTTGATCGGACCTCCCTTAAATTCGGTCTACTATTGAATGACCGACATGCTAAACTTCTAGTTCAAGAATAAAGCACTAACTCTCTTATGTTCGATCACCCTAAGGGTCGACTGGCCTTAGTCCGAATGGCTTATGATCCGATCAGCCTGGCACTGTTGGCCTTAGCACTGGGCAAATAACAAAGTCGGGTAGGGGATGTCATCTTCTCTTAACTTTAACTGCCACCTCACCTTGACTTTAATTGTCACGTCATTCCCTGGGTCCGTTCGCTACATCCAATATCACTAGCCTCAATTTCAAGTCTAATTGAAGGATATGTGGTCGACTGACTGAACTCAAGTATGATTCTCATCCGCTTGCCCCCCTTAATAAGGTCGTTCGAAAACTCATGTTTTCATTTGCCCCTTGGGCACTTGGTAATATTTTTTCAAAAACTGCTTGTCAGGAGTTGGCTATTTAAAATTCAGAAGAGAGTACCAAGGATGCACGGAAAGATGCTTTACTAGTGTAATGATTCGGTTGTCACATCTATCATAAATGTCCATTTATGGGTGAATGTTATGTGACTTCATTCTTCATTCTTCATTCTTCGAAACAACCTCTGACACACGCCTCCTCGTACAGATCAACGACATCTCTCTCCTTACATGTAAAATACGGTACCCAAATTATTAACTAAATAATAAGGTTAAATAGACGAATAATCTTATTGAAATTTTTAGAAATTTTTCGGAGACCGTATGTTGTAGGTTACGGGGATAAATATAGGTCTGGGAAAGCCTGTTTAGGCTGCCCATTTAAATAAGAAAAAGTTTTAATTTTTCTTTTCTTTTTAAAAAATCATTTTCTTTTCTCTTCGCCGACTCCCCAGACCCATGCCGACTCTCCCAATCCCTTCATCTCCTCCAACCGATGCCGCCACCGAGACGCTTCATCTCCTCTCTTACACACAAAAGGGGCAGACAAGGAGAAGTTGGTCACTTCTTCTCCCGATCTCCTCTGCATTTGCCGATCTTCCATCTCTCTTGATTTCTCTAAATCGCCCGATGTCGAGTTCCTTGCCCAAGCATCGGCGACGCTCGAGCCACCGCTGACCAAGCCCTTCTCCCGATCGCCTTCAGTCACTCTTTCTCCCGATCGCCTCCCTTGCGTGAGTGATCTTCGACTGGAAGAGGGAGAACCCAAGCCGCTCTTCTACCCGTGCCCTAGCCCTAGATTGTCGGCGTGGAGGGTGTTCTAGACTCGGAGGGTAAGTTAACTTCGATCTATTCTTCTTCTTTTGCTTCTCTCTGATTTACACTGTTGTCGATTCTTCTCTTCACCGCAGCCACTACCTTGCGGCAAATTGCCGACGAAGCCTGAGCCACATACTCGAGGCGTTGTTCCACTGATCGAAATCCACTACCGCCTACTGCAGTCACCTCCCGATGCCCTAGTGCCCTCTGCTCTAGTTCACAACCACAGCCGCATCCAGATTTCATCTGAGGGAAATCGGTGGATCCATTTTAGGGCTTTAGGCGGGCATATTTGAGGGATAATTGGACTGTGGTTTTCTCCAATGGTGGTTCAGCAGATGAGATATCATATTTGGGTAAGAAATGCTTGGCTTTGATCTGATATCATCTTACAATTTTGAGATATTGAGGTTAGTTGTCTGATCCAGCCACTGTAGCTCAGGTTGTCAACAACAGCATGACTAAAATTGGCTTTGGCTGGCAGTGCTGTTAAGGAGGTTTTTCTAACAGTGGATTGATTCAGGAACAAACGGATTTTTGGGTAAGTTGTGCTATGAAATTATTACATTTAGTACTGATTTAGATTAAGTTGTTGAGATTGATTATGCTTATTGCAAGTCCTAATTTAAAGGGATTTGTTAGAATTAATTGAGGAGTTAGATGATCCAATTAGGGTTTATAATTGGATTTGGATTTAGGTTAGCTTCTCGGGGATATAATTTAGCTAATTAATTTATATGTAATTAGCTAAATTTGTATATCATGTATTATAGGATTTGATTCAAGAAGGCGTCTTAACGTGGGGTTTATTTCAGATACGATCACCACTTTTTGAGGCGGGTATTTTGACTTATCTTCTAAGATATTGTCGTTTGATATGCATAGTAATATTTAACGAGTAGTAATATTTATGTTCATTTCTACATTGGTATGTCATTATCTATTATCTGAGCATGCTGTATTTATTACCTACTTTTGCATTCATGTTCCTTTAATTATTTATGTCCTTAAGGTAATGACATACTATGCCTCATTATGTTCAGGACCTAAATTTATTCTATTATACCTGACCTGTGTACCTAGAATATTTTATTTGATCCATATACCTTTTGGTACACATTAGATAGAGATGGATAATATCAGGATATTTCCATGCTTAGTGTCATGCACCATTTCACATGATTGCATACTGTGTGATAGTCGGCTCCATTATTGTTGAGCACATCGCCAGTTACATGGATCTGCACACACAACCACTCATGGGTTAGTGGTTTTTATCAGGTAGGGTATGTTGCAGCAGGTTACTCTGTTAAGGGCTCCGTTGGTCCACTCATGGGTAGTGTGACGCAGCGTGGTAGCAGGACAAGGATCCCTCCTGTCAATGCCACGCGAGCTGACAAAGATGGGTTTCGGGGTAAACTGTACGTTCTGGAGCAACCCATTCCGGAGGCTCCTCCTGCCAATGCCACGCAAGCTGACAAAGATGCTTATAAGAAGCATCAAGATGATGCATTAGATGTGTCATGTCTTATGCTTGCAACCATGAACTCTGAGCTTCAGAAGCAACATGAGTTAATGGGTGCTTATGATATGGTTGAACATCTTCGTCAACTATATCAAGGACAAGCACGACACGAGAGATTTGAGATCTCAAGGGCACTATTTCAGTGCAAGATGTCAGATGGGGCTCCCGTAGGTCCATATGTACTCAAGATTATTGGGTACATAGAGAATCTACAGAGGTTGGGATTCCCACTTGGCCAAGAGCTGACCACTGACCTGATCTTGCAGTCTTTGCCAGAGAGCTACAGTCAATTTGTCATGAACTACAACATGAACGAAATTGACAAGCCACTGCCCG
The DNA here is from genome assembly GCF_018446385.1 of Zingiber officinale. NCBI lineage: Eukaryota > Viridiplantae > Streptophyta > Magnoliopsida > Zingiberales > Zingiberaceae > Zingiber > Zingiber officinale. The sequence continues at coordinate 108,602,496 of NC_055988.1, forward strand.
AACTACTTAGTATGTTACGAACTGCTGAGCTCAACCTTAAGAAGGTTAAGCCCAACTCTATTCTGATGGTTCAGAAACACAAGGGCAAGGGCAAGTCTAAAGGCAAGGGAAAGTCCCAAGCCAGGGGCAAAGGCAAAGCACTGAAGCCTACCTGCTTCCACTACGGTCAGACCGGGCACTGGAAGAGGAACTGCAAAGTCTACCTGAAAGATCTTAAGAAGAAGAGAAGTGAGACTTCCACTTCAGGTATATATGTTATAGAAGTCAATCTATCTATTTATTCATCATGGGTATTAGATACCGGATGTGCTTCTCACATTTGTACTAATGTGCAGGCGCTGAGAAATAGCAGGGCATTGACGAAGGGCGAGGTGGACCTACGCGTAGGCAATGAAGCACGGGTTGCTGCTGTTGCTGTAGGGACTTATTTTCTATCTCTGCCCTCTGGGCTTGTACTAGAATTGGATGATTGTTGTTATGTGCCTGCTTTAACTAAGAACATTATATCAATTTCTTGTTTGGACAAGAAAGGGTTTTTATTTATAATAAAGAACAAATGTTGTTCAGTTTATTTAAATGATATGTTCTATTATAGTGCACCTCTGATGAACGGACTCTATATTCTAGACCTTGAGAGCCCTATCTATAACATAAGTACCAAGAGTTTCAAGTCAAATGACATGAACCAAACCTATCTCTGGCACTGTCGCTTAGGTCATATAAATGACAAGCGCTTATCCCAGCTCCATAAAGATGGTTTGCTGGACTCATTTGATTTTGAATCATATGAGACATGCGAGTCATGCCTACTAGGCAAGATGACCAAGACTCCCTTTAGTGGACATAGTGAGAGAGTGACTGACTTGTTAGGTCTTATACATAATGATGTATGTGGCCCTTTCAATGTCGCTGCTAGAGATGGTTATAGGTACTTCATTACATTTACTGATGACTTCAGTAGATATGGTTATGTGTACCTGATGACACATAAGTTAGAATCCTTTGAAAAGTTTAAAGAATTCAAGAATGAAGTACAAAACTAGCTTGGCAAGAGTATTAAGATACTTCGATCAGATCAAGGTGGGGAATACCTTAGCCATGAGTTTCGTGACTATCTAGCTGAGTGTGGGATTCTATCTCAACTCACTCCTCCTGGAATATCACAGTGGAATGGTGTATCTGAAAGGAGGAATCGTACCTTATTAGATATGGTACGGTGTATGATGAGTCACATAGATATTCCTACATTCCTTTGGGGCTATGCTCTAGACACAGCAGTCTTCATTCTCAACCAAGTTCCATCCAAGGCTGTAATAAAGATACCATATAGGATATGGACTGGGAGAAATGCCCAGGTGTCTTTTATGAGGATTTGGGGTTGTGAGGCTTATGTTAGACGTCAAGTCTCAGACAAACTGGGACCCAAATCTGACAAGTGCTATTTTATCAGATATCCCAAGGAAACGAAGGGATATTACTTCTACATTCCCAGTCAACACAAGATAGTTGTGGCTAAGACTGGTATTTCTAGAAAGGGATTTTGTTTCTAGAAAGACTAGTGGGAGTACGTTCGATCTTGAAGAAATTCAAGATGTGGACCATAGCACAGAAGCCTCGATGGAAGTTGAACTAGAACCACAAAGTGTTGTGGATGATGTTGTTCCACAAGGAGTTGAGGAACAACAACCAGTTCAAGTAGACATACCTCTTCGCAGGTCTGATAGGGTACGTCGTCAGCCTGAGAGATACTCATTTCTCTTGTCTGACCATGATGACGTTGTGCTCATAGAGGATGAGCTCACCTCCTATCAGGAAGCTGTGACGAGACCAGATTTCGAGAAATGGCTAGAAGCCATGAGATCCGAGATGGAATCCATGTACACCCACCAAGTATGGACTTTGGTTGATCCACCTGAGGGCGTTAAACCCATTAGGTGTAAGTGGGTCTTTAAGAGAAAGACTGACATGGATGGACTTATCTATAAGGGTCGCTTGGTAGCTAAAGGTTTCAAGCAAATTTATGGTATTGACTATGATGAAACATTTTCTCCAGTAGTGATGTTTAAGTCCATTCGGATCATGCTTGCCATTGCAGCATGCCATGACTATGAGATATAGCAGATGGATGTCAAAATCGTGTTTCTGAATGGAAACCTGCTCGAGGATGTGTACATGACACAACCTGAGGGTTTTGTAGATCCACAGCATATTTGCAGAGTATGCAAGATGCATAGGTCCATTTATGGACTAAAGCAAGCTTCTCGGAGCTGGAATCTTCGATTCGATAATGCAATCAAACAGTTTGGTTTCATCAAGAATGAAGATGAACCTTGTGTCTACAAGAAGGTTGTTGGGAGCACAATTGTCTTCCTCATATTGTATGTGGATGACATACTACTCATTGGGAAAGACATCCATTTGCTGCAGTTTGTCAAGACTTGGCTAGGGACTTGTTTCTTAATGAAGGATTTAGGTGAAGCATCCCGCATTCTAGGCATACAGATCTATCGAGATAGATCTAAAAGATTGCTTGGCCTAAGTCAGAGTACATATATTAACAAGGTACTCCTACGGTTTGCCATGCAAAACTCCAAGAAGGGATTTCTGCCGATGTCACATGGCGTGAGTCTTTCGAAGACTTAAGGTCCCTCTTCTAGAGAGGAGAGAGACCGCATGGATCAGATCCCTTATGCCTCAGCCATAGGATCTATCATGTACGCAATGCTATGTACTCGTCCTGATGTCTCGTATGTTTTGAGCATGACGAGCAGATACCAGTCAGATCCAGGTGAAAGTCACTGGATATCAGTCAAGAATATTCTTAAGTACTTAAGAAGGACTAAAGAATATTTCTTGATATATGGAGGCGATGATGAGCTAGCTGTAAAGGGTTACAGTGATGCTAGCTTTCAGACCGACCAGGATGATTATCGATCGCAGTCAGGGTTCGTGTTTTGCATAAATGGTGGTGCTGTGAGCTGGAAGAGTTCGAAGCAAGACACAGTAGCTGATTCTACGATAGAGACCGAGTATATTGCTGCATCAGAAGCAGCAAAGGAGGCAGTTTACATCCGCAAGTTCATCACTGAACTTGGGGTGGTTCCTAGCATCGCTGACCCTATTAAGCTCTATTGTGACAACAATGGAGCAATTGCGCAGGCTAAGGAACCTCGCTCACACCAGCGGACCAAACACATACTACGGCACTTCCATCTCATTCGAGAGATTATCGAGAGAGGAGATGTGAAGATTTGCAGAGTACCTACAGAGGCTAACATCGCAGATCCCTTGACCAAGGCTTTGACACAGAGAAAGCATGATGGTCACACTAGGTCATTGGGGCTTAGAGCTTACACTGATTGGCACTAGTGCTAGTGGGAGATTGTTAATTAGAGCCCTAGAGCCAATCATTTGATGATTGTTGTATGGACTCGTTGTATCATATTCTTGTATATAAATAAAGGAATTTATTTTTTTTGGTTATTATACTTACTTGTATTAGTGCCAAATAACTAAGTATAATAGCATCCTTGAGTAGAAAGTTCTTACCTATATCAATCGATTGGTTGAATCGATAGTGAGATGATATAGGGAACACTACTCTTAATCATTCCTAGTCGAGTATTAACATTCAGGGACAATGTTAATGCAATGAGACTAGCATGTATGTCAACTCGATGACTTGATCTCACAAGTCATGGATATGGAGATATCAAGTTGACACATGGGTATGCATTGGAGAATGTATACTGAATGACCCACCATGAGAAAGTATCATCGATCGTTATATGAGTGTCATATACTTTCTCATGTGGCTATTAGTATGACTATTAGTCCTTGGACCTGAAGTCACCATAGTTCCCTACATAAGGAGTTACGTACTTTGACTTCGTCAAACGTCACCCGTAACTAGGTGGACTATAAAGGCGATTACTGGGTATGTAACAAATTATGCGGAGGGATGTAAGTGATGTAGATGGGATCTATCCCTCCTATATGACGGGAGTGACATCGATATTCTTGATAGAGTGAGACCACTAAGTGTATGACCATGCCCAAATGAGTCAATATAAGATATTGAGCTCATTTGATCGAGTGAGTCTACTTGGAGTTCAAGATTTAGATTGATTAGAGGATGACACGGTCTATGCCTCACATTGATCAATCTAGATGTCTAGGATAGAAGGGCACTTGTCATATATTGTGAGGAGTCACAATTAGTAGTCACAAGGTGATGTTGGATCTCAACATTCTTATAACTTGGGTAGTAATGATGTGTTGCTAGATACCGCTCATTACTTATGCTTC